>NW_004443987.1:13058921-13124505 GCF_000243295.1 Trichechus manatus latirostris
AAGACCAAAAGCTGGTTCTTTGAAAAGATCAACAAAATTGATAAACCACTGGCCAAACTCACAAAAGAAAAACAGGAGAGGAAGCAAATAACCTGTATAAAAAATAGAGAGTCCCTGATGGAGCAGGAGAAAGGTGGAGTGCAGAACTCAAATTCTAGTAAGAAAACCAAACTTAATGGTCTGACTGAGACTGGAGGAACCCCAGAGAGCATGGCCCCTGGTTTCTCTATCAGCCCAGAACTGAAACAATTTCCGAGGGCAACTCTTCAGACAGGGATTGGACTAGACTGTGGGACAGAAAGTGATACTCGTGAGGAGTGTGCCTCTTAGCTCAAGTAGATACAAGAGACTAAACTGGCAGCTTCTGTCCGGAGGTGAGATGGGAAGGCAGAGAAGGTTAGGAGCTGGTTGAATGGACATGGGGAATCAGCGGTGGAAAGGTGGAGTGTGAGCTGTCACAGTATGGGGAGAGCAATTAGGGTCACATAACAATGTGTGTATAATTTTTTGTATAGGAAAAAATTTTAAAAAATTTAAAAAAACACATGATTGGGAAAATAAAATAATATAAATAGATGTTGGGGGAATTTCCACTCTTTTCACAGAGAAAACATACTTTGGCACTAGGGAATTCCAGTCAGTTACTATCTCTCTACTTTGTCATTCTGATTTGATTCTATAAGATATTTCCCAGACGTATATTGGCTCCTTCAATCTCACACTAGTTAATAAATGAAAAATGTCTTTGAGCTTTAGAGCATAATTTTGGGGAACTGTAATAAGCAAAAGTAATTTCTTTTCTTGTAACCTATTTTCTACTTATTTAAAATGAGATTTGTCAGATAATTCAAGGACTAACTATATGAACAGATGTGCATATAAATCCCTAATGATTTCCCAGGACATGGGATCAAAGTATGAAAAAAAGGAGAATTCCTTGAAGGAGGAATATTTGATACCTGATCAAAAACACTGACATAATTATTACAGCTTTTTTAAAAATTAATTGATAATAAAAATTAGAAAAAACAGCTGTAACAAGAGAATTGAAAAATACGTCAAGAGAAAAAATGTGTTGCTCAGAATTATAAAGCCTATTGATTCTACAATTATGTAAATTTATTAAATTCATTTAATTTATTCATGTTAAATGCAGTTTTTATAATGATATACATTTTCTTATTTACTTCTACTTAACATAGTTAAAATAACTTCCAATTTCCAAGAATGTAGTCAAACTGGAAATCTCACAATCAAAATCACTGGGACTTTAAAAGAATCCAAGAGATGAAGACCTTATTTGGGCAGCAAAACTGCTTATTAAACAGCTAGGAAATTTTCAAACTAACTAAATAAAAATCAACATTCTTTAACTGTCGATAATCATTCAGCATAAACTGTTATTTGTCATTGCTAGTACATACTTGGAGAGTAAAACTATATTCAATATGATATACAATGAATTTTTATTTTTGCTAGC
Organism: Trichechus manatus latirostris; assembly: GCF_000243295.1. NCBI lineage: Eukaryota > Metazoa > Chordata > Mammalia > Sirenia > Trichechidae > Trichechus > Trichechus manatus. The sequence goes on from NW_004443987.1 coordinate 13,060,402, forward strand.
TCATTTATCATTCCAACATTAAATTGGAGAGAAGTTCAGCAAGTATTTGAAAAGAATTGCCATAAATTGATTAGGTATGAATCATGTGCAAATCTGTCACAATACTTAATTGATTTAAATAAAGAAATGTATGAGGTTGCCTTTCCTATAATTCAGAAATACCTGTAAAAGTTTTGTACTTTTGAATGGAGGAAAATATGAAATATAAAGATGAAATAAATATGTCCTCTATAGCAAAAACTATATGCTTTATTGAAAATACATCATTTCTCCATTTAACACTGTTTGTTGATATAACCTATACTGTACAGTTTACTTACTGCTTTGAGGTTCAGACAGTTTCTTATCATCAATTGATAAACTTTTCATAAACATTATTTTTGATTAGTCAATAACCATTTTTGTGGCCCAAAAAATAATAATCCCACTTTGAAGATATTCTGAATAGTGGGAGAAACTCCAATTAAGTTTCAAGTTTGTGGACTGTTAAAAATATATCGAATGTTAACTTGCATATATTTTTAATATTAATAAATTCATATTAATAGTTAATATGAAAATTCACAAATGGCATATGCCTTAGGAGTTATATATTTGTTCAGCTATATCATAAGAAATAAGAAAGTCAAATGTGTTAGTATCAAGCAACCGTCACACAAAATTTTCTTTACTACTTTTGGTATACAAGAGCCCTGTTCAACAAAAATGTAAGGTAAGAAATATGCAATTTCTAGTAGTCACGTTAAAAAAAGCAAAAAGCACAGGTGAAATTAATTTTAATGATACATTTTATTTAACCCAATATTTCCAAAATATTCTCACTGCAACATGCAAGAAATATAAAAATTATCAAGGATATATTTTACAATCATTTTTCCATCTAAGTGATGAAAATCGGTTTGTATTTTACACTTACAGCACATCTCAATTCAGACTAGCTGCATTTTAAGTGCCCAATATTTATGCATGGCTACTTGCTACCTTATTGGACAGCACAGGCATTGAATATCCATCCCCTGCAATAGTATTTCACTTTTGATAGATCTAAGTGAGTTAAATCTATGAAGTCTCAGCTCGATTGCTGTGGTATTTTTGTTTTTCTTTCTTTCTTGCATAGGTGCTATTTAGGAAGAAAACATGCCTGACCATAACTTAACAGTCCTTCTTTCGTTTTCAAAGTCTCAATATGACAGATGGTGGAAGTTCTTTGGACTATCTTTTCCCTCTTCTACAACACGAGGGTGGGAATTGTAAGAGATTTAACATAGCTGAGCACATACTGTTAAGTAATGGCAGAATTCCAGAGTAAGAACACAGGCAGCCACCGCATGTGGGTGGCTTTTTTTTTTTCTGACAACCAAGGAAGAAGAGATTTTTAGAGAATGGATTACTAGCACAAGAGGAGGTTGACAGGGGGAGGGATTTTTAAATTAAGCCTGCAGTGCCTAAGGAAAGGTTAATTTTAACTCCAACCAGTTAGAGCTACACGTAGCAAATAACATTTATCTTACATCAATGAAGAAACCTATAACCAAATGAAAATTTGACTTAAATGGGCTTAAAGGAAGTGACCTAAGGTCATTTATTATCAGAACTTCAGCTCCAAGAAATTATGTAACTAATTTCACCATTGTGCCCTCATATAATAGCCACTCTTTTAAAAGCCCTCTACGGTCAAGAGGTGGTCCAGCATGAGTAGTGCAACCTAGAGTTTGTGATCCTCTAGAGGTGCAATTACTGCTTGTTATATTCCCAGAGTTTTCTTATTACTATAATCAAATCTCTTTCAGTTTTATATGTAAATTAATTATTTAAGTCAAAACCTTTGATCTCTTGGAAATGGTACTTAATATCAGAATATTTTAATGAAGAGAGAGCTTCAGAAATTAATTCAGTCTCTATTAATTGACCTCTTTCAAATTCTCCAAAAATCTAGACTATTTTGACAAAAAAAAAAAGGTATCTTAACAAAAGTGTTGTAGTAAGCTGTATAAATAAAGTAAGTTATTCAAGTGGTAGATTTTCTATCAAATACTTCTTTCCTCTGCAAAGCTGCCTTTTTTTAAGTAGTGGTCGTTTCATATTCCAATTTTGAAATTAGCTGAGGCTATTCATTAAAGTAAATCCATGGATGGTGCAAATGGTTAACACACTGGGCTACTAACCAAATGATTAGAAATTTGAGCCCCAGAGGGGTCTCTGAAGAAAGGCCTGGCTATCTACTTCCAAAAAACCAGACACGAAAAACTCTATGGAGCACAATTCTGCTCTGACACACATGAGGTCTCCATGAGTCGGAAATGAGTCGACAGGAACCGGTTTATTCATTAAGTAAAACAGAATTTAATCTGGGTTTTGAGAAGGAAGGCTTAAGAGTTTAAAAAGGATGTAAAGTGTAACACAATCCAAAATAATGGTAAGATGAACTTTTTAATTTTTTTTTCTTTAATCTTCCTTGGAGTAGATATAAGAAATAGTGTTGTGTAAGGAACTGTATATTTAAAATTTGCACATACTCTAGTTTGTAGTTCACACGACTATTATACAGAAGTTCATCTTATTTAAAATAAACAAAGTGCTATAATTTTTCTGAAATCTAAAACAATGCAGAAAAAATATTATTTAGCTTCATTTGAAAAGCCCAGAATTCCTTGATGTAGCAATTGTGTAGGTTCACTTCAATTCATTGCTCGGGCTTATTCTGTACTGTCTTGAAATAGGCAACTAGCTTATGTTTAGGTGCAGCTTTTGACATTTGAATACACTTCTCTTAACCAGTGGGGTGAGCCAAGATACCACTGCAGCAGACTTTTTATGAGACACACTTTCAGCACTTAGTAAAATTAAATAATAAAATAAAATACAGTAAACTGACAATATCCATGTTTTACATAAATTTCTGGTGACCCCTGCCAGCTCTGACACAGTTACATCCAACCATATATTTCCTAGGTAAATGTATTATTCCTGCCAAGATATCCATTTCTAATATTGCAGTATTGCAGTGTTAACTAAGATCATTCATAGTGTTAATATGATTTAGGTCTTCAACCATAACTACGGTCCTGTCATCCAAGCACTGCTGTGGTTCTGATATGATACACATTTTAAATCTGCATTCCTTTAAAATTATTTGGTAATATAAAGCTTTATATAATTTAGCATGTCAAAACTGAATATTCTACATAGCTATGGATCTCTTATTTTTCCCTAATTTCTTCTTGCGATTATTTCTAGTTCATAATATCTATTAACATTAAAACTCTGAGAAAAGTATCAGTTTTTACTAACATAAGATATACTTGTGTCCACTTTACTTTTCAAACACAGCCAACAGCATTTTATAGTTTTCTTACAAATGTGCAATAACCTGTTATTAGCCAATGTCACCAAAGTCAAAGGACCTTAGAATTTTAAGGGGGAGAAACACACTAGATAAAAATCTAAGGATCCACCTCACTCTATAAATGAGGAAATATAATGACCTGAACTGTGAAGTCCATTTCCCAAGGCTGTACTAGTGAACAAGTGTCCTGATTCTAAAATCAAGACACAACGCTGGCTGTTCAGAGTATTGTCAAATTAGCAATCTTGGTGGTGAATATCAATTACCTTACTATAAATGTAGCAGTTGTATTTGCTTACTTTGGGTACAAAACAAACTGTTTAACTACCAGACCTCATTTTTGCAAAGTGATTTGCTAGTCCATGGAAATACATACAGAAAATTGATGGAGGGTTATTTTTTCATTTACAAGTTGACACTAGTGCTCCCAAACAATTAATGCAACCTCTAATATCTAATATATTTCCTTCCTTTATTATTTCACAAGCTCTAATTCATCACACCTAAATCTCTCCACATGCTTATTCTTATATATGTCAAATATATTATAAAATCCCAACTGCATCTTCTTTAAATCCTGCAATAAGTGTTAATAAAACTTGAATAGCTGTTAAATTCGTACTCACTTTGTTTAAAATGAGTGAGGCAAAATTTGGAAAGCCAAAATTAAAAGTCATTATAAAAGAAAAGCTGCTAATTGTCAAAATATTTTTTATTCAAGTTATTTTCAACCTGAGATTGATAGTACATTCCATTACCAGTGAAGGCCTCTGCAATCATTAATAGGCTTAATGATACCTGTTATACTGTTCTGAAGAATTTCATATTAATTCATAAATAATAATTCAGATTTTTATAGGCTCTTAGTCATGTACTAAATTTAATATGCAACAAAATGACTCCAATTTGTCACCTGCCCATTTGCTTAAGCATCTCTGATTGACATTTATTTCTTAAAAAAAGCAATACCCCTAAGCACACTTATCAATTTTCTTAGCATGACTTACGAAGTATTTAATACAACTAACCTATAATATCACATATTTTGAAGTACTCCATATTATTCTTGTGACAAGAGCAAAGCCTATCACACTATTAAATTCATTTCCTTGACACTGAGACAAATTATTTCAGATGTTAACATGTGCTTCAGCAATCTACATAGATATGTCAAAGACGTATAGAAACTTGCTGGAGATCGGTAGTTTAATCGGCTGAAGAAATAACTATTTCTCAAAGGTTAGGTATGTATACATGCAATTATATGCTTCATTTGGAAGTAAGCTTACCTATAAACTTAATGAAGTTTTTGAAAAGTGTTTGAAATTTATCCAATCTTATTTTCCTTCAACATTACAACTTTTCAAGTCCATAAGAGCAGACTGTGGATCAGACAGGCCTGAGTTTCAGTCCTGGCTTTGCCACACAATAGATCTGTGACCATGGGCAAACTGTTAAACCATTCTCAGTTTCCCCATCAGTGAGCCAAAGATAATAAATAGTGTCTGCCTCAAAAGATTCTTGCAATGATAAAATGGAATAAATGATGAAAGGTACTCAGCCTATCAGGTATTTTTATTTTTTCTAGTCAAGCCTTTATCATTCGTAAGACAACTGAAGTTTTTTATTTCTTGTGCTGTTATTTGAGCCACTGTCTCAAATTAAATAGCCATCAATTAAATAATAATTAAATGATGGTCATCCCTTGCATAATCCCTTGAGGGCAAATGCAGGTTGCTCCTCTTCTATGAAGCCATCATTCAATTGTGTGCATGGGTATGTGTGTGTGTAAGTTTACAAATAAAACTGTAAGCTATTATGTTGTTCTCTAATTTCCAGTACCATACATATTAGCACTTAATTATATATGTATTATACTGATGATGATTTGTTTGTGTAAGTTTTAGCTCCTCAATTAGATTGCAACTTACTAGTGAAGGAGCCCTGGTGGCACAGTTAAGCGCTCGGCTGACAGTTGAAAGGTCAGAGGTTCAAACTCACCAGCTGCTTCACAGCAGAAAGATGTGGCAGTCTGCTTCCGTAAAGATTACAGCCTTGGAAACCATATGGGGGCACTTCTACTCTGTCCAATAGTGTCGCTATAAGTCGGAATCGACTGGATGGCAATGGGTTTTAATGGGTTTAGTGAACTTGGAGCGAGTCATAGATCTCTCTTGTAGGCCACAATGATTAGCAACATAGTAAGCGTTTGATTGATTAACACTAAATTAATTATGTATTTGGTACCACTTGCCTATCCCCATCTTATTCCTCATATGTTATCATGTGCACCCACAAAATAGCAAATGTGTCTTGGGTGGAGAACATGTACAAGTAACTACCTGAGACACAAGTGTTTCATTTTGCTGAGGGTCTTCTGGTCAGGATCAATCTGTCTTTCACTCGCTCTCATTCTGCTATCCAGATAAGTTTCCTGATAAGGTATTCAAGAAGGGTGAATATAGGTTTCTGGAACCTGAAAATTATCTACTTTGAGGGGCACTGTTTAGCATCTCAATTTACCCCATGTTGACAAATGGCATTGAACAGGAACATTTTTCAGCTAAAATGTTGTTCTCATTTGACTCTTTTAATACCAGTTTAATTATATAAATTTTGACTAAAACAACACCAACAACAGCAAAAGATGTCAAGTCATGATTTGAAGATATCAGTATTCATTTCCTATTGTTACTGTAACAACTTCTACAAATTTAGTGGCTTAAAATAACACAAATCTATTATTTTTCTGTTCTGGAGGTTGTAAATCTGAAATGGGTCTTATTGGAATAAAATCAAGGTGTCAGTAAGACTGCATTCCTTTCTGGAAACTGTAGGAGAGAATCATTTTCTTGCCTTTTCCAGCTTCTAGAGGCCACCTGCATCCCTTGGCTTGTGGCCTCCTTCCATATTCAAAGCCAACAGCATTGGCCCAGGTCCTTCTCATGCTGCCATCTCTGTAGTTCTCCGTCTTCCACCTCCCTCTTCTACTATTAAGGACCCTTATGATTACATTGGGTCCACTCAGATAAACCATTTTCCCTGTTTTTGCTAACCATGACATCCTTTGCAAAATCACTGAGCAATAATTAGTGTCTATCCACGTAAGATGGGTTGTGCTGTCAGGGTCCCTGCTCATTGTGTCAGTTATGCAAATCAGCCAAGGGAGACAAAGATCACCCACCTCTGATGCCAAATTGTGTGGTGAATAACAAATCGCACTCCAAGTGCCAGCTTTGTCCTACTGAAATCTCAGCTTCTCTTCCATGTTCAGTTCAGACTCCAGGTGCCCACACACCCCTTCTCTTTCTCTCACCCCCAGTCACCTGGGGCTAGGTCAGAGGGTACTGCTCACAAGCTCGATAGTCCATATGACTCAGTACAATTCAGACCAGTTGGCCCAAAACCTAGGGTTTTCCTCTACAACTCTGGGTACCAGACACAAGCCCAGGAGTCCATATGACTCCATCCACTTTAGATTGGCCAGCTCCCCCTGCTCCTTTGGGTCCAATAATTTGCTGGGCTCATGGAGCTCACAGGAGACACTATACCGGCGATAATAACTTTAATATAACATAAAAGGATACAAATGAAAAGATGCATAGGTACAGGTCTGGGAGGGGTCCCAGAGCAGAACTACCATATCTCAATGAGGAATGCATTACACTTTCCTGTGCCTGGTCACCAACTGGAAAGCTCCACTGAACCTTTATCTTCCAAAGCCATTACTGACCTCACCATATGGTCATGATAAATTACATCATGCCTCATGAAGCTTAGTCAGTATCAGGCCCCCAGGTGGGCCTCTGTCTTCAAGGCTCTCAGGGACCAGACTAAAGGGCCAAATTGATTTTCGCCCCTCACAGATGGTCAGACAATAATATGAATTATAGTTTCTGAGTAAGTGATTTGTTATTTCAACTTTTTTTTTTTTTTTTGAGTACCTTCTGTTTCTTAAGGAAGGTTTAGATTCTGGGGAGAAAGACAGATTCTTTGATCATTTATAACTTAGGAGGTAAATCAGATAATAAACAATTATTTAGATGATAGATAACTATATATCCATAAAAGTTCTCTCTCTCTCTGTGTATGTGTGTGATTGTGAAAGAGCTACAATCAGATGAAGATCGCCAGAAATGTAAACATGCAACAATACATTTAGTGACTATACTAATGAAACAGCCATGTGATCTCATTTCCCCTGACCTTGAAGAATTTTATTTTCTCATTCTATTCCTGGCAAATAGGCTTAGAAAAAATGAGTAAGGCTTAACACAACTCTGAAGAATTAGCATAGTCAGCTGCTCAGCTAAGCAAAAGTTTTAATGTACAGCCCTGTTAATCCAGAGAGTGGTACCATGCTATACAAACAGTGTTGCTGTTCCTTTTTATAACTGTTCTCATTCTGCAAAAATTCCTAAAATCATTCATTAGCACCCTTAATACAACTTTAAACTAGTACCCCCTGAAAATATTACAAACATGTCTCAAGAAAACTTACTTAAATCAACTATATTTGTAAACACATATCTAATGTTGTATTTTAAAAAGTAGAGCAAAAGTTGTCCAATATGCACATATTTTCTGAACAAGTAAAAACAGAAGAAGAAAAATGAAGAATCTAAGCTTTTTGTACTATTGGGATTTAATTACATTAGACAAAATATTTTATAACTATTTTGCAACATGAGCAGATCCTTTGGAATGCTTAAACTGAAATACTGTAAAGACGCCAAGTCTTCCAGTAGCTTCATTTTAAAAGAAAAAAAAAGACCCTGCAGTTCAATTTTCAGGAAATAAGTAGACAAATTTATTCATAAGTGACCATAATTATCATAAACATTAAAATAAATTAAGATGTAAGCATAGCAATATATATGTGTATATATATTTTTTTTTCTGCTCAAGCATCAGATGAGAATACTACAAAAAATTAAAACGTGTGCAGGAGAGAGTCAAAATAATTTTAAAAATCTATTCAGTCTACAGGGAAATACTACTCTACTTTGTTTCCAGGAACAAGAACAACACTAATGCTGACAGCTATAATAACATTTAAAAAGCACCCATTTTCCCACTGAGACACTCAAGATATGACAGTTTATATATGATCATAACTAACAATTTAGTCTTTTTTATTACAATAATTAACAAATTGTTAAAGGATCACTTAGGGTTTTGGAGGCCCCAAAACCTAACAGAAATAAAGCCATTCCAGAATTTGTTAAACTGGAAGCATTTAGTTCCAACCTTTAGTTTAAGTTCCTCGAGAAACTAGCACAGAACTACCCCTATATATTTATTACTTTTTAGGAGTTTATGCAGTACATACTAAAGTGAGATTTGTGTGCCTAGTTTATTTTTACTTGATGCTTCATTTTTTTCCTTTCCTTCCTCCCTCCCTCCCTTTCTTCCTTCCTCTTTCTTGCCTTTATGAGTTGGAATCGACTAGACGGCGACGGGTTTGGTTTTTTGTTGTTACTATAAACAGGCAAAAGGAATAAGATCATGCTATGGAAGCAATCAGTAATACTTTAATTCAAATATTTTTAAAGGGATAGTGTCAGTATTATATATTGGTGGAGCTAAAGGGAAATAAATTTCATAAAAGGAACACCGCTAAAATCACGGTTAAGGAAATTGAAGCCCAGGGAGTGGAAACAATGTTGCCAATACTGCATGTTGATTCAACAACAGAGTTAAAGCTAGAGTTAATTTTTTTTTATTTCTTCTCAGATGTTCCTTCAAATGCGCTGTACTGACTCCTGTTTATGCTAAAGGTATGCACTGATTGCCTACTATATTCGAGGCACCATGTGAAGCCTATGGAAAAAATTCAAAGTTAAATGTGATCGTGAGGCTGGCTAACCTCTTTGTCTTTAAAGGAACCAGATTATTATTTAAAATAATATTATCTAGAATTTAATTTTAGACATGTGGAAGAACTGTTGATATGTGTTAAGATATGCATGTACTCACCAAAGAAAGTGGCACGGTAATAGTTTTCTGGCCATAATACTGAGTCACATGTTACTAGCTATATATGGCAGGAAAAGACTCTTGTTGTATTACTGCAATATGTTATTCATATTAGAACATGTAATATGAAAATAAAAAGATGAGAGCTCTTATTAACTGGATTTTTCAATAAAGCTGCCTAAAATAGAATATAAACTTTATAAGGGCCAGTACTATTGTTGTCTTTTTCACCCTTGTTTCCTTACACCTAACACAATGCCTGGGCCATAAACCAAAAAAACCAAACCCACTGCCGTCAAGTAGATTCCGACTCATAGCGACCCTGTAGGACAGAGTAGAACTGCCCCACAGGATTTCCAAGGAGCAGCTGGTGGATTCGAAATGCTGACCTTGTGGTTAGCAGCAGCCTTAGCTCTTAACCACCGGCCCATGGCAGGTGCTAAATAGTTTCATTGTATGAATCATGGGTGTAAACATGTATATTACCAAGAAGAAGGAAAGATGATAAACCTGTTTTATCCAGCCTCAATGTTACAGAACACAAAGTAATTTTATGAAACTTTCTAATACTTCAAATGAAAAGAACTTTGTTTATTAAATAAGCATATATCTCCTAAATGATTTTTAGCATACACTTCTAGTACACTAGATGTAACATAATGTCTAAGAGATTATTTGAATGTGCAAAGGCTTTTGGGTGTTCTTTGTGCCAGAATATAAAAATTGAGGATCTAGAAATTTTGAGTAAACCCAGCTGGGCTGGGTTTATTGTATTTATGTATTTAGTTCAGAATATTGTGTTAGCTGGCAGGAAACAAAAAATCCAAATATCGATAAAAATAAATGACTCAGATTGGGTTTTACTGAAATAAAGTAATTTGAGGATTTTGCATATTTGATGAGAGAACCCTCAGTCCCACAAAAGCTATGAGGCTTCAGTTATTTTTCCCTTTTGGTGTTATTCTGCCTTTATCACACTGTTCCTTTTCTAACCCTTTTAACACATCTGTTCCACATAGTGAGCATCAGAGTCTGATCTTAGTAAAATCCATCACAGCAACCACTTAATCTATCACAGACCTTACTGGAAACTTTCCCGAACAAACTATAGCTGAATCTTTTGTTTCCCTTTCTGGGTGATAAACATTGACTTCTCACTACATTACACTAGTAATGATCTCTAAGTTTGGCTCATCCTCATTTGATCATGACAATTACAAACAACTGCTGTGGTCTCTCATTGGTTTTCTCTTGGACACAGACAGGCAAAATGTTAGGAAAAGAATTCAAGTAAAATGATGCATGCCCTTTTTAGAGACCATAAACCTGCTGTCACACTGTAACAATGTTTAGGCTAGAGGCTAACATATCGCCTTGCATAAGATTCATTTCTCTTCCTTTTCATCTTTTATCACCAAGTCTTTCTAACTTCTCCTATGCCCATTCAGAGAAATAATTCAGACACAAGGATGGTGCATGCACGTTTTCCAACTGAATTAATTTCACTAAAGTTTTGCTATTTCTTCATTTCCATAATTCATATAAACAAGAAATCCCAAACACCTAACAACAGCTTCTGATTATAAACATCTTATCAGCTATGTCTTTGTACACTACTGCCTAGTACAATGGAAAGAAAGAAAGGCATAGTGCAAAGTGTATATGTTTGAAGCCTGGGTTTGTGCTTACGAAATGCACTTCTTGGAGAAATTTATCATTCTTAAGCTCTATTCATCCATTTGCGAAGTAAGAAAGTGATGGCTACTCTTATGAATTTTTGTGAATATTAAATAAGAATAAACATGTGGTTGAAATTTTCCAATTCTTGTAAGTCCATTTCATGGGTCTGGATGAATTCAACAACAACAACAACAAAATCAAAATGACCCTGGAACAGAAAATGTTTTTTAGACTCAGAAAGCCAAAATACCTTTGAATGAACTGAAGGTTGCTCAAAGTATTAAAAAGAAATATCTAGTCTGAGTCACTTTATGAAAGCTTGCTCTGTTGCTTCGTTTCAACACACTGATATTTCACAGAGAGATACATGATTTGTTCACTCAAATAGGAATCCTATACAAGGTGTTTGCCAAGAGGCGGCATAACCTAAGTCAGTGCTTCTCAAAGCAGAGTCGAAGACCTACCTGCATCCAAAGGTGCTGAGATACTTGTCAAAAATGCAGTTTCCTAGACTATAGCTCTGACCTACCGAATTTTTGTATTTGGGTGTGGAGCCTTGGAATCTACTGTTATCAAGCTTTCCAGCTGATTTTTTTAACATAAACTTTGAGACCCATTGACCTAGGGAAATAAAATGGCTAGTTATTATATTAATTCCAACTTAGGCCTTTATGAAACCTGCATACAAATGAGAGAAAGCACTTCAAGGATCCTTGAACCTGGAGTCCATTATTGCTTAAAGGAAAAAAAAAATTATCCCTCAGTATAATTGTTCTCAAAATGGAATGTTGTGTAACATGCTCATGCTTCATTACTTATAGTGATTTTTACCTGTATGCCCTATATCCTTTGAGTGGATAGTTACAGAAACAGGATTTAGAAAGCTGCTAAGCTGGGTAAGTTCTACCGCTGTGATGTTATACACACATTGATTTTAACCCCAGGGTAGACAGAATTGAGAGTGATGGAATGATATTAAGAAAACAAAACAAGAAAGAAGGCAATAAAAGTAATTTTTCTAAATACAGAAAATAAAATTATGATTTTAGCTGCAATTAACACACTTTCAAATTAATAGACTGATTTGTTATGAAATTAAATATTGGGTAGGAAAAATTCTCAATGGAGCATTATATGAAAAAAATATTGACTGTTAGAAATGGAATGTATGTTCTATTGCTTCATTGCTATCCCTGATTTATGACTGTAATTGCAGTTTCACACAGAGATATATTTTCCAATAAACTAAATGGAGTGGTCAATAGCTGAATAAATATAACTATTTTGTTCAAATAACCTAAAATAGCTACAGGTAGTGGGAATGGGGACTGAAACACACTAAGAAAAATAATTCTATTATTAAAGATACAGTAATATATTTACAGTCTTTAAAACTAGATCAGTGTGTACAATAGAAAACATAGAGATTTATTTTCCCTCTTCAGTTTCAGGCATAAATACATTCATTTAAATTTCCTGAAAAAAAAAAAACAAACTTTACTACCACAAGTTTTACTTTTTATATGAAAATAAATTATATCTTTTCATCTGACATCAGTTTAACTTCATTTTATGGGAATACAGAAAAATTACCATTCTTTCTGTTCTCTTCCAATGTCCAATGTCAAAGTTTTCTTTTAAAATGTATTTCACTACAGAAGTATTACAGCTAATTGAAACAGGAGAACGTGAATAGTACAAAGTAACATCATTGCGAAAAAGAAGCAAAGATAAGTGCTTTTTGATGTGAATCCAAGAGCCACCTGAATTGATATATTACTTTTAACATGCTCTGCAGGTATTTCTAATCCAGGTTATTATCAGATCATGCTTTGAGAAACATATTTAATGGAAATAATGCCCCTTTCACTGAATAGGTGTAAATAAATCATCAAAAGGAAAATTAATTAATTCATTAATTAAGCCCAGTGAGCATCAAATTTAGTTGAACAGCACCTTAAAGTTGTCCCATACATATTTAAAGCCTGCTTTTACACCAGCTGGCACTCTGGTGGCACAGTGGTTAAGAGCTATGGTTGCTAACCCAAAGGTCAGCAGTTCGAATCCACCAGGATCACTTAAGGGTCAGCATGAGTCAGAATCAACTTGACTGCAACAGGTTTGTTGTTGTTTGCCCCAGTTGTATAGCTCTACATTACACTCATCTGTCACAATTCCAGACTAGGTACAACCTCCTAGTACTCTAGTCATCCAAATGTTTTTCTCTACAAAACAACCCCCCACACACCTAATTTGAAATGTCTTGATTAACTGTTCGGGAGGCTGCTTACCACATCTAGGCTCTTAACCCAAAACTCAAAAAAACCCATTGCTTTCGATTTGGCTCTGACTCATAGCAACCCTATAGGAGAGAGTAGAACTGCCCCATAGGGTTTCCAAGGAGCAGCTGGTGGATTTGAACTGCTGACGGTTTGGTTAGCAGCCAAGCTCTTAATCACTATACTACCATCTAGGCTCTTATTGCACCTAAAAAAACTGACCCCCTGAAGACCCTGAAAATAACAATCAGATACTTGATGATCTCATCACCTGTCATGCATTTGTTCATAAAAACAAGTTGATTACCCTTCCATCACCTCTAGGTTCCTGTATAATTGCTTCTAGGTTCCTTTATAATTAGAAAATAAGAAATATTTCAAGTGGGTACAACATGGTTAATAGAGCCTATTTTATCCTCAACACTTTTACCAGTTGGTTTTCCACTCATTGTATTAGATATGAAATCAGAAACTTCTGTCTGATTTTCAACACTGGCACAAAGTAAAAGGATCACTTTATACAATTTTTTACAAGAAAAATATTGCCAACATTACTGATGTCAGAAACGCAGAGTCTATCTGGTTCCTTGTTACTACTCCTGTATGACTTAAATTTTATTTCTGAAAAATTTCTGATGATTTATCTCACATCAATGATGATGTTTTTAAAAGTCAAAGAACATTTGAGACCAGAAAATTTACATTAAACTGGGCTTTGTAAATTTTAACCATTGCCCTTAAGCATTTCTGACTGTATGTAAGACAATTCTTTATGTCACTCTAATATCTAATATCTAATAGTTGTTAGTCTTCTTAGATACTGCAGACTTATTTTTAAACATATATACATGATAAATGGATTTTAATGGAAGCATGGAGATTGAAACAGCTGTAATTTTAATGTGCATTTAGGGGTGGGAAATCTGAACATACAAATCATGGCTAAAGTAGCCATTACTTTTTTAATGCTTGGAAAAGCAAAGAAGTTTGTTTCACAGCAGTGGTTGCCAGGTTTGTAATGGCAATTGTACTAATTAACATTAGAAAAATAAGTTTTATTCCATGGGAGAATAACTAATATAGGTAATCACAGGGATGACATTAGAGGAAATGGAGTTCAATGTATTTCTCTAAGACCAGTAAACTTACATTAGTTTCTACTAATTACACTTTTTCAGTGCAGGTGTATACTAAATTAAATGCATCCATTATGGAACTGAGTTCATAATCAGCAATTTTCATACAATTAAGAAGTTTTCTCTTCTTGAGTAAATATTCAGATACACTTCTGAATATGCGGAAAGAGGAAAAATAGTTTCCAGAATGTTCAGGATTTTATTTAGTAATAATAATAACAACACAGATACAGGGATACAACTTTACATACTTAATTGAATTTAATGCTAAGAACAAACCCCTGAAGAAGGCAGAATAGGTTATTAGTTTAACTCTTAAAACCAAAGAAGTCCAGAGAGGTTAAATGAATTGTTCATGCACACCTATGTTCATGGCAGCATTGTTCACAATAGCAAAACGATGGAAACAACCTAGATGCCCATCAACAGATGAATGGATAAACAAACTATGGTACATACACACAATGGAGTACTAGGCAACGAGAAAGAACAATGATGAATCTGTGAAGCATCTCATAACATGGATGAAACTGGAGAACATTATGCTGAGTGAAATAAATCAATCACAAAAGGACGAATATTGTATCATACCTCTATTGTAAAAACCCATGAAAAAGTTCACACGCAAAATGTAACAATCTTTGTTGGTTACCAGGGATGGTAGGGGTGGGGGTGGGGGAATACTAAATAGGCAATAGATAAGTGGTATCTTGGGTGAAGGGTGAGACAGTACACAATACAGGGGAAACTAGCACAACTTGTACAAGGAAAGGTCATGGAAGCCCCATAGACACATCCAAACTCCATGAGGGAGTGAAATGCTGGGCGGAGGGCTGTGGGGACCATGGTCTCGGGGAACATCTAGCTCAATTGGCATGACACAGCTTATAAAGACAATGCTCTACATGCTACCTTGGTGAGTAGTGTCTGGGGTCTTAAAAGCCTGTGAGCGGCCATCTAAGATACCCCACTAGTCTCATCCTTTCGGGAGCAAGGGAGAATGACAAGAACAGGACACAAGGAAAAGATTATTCCAAAGGACTAATGGTCCACAGCTACCAAGGCCTCCACCGGACTGAATCCAGTACAGCTAGATGGTGCCCGGCTACCACCACTGACTGCTCTGACCAGGATCACAACAGAGGGTCCTGGACAGAGCTGGAGAAGGATGTAGAACATAATTCTAACTCACAAGACAAGAAAGACCAGATTTACTGGCCTAAAGGAGACTGGAGAAACCCTGAGAGTATGGCCCCCAGACACCGTTTTAGCTCAGTGGTGAAGTTATCTCCGAGGTTCCCCGTTCAGCCTGGGAGTGGACAGCCCCGTACATGAGAGTAACGAGGTACAGGAGTCCAGTGGCAAGGCCCAAAAGGCAGATGGGGACAAGGAAGCTGGTGATACGGATCCCAAGGTTGAGTAAGGATATTGTTGATGTGTTGTGAGATTGTTAACCATTGTTAACATTTGTAGTAACTGTTAAATGAGAAACTATTTTGTTCTGTAAGCCTTCATCTTAAGTGAGAATAACAGCACAATTGGAAGAGCATAGTCAATGTCACTGAACTTTGCATGTAAAAATTTTTGAAATGGTGTATCTTTGGCTATGTGTACTTTCACCCAAAAAAAAAAAAAGTTGAGAAGTTAGAGGGTTGACATGTTGTGGGGTTGTTAACCAACGTCATAAAACAATATGTGTACTACTGTTTCATGAGAAACTATTTGTTCTGTAAGCCTTCTCCTGAAGTACAACAAAAAAAAAATATATATGAAAAAGAAAAAAAAATGAACTGTTCATGGATATGTCAAATGATGGATTCTGGGCTAGAACCTTGGCCTTAGCGAGACATCAAAATACGTTGCCGTCGAGTTGATTCCGACTCATAGAAACCCTGTAAGACAGAGTGGAACTACCCCATAGGGTTTCCAAGGAGAGGCTGGTGGATTGGAACTGCTGACCTTTTGGCTAGCAGCCATAGCTCTTAAGCACTGGGCCATCAGGGCTACAGAGAGGCATCAATGCATATTTAGTATTTTTGAGCAACATGACCAATCTTAGGATGTTTCCTTTCTATTAAATATTTTCTAAATTAGTCTAAAATATAATCTGATAATACTAAATATTTCAGCAGTGTTACAGGAAATATTTTAGTTTGTCTATCATATCAAGGTTATTTCTTCCTGATACTAAAAAAAAATTAAGGAACTGAGGTTCAGAAAGTCTAAATAAATTGTCTAAGATAACTTGGATCCAAGACTTCTGATTTTCTCTACCAAGTGTTTTTTCTATAACATAGAAATAGAGATATAAGGAATGGGGGAATTATGAATTACTTTCTCTGAGTTTTACTCTAAACCCACCAAGTGACAAAAGAAAGGCCCTTGGTGCTTCTCCTAGTGACTAGCTCAGTGATTTTCAACTGTGGCTACATATTAGAATCACCTAGGGACCATCTCTGTTTTTTTAATGCTCTCCAGAAGATTCCGGTGTACAGCTAAAGTTGAGGATCATTGTTGTAGGCACAAAGGCAGTGGTCCCAAGTATAGTCTCTTTCCTCCTCCAAAGTTTTTTATTACATAAGAAATTAAGATACGTATTTTCCTCAGCTAACTGAAGAACAAGTTTAGGATCACAAAACTTTAAGGCATCTAAAGATAATCTAGTACACTGGTCCTCGATTCTGGCTATACATTTGAATCACCTAGGGAGCTTTTGAAAAGTACCAATGCTCAGGCCCACTTCAGATCTATAAATCAGCATATCTGGCTGTGAGACCTGGGCATCAGTATTTTATAAAAGCTGCCCTGACGATTCTAATTTGCAGCCAGGCTTGAGAACCATTAAACAAGCTGCACAAGAAGTTGTACTTAAAGCTCTTTGCTGTAGGAAGGCAAAGCTGACATAGGTGGGCTGACTTGATAGCCTTTTTATTTAAAATACTAATGTACTTCTAACTAAAAAAGGCAAGTTAAGTACTTCACAGTATTTTAACTTTCAGCATTGCCACTTCCAATACATTCATGGCGTACAAGAAAAAAAATAGGTACTTTTTAAGAGCGACTTTTTTATATAATGTGAATATATACAGTATGTCCATTATCAGTCATGATATTATTAATGTATTTAGGGAGAAAAAAAGAAATAATCTATTCCACAGACCTACAGAATGTCTGTGATTTAGTCCCCATTCCCCAGGTCAAACTTAATCCCTTTAAGAAAATTCCCACTTATTAATTCTCCTTCACAACTCCCATGATGTCATGTTAATTTATTAATAACTATGCTTACATTGAACTTTAAATAAATGTGTAGTATAGCTCTTGACAATTCATAGCATATCAACATGTTTATCTGAATACATAATTTACCATATTTTTTCAATTTTAGTACTTAAGTGTAACAACAGAGAGAGGAGGTCTAAAAATATTTTCTATCCTTTAGTGCCATGAATTGCTAGATGGCTATTTACAGAAAATGTGTTTATTCTACAGAGCCTTCAACACAAAACAAAGATTACTCAGTTTGGAAGTTTAAATAGACATGTACTTTACATGAAGTCCTCAGTCTTTATTATAGAGTAATGGTACTAGAATTCCATACACTGCTTGAAAATGCAATTTAAAATGTCAAACATCCTCAGCTATTAGGATTTCACATTATTACTAAACTTCAAGAGTAATCTCCCTGTATAAACATTAAGGCACAGTTCAATTTAGAACGAATAAGTCCCTTAATTATCATGTAATCACAAAACTATAATTACTTTGTGATTCTACTTACATGAAATTCTAGAATAGACAAAACTAACCTATACTGACAGAAAGCAGATCAGCAGTTGCCTTGGACAGGTAAGGAAGAAAATTGACTACAAACAGGCATGAAAGAACTATTTGCAGTAAAGGAAATGTTTCATAACTTGATTGTGGTGATGGTTACACAAGTGTGAATATGTGTCAAAATACATTGAACCGGACAATTAAAACTGGTGTATTTATTTTATGTAAATATCTAAATAAAGTTATTTATAAAAGAAAAGAAATAGACTATATGATAAAAGGCTCGTTAAAAAGTTTATAAATAAAATGACCATAGAAGTAGAAAGTCATCAGAAACAGAAAATATTCCAACCCATGTGGAAATCTTTTTATTTTACTTTATGATACATAGAATAGAAGCTGAAAATTTTATTTTAAATCATGTTTAGTATATTTTTCATTGGGAGTTAATCAGAATATAGGTGAAATTATCTCAAAGTACCACATAATTAATCCATGTTTAGTTCCATAAACTAATCTATGTTTTTAGAGGCAAACTTCTTTTCATAGATGCAATTTTAGTGCCTGCAACAACCTGTACCTAAGAAAAAAACGGAAGAGTCTAACTGGATCAAGGAAAGCGCTTAGTTGTATTTATCACATTTATCTTCATCAGTAAGTGCTTCGAGTCCTCTTCACTTTCAGCAAGCAAGGTTGTGTCATTTGCATATCGAAGATTGTTAATCAGTCTTCCTCCAATCCTGATGCCTCGCTCTTATTCATACAGTCAAGCTTCTCAGATTATTTGCTTAGCATTTAGATTGAATAAGTATGGTGAAAGGATACAACTTTGATACACAACTTTCATGATTTTAAACCAAGAAGTACTCCTTTGCTCTGTTCGAACGACTGCGTCTTGGTCTATGTAAAGGTTCCTCATGAGTACAATTAAGTGTTTTGGAATTCCCATTCTTCGAAATGTTATCCATAATTTGTTTTGATCCAGAGTCGAATGCCTTTACATAGTCAATAAAACGCAGGTAAACATCTTTCTGGTATTCTCTGCTTTCAGCCAAGATCCATCTGACGTGAACAATATTTCTCATTGCACGTCCTCTTCTGAATGCGGCTTGAATTTCTGGCAGTTCACTGTCAATGTACTGCTGCAACCGTTTTTGAACTATTGTCTGTAAAATTTTACTTGAGTGTGATATTAATGATATTGTTCAATAATTTCTGTATTCTGTTGTATCACTTTTCTTTGGAATGGGGACAAATATGGATCTCTTCCTGTTGGCTGGCCAGTTAGTTGCTTTCCAAATTTCTTAGCATGGAGAAGTGAGCACTTACAGCATTACATCCATTTGTTGAAATATCTCAATTGGTATTCGATCAATTCCTGGAGCCTGTTTTTTGCCATTGCCTACAGTGAAGCTTGGACTTCTTTCAGTACTGTTGGTTCTTGATCATATTCTACCTCCTGAAATGGTTGAAAGTTGACCAATTCTTTTTTGGTACAGTGACTGTGTATTTCTTCCACCTTCTTTTGATACTTCCCACATGGTTCAATATTTGCCCATAGAATCCTTCAAAATTTCATGTATGATGTCATCTCACAACTCATCTGGTCTTTGGTCATTAGTGTTCAGTGCCTCAAATCTATTCCTGAGATGGTCTCATCTTCCAGCACTATATCAGACAATATTCTGCTTCTATTCATAAGGTTTTCACTGGACATTTTTTTTCAGAAGTAGATTGCCAGGTCCTTCTTCTCAGTCTGTCTTAGTCTGGAAGCTCCACTGAAACCTGTCCACCATGGATGACCCTACTGGCATTTGAAATACTGGTGACATAGCTTCCAGTATCACAGTAACAAGTAAGCCACCACAGTATGACAAACTGACAGACCAGTGGTAGACAATATCTTGTACTTGGTCCAAAATATATTATAAAGTTGTGTCTTGTGAGCACATTAAAATTTGGCTATAGTCACTGTGTAAACACTGTGACCTCTACTCATATATAGAAACTAATTAGACATACTTTATTCCAGGATTAAACACACACACACACATACACACACATATGTGTTTATGTATACATCATCAGTTTACTCATAGTATTTGCAAGGTCCAATAAATCATATATGTAGGTTTACGAAATATATTCCAGAAACGGTTTATAGAACACATGTAGTCTCCGACCACCAAACTTTCCCCTTTGAGGCATTAGTAAGCACTGATAAAAACAGAGGCCATGAGGCTCTAGACAACTGTTACAATGAGTAGGCCTGAGGGAAGTGGAGAGAGATCACTGCAAAGTCATATCCCAAGATTTGAGTACTCAAGACAGACACTGAACTAATAAGGTCAACATAGGTATGGGAAGAATAAAGACAGAAAATGTCTACTTCTAATTTTATCGTATGGCGTTAGTGAAATCACCTATTAACAGCATGATTAAAATAAATAATTTCAGCTGTAATGGCGAAATAGCTGGCTTCAGAATTGAATCCACAGTATAATGTGCAAAATGTCTATTCTCTAAAGAGTGCCAGTATACTTATCTAGAGAGAGAAGTGATAAATCATATCCTCAAGATACATGGACAGTTTAACTATGAAAATGACCTATCCTATGTAAGTCAAATTGAATGCATTGCAAACAGAAAGTAAACTCAGAATTTTAAAACCAATTTGTAGTGCAAAGTTTGTACTATGTTGATATTTTGACAAGTAAGCTAAGCGTCATTAATGTCCTTTATTTCATTTATCTTATTTCTATTTTGGGAACTTTTACTCCCAATTCAATGATAAAATGAAGCTTGGTATAAATTTAAAGATATCTTAAAATATCTCTCAGATATTAAGATAACACGGTTTCCAACTGTCAAGAGTAAAATTTGCTTCAATGTCAGATGCCCAATGCTAAAGGCTATCAAATTTACTATAATGTTTCTGAAACATTATATGGTATCTCTCATAGATTGAAATGTATCCCCCAGAAATATGTGTCAACTTCTGTAGGCCATGATTCCCTGTATTGTGTTATTGTCCACCATTTTGTCATCTGACATGGTTACCTTATGTGTTGTAAATCCTACCTCTATGAGGTTAATGAGACAGGATTACAGGCAGTTATGTTAATGGGGTAGTACTCAATCTACAAGATTGGGTCCTGTCTGAAGGCAATCTCTTTTGAGATATAAAAGAGAGAAGCAATCTGAGAGACATGGCGACCTCATGCCACCAAGAAACAAGAGCCAGGAGAATAGTGTGTCCTTTGGACCTGTGGTTCCTGCGCTGAGAAGCAACTCAACCAGAAAAGATTGATGACAAGGACCTTCACCCGGAGCTGACAGAGAGAGAAAGCCTTCCCCTGGAGCTGGCACCCTGGATTTGGACTTCCAGCCTCCTAGACTGCGAGAGAATAAATTTCTCTTTGTTAAATCCATCCACTTGTGATATTTATGTTATAGCAGTACTAGATAACTAAGACAGCATCTTAAACCAAATTATGTAGAGAACTCCCATTAAAAGTATGATAGTATTCTGCTATATGAAAATTATTTAAGAAATCTTCCAACATTAACAGAAAATGTGAATTATCTATCTACCAGAAGAATTACACGGGAGCATATAGGCACCCATAATGATAGAGATGGTCTGTAAATTCTTTTTTAAATCAGATTTCAGGGCTGATCTCTGTTCTTTATAACGAGGTTTCTTTTTTGTACCAACTAAGTGGGAGTCATAGTTTACAGTCAGTCTATATCACCACTAAGTGACACAGAATTCTGTCACAGGATTGGGGTAGATTTTCTGTAGTTTACTATTCTCCCTTCCCTTGAATGTATGCTAAAGAGTAAATATATATTTCATATATGCTTTATTCAAATTAGTATTTTATGGAATTTTATGGTTTCCAAAATATCTTTTACAAATGAGATTAATTGAGGTTGCAGAATATTTCCCCCAAGAATAATACAGTCACTAATTGGTAGAGAAAAAATTGGGAGAGATAAATTCCGGATTCCAATATGCTACACTGCCTCCTTGTAAAAAAGCAAGCAAACAAATGAATTAAATTTATATATATATATATACATTCCATGTTTAACATTTGGCTAACTTTGTCTTTTGCCATTTCTCTACATGATTGTAATCATTTGCTCATCGCCTTTACACATTTCTACCCATAAATCATTTAAAACTAAGACAATGCTCATTAATGTTGGTAATGGGTGAGTGTTCTGCCACTAATCTCATCCACCTTACCTTCAAAAGAAATATTCAATCCTAGTGACTAGAGAAGAAACTGGAGTAAAGTTGAAAATGGTTTATTTTTCTTGTGTTAGGAGATAGTCTGTCATGGAACTTAAGAAATAAATAAGTGAATGGATTGGTGTTTAGGCTTATTTGACACTTTTGCTAGGTAACTTATTTTCCTTTTAGGATGGAATAATGACAGCTATGTGGAACTTCAGTCTGTCAGTTTGTAGTACTGTGGTGCCTTGCATGTTGCTATGATGATGGAAGCTATGCTATGGTATTTCAAATATCTTCAGCGTCACCCATTATTGGACAGGCTTCAGCAGAGGTTCCAGACTACAACAGACTAGGAAGAAGGGCCTGGTGATCTACTTCTGAAAATTTGTCAGTGAAAACCCTATAGATCACAACAAAGCATTGCCCAATACGGTAGTGGAAGATAAGCCCCTCAGGTCAGAAGACACTCAAAATACAACTGAGGAAGAACTGCCTCCTCAAAGCAGAGTTGACATTAATGATGTGAGTGGACTAAAGCCTTTCAGGATCTTCATTTGTTGATGTGACATGACTCAAAAAGAGAAGTAACAGCTGCAAACATCCATTAGCACTCAGAACAAGGAATGTGCGAATTATCAATCAAGGAAAATTGGACATCTTCAAAAATGAAGTGGAATACTTAGTGTTTGACATCCTAGATGTTAGTGAGTTGCAATAGACCGGTACTGGTCATTTTGAATTCGATAATCATATGATCTTCTATAATGGGAGCAACAAAGTGAAGACGAATAGAGTTGCATACATCCTTAAAAAGAATATATCCAGATCTATCCTGAAGTAACACAGCAATCAGAAATATGTTAATATCCATATGCCTACAAGAAAGACCTGTTAATATAACTATTATTCAAAGTTATGTACCCACCACTAAAGCCAAAGAAGAAATTGAAGATTTTTTATCAACTTCTGCAGTCTGAAATTGATCGAACATGAAATCAAGATGCATTCATAATTACTGGTAATTGGAATGCAAAAGTTGGAAGCAAAAAAAAAAGGGGTCAGTAGTTGGAAAACGTGGTCTTGGTAATAGAAAGGATGCCAGAGATTACACGATAGAAGTTTGCAAGACCAACGACTTCTTTATTGCAAATATCTTTTTTCAACAACATAAATGGCTACTGTACACGTGGATCTCGGCTGATGGAATACACAGGAATCAAATCAACTACATCTGTGGAAAGAGACGCTGGAGAAGCTCAATATCATCGGTCAGAACAAGGCCAGGAGTCGACTGCAGAACACACCATCAATTGCTCTTATGCAAGTGGAAGTTGAAGCTGAGTTAAATTAAAACAAGCCACGAGGGCCAAAATACAACCATGAGACTATCTTAGCTGAATTTAGTGATCATTTCAAGAATAGATTTGACACAGTGAACAATAAATGGCGGAAGACCAGACAAGTAGTGGAAGGACATCATACGTGAAGAAAGCAAAAGGTCATTAAAAAGGCAGGAAAGCAAGAAAAGACAAAAGTGGATGTCAGAAGAGACTCTGAAACTTGCTCTTCAATGTAGAGTAGCTAAAGCAAATGGAAGAAATGAGAAGGTAAAGGAGCTGAACAGAAGATTTCCAAGGGCAAGTTGAAAAGACAAAGTGTTAAAATGAAATGTGCAAAGACCTGGAGTTAGAAAACCAAAACAGAAGACCACGCTCAGCATTTCTCAACCTGAAAGAACTAAAGAAAAAATTTTCAAGCCTCGAATTGCAAAATTGAAGGATTTTACAGGAAAATATTGAACGACACAGGAAGTATCAAAAGAAGATGGAAGGAATACACAGAGGCACTGTATGAAAAAGAATTGGTCGACATTCAACCATTTGGGAAGGTAGTATATGAACAAGAAGCGACGGTACTGAAGGAAGAAGTCCACCCTGCATTGAAAGCATTGGTGAAAAACAAGGCTCCAGGAATTGATGGAATACCAATTGAGATGTTTCAATAAACAGATGCAATGCTGGAGGTGCTCACCTATCTATGTCAAAAAATTTGGAAGAAAATTACCTGGCCAACCAATTAGAAAAGATCCATATTTATGCCCATTCCAAAGCAAGGTGATCCAACAGAATGAGAAGATTATCAAACAATATCATTATTTTCACACACAAGTAAAATTTTGCTGAAGGTAATTAAAAAATGACTACAGTGGTATATCAACCGGAAACTGTCAGAAGTTCAAGCTGGATTCAGAAGAGGACATGGAATGAGGGATGTCATTGCTGATGTCAGAGGGATCTTGGCTGAAAGTAGAGAAAATCAGAAAGATGTTTACCTGTGTTTTATAGACTATATAAATGCGTCCAACTGTGTGGATCATAACAAATTATGGATAACATTGAGAAGAATGGGAATTCCAGAACACTCAATTGTGCTGAAGAGGAACCTGTACATGAATCAAGAGGCAGTCATTCGAACGGAACAAGGGATACACTTCATGGTTTAAAGTCAGGAAAGGTGTGCGTCAGGGTTGTATCCGTTCACCATACTTATTCAATCTGTATGCTGAGCAGATAATCCAAGAAACTGGACTGTATGAAGAAGGACAGGGCATCAAGATTGGAGGAAGACGCATTAACTACCTGTGATATGCAGATGATACTACTTTCTTGCTGAAAATGAAGATGATTTGAAGCTCTTGCAGGTAGTCCCCTACTTACAAATTTACAACCATCTGTTTTATTTTTTTGTACATCTTATCATTAGTAATATGTACTACATAGAATGTTGCATCACATAATTTGCTAAAGAAGAAATAAATAATGAGGAAGAGGAATTAGAGAAGTTGTTTAAAAACTTTACAGTGAAAGGATTATCTGAAGTTTTTTCTAAACTAAATCAGGGGCTTCGGTTTCTTGAAAACATGGACCCAAATACTGATCACTTTGCTAAAATCGACAGGCAGATTCAAGAAGCAGTCAGATGTCACCGAATATATGAAGAAAAAAGAAAAGGACCATGCAGACAGCTCTAATTTTGTGACTAGAAATGTTATCCCCATTCCCAGGGATAATCCAGATAATCCAGAACCTTCCATAAGTGGATTTATTACCTCCACTGACAAAATGCCACAAGTGTAAGTTCATAAATGTAGCATAAATACAAATGCATATGAAAGCAGAAAAAATTGTTATCTCTCTAACCACAAAACAACATTCTTCAATACAAATGAAGAGTATTCTATTCTTCTATGTGTGTTATTTCTATATAAGTAAAAATCAATGAACTTCCAGCAGCTTAAAATTTAGAACAGAATAAAAACATTTAAAGTTCAATCTAAGTACATGAAAATCATTTTTCTTATGGAAAAAATTATTCACATAATACATCTCACTGGATCCCAGCAAAACCCTGTGCATTGGGCATATATCACTCCCACGGGCCACTTCAAAAGATAAAGTTACTTTTAAAATGTTACATAATCAGAAAGTGACAAGAACACAGGTCCAGCCCATTTCTTGTTAAATTACACTGTTTTATGTGTAGGTACAAAATAGACATAAGGAGGAAAACATAAGCTGAAGTTACAACTTATAAATGATTTAGCTCCTGATGAGGCATTCATATAAGCTCTTCACACACTTTTTATCTTCATAGCAATGTTTATGTTAGAAGGCTAGACATTTTCAATTAAACTATTGCTTGTGAAGTGGAATCAGGAATACATGAGCATGAGCTTAGGCTCTACAAAGTATGAGTTCTGTGACATTGGTCAAGTTTCTTATTATTTCTGAGCCTTCATTTCCTAATTTGAAAACGGAGATACCAGTACCGAGCTCAACTAACGATTCTGAAAATTAAATGATGTAATGCAGATGAAAACACTTAACATGATACTTAAAAGATACTGGACACTCATTTAAATTTTAGTTCCCCCATCTTCCTGTTATTTGACAAAAATATGCATAAAAATGCTAGTCAACACTTTTTTTTAACTAATATTTTATTGTGGTTTCAGTGAAGATTTACACAGCAGTTCAGGTTCCCATTCAACAATTTCTACACAAATTGTTCAGTGACATTGGTTAGATTCTTCACAATGCATGAACATTCTCATTATTATTGTTCTGATTATTCCATTTCCATTAGTTTCCCTGCCCCCTTACATTCTCTATTTTTTTTTTTTTTTGAAGTGATTGTTGACCGTTTAGTCTTATATAGGTTATTTCTTAATGGAGCACAGTACTTAGGGATGATATTCATTATTTGGTGAGCCAATCTGTTATTTAGCTACAAGGTGACCTCAGGGCTTAGTTTTGGTTCAAGCTTTAAAGAGTATCTCAGGGCAACAGTCTCATGGAGTCTTATTTTCTTATTTCATAAAGCTTCAATAGCATACACCTTAGGGAATCTGGACAGATAAAATACAATTGGATATTCTAGGGAAAATTATAAATTTTTAGAAAATCCAAATGATAATTATAGTGAAGTTCAAACACATCGCAATTATACAGAATATATCTGAAAAATCAATTGTGCTAACATGTATTGTGTGCTATGGTACTGAAAGAAAAATACGAATTGATTAAAATTTAGGCAACTCTACACCTACCAGGTTGATTGAAATTTTGTGGAATGTGTGTGTCTGTGAGTTTAGTTTCTACTCTGGATAATAAGCCTTAGCATAAATCCAGAATTAAATTGAGAGAAAGAGAGACAGAGAGAATTATAACTGGAATATACACAACATACTGGTTTTTAATGGATTTTTTTCAGAATTAATATCTTCAACATGATTTTTATTCTTTTCTTGTTTATAAAACTTCAAGAAGATCAAATCATTCACCACAGACTAGAAAATCAACACATTTTTATATATCCTTTTTAAAACAAATCATTTCAATGATTAGTATCACTAATCCCTATCCCATCCCAACAAAACTCACTTAAATATAAAAAATAATAATTGAACACATAAGGATTAACTTTGATATTTTCTGCAAATTCAAAATTTTTGAAAAATAATGTGTCTAATTTCCTTAACCATATGGAATCAAAATTCCAACCCATTTGTAGATTCATACTAATCAAACATGCAGGTTTACTAAAGTAGGAGAATTGGAGGCTGGGACATTCATTCCAACTCCTCTGTGTTACTAAGGGTGTAAGAATGATTTAAGCAGCAAATTGGAGAGAATGGAAACAAGGTTTCACTTTTTTGTTACTGCTTAAGTGTGTATGTGGTGTCTTTCCTTAGAGCTGAATGGAGAGACTAAGGCAGAATACACTGTATGATAATTGAATTGAAAACGTTCAGAATAGTGTTTACAATTTTTAATTGTTTGTATGAATATTTTCACAGCTTTACTGAGATATAATTCACATACCATAAAGTTCACCCTTCTAAAATGCACAATTCATTGGTTTTTAGTACATTCACAGAATTGTACAACCACCATCACTATCAAAAATGTTCCTTTGTTTCTTAACCTGAATGCCTAGAATTATTAATCTAGGCTCTCTGTAACATTTTACCAAATTTTAATATCCTTCAGCTTTAGAAAATCTTACTGTACAGCCAACTGATGCTTTGGGGATTTATGGAGACTAACAGTACAATGTTAGGAATGAAATCCCATAAACTCTCAAATCTTTTTATGCAGCTAGATAAAGGAAAGTGGATTTGTATATTTTCCATTGTATTGTTTCTATTACAGTAAAAATTAAAATGTCATCCACACATATACAAGTGTCTCAATGATTTATGAAAGTTTATGTCTCTAACCATAAACAATAAAAAAAACCTTAATTCATATATCAGTAATTAACATACTGCATCAGCTTGGAATTTATAGCATACTGTATTTGAAAGCACTGCTGGATGATTTATCATAATACAAACATAGGGAAAAGTTTTCTCTTTTGAAATACCAATAATTAATAACATTAAAGCTTTAAAACTAATTTTAATTATTTGATTTTTCATAATTAAGAGAGGCAATGACAATTGTAAACCAATACTGGAGAATCAGAAAGAGAGATATTACGACAGAAAGTTTTATCATATACTAATGAAAGAAAGGGGAAGAACTGGAAAGTATCTCACTGGTTTAGTACTTGGGATTAAATGAGTTAATAAAGTTTCCAAAACTATATTCTATATTACACTTCTGTTCATCCATTCTTCCATCCATCCACTCATCCATCCATCCATCTCTTCCACCCTCCCTCCATTCATCAATCCTCTATCCATTCATTTAATTCTATGGAATTTGTGGAATGCTAATTGTCATGCCATAAAAATCTGTTATTTGTATGAATAAAATTTTGAACATTTCCCCCTGGACACCCTTTTAACTCAGTACTGAAGTCACTTCTAAGGTTCACTCTTCAGCCAAAGATTAGACAGTCCCATAAAACACAGGACTTATATATGAGGGGTTTACATCACATTTTCTGACTTATATTCACTACCATACTGTAATAGAAATTCAAATAATGTGAACCTACTTAAATTTCACAGGAGCGCCTTTAAAACTTTCTCACTCACTGTGAAATCATGAACTGCCAGTGCCACAGAATTAATGTATTTTCTAGTAGCTATTTTACACATAAAACTTTTAACTAAAAAGATGTTACTTTTCATCTAAAATAATCATATTTTCAGTTTAAAATTCTGACATCTTGCAACTTTAAGTTCTCTGGATAAGTAACTATTCGAAAAGAACAGGATATTCTTTTTCAGTAAGTAATATAACTAAAATTTGAATTGTTTTGTAGTGCATTAAGTGGCTTATAAAATTTAAATGTCTTGAGTTAACTCATTGAAACAAGATAGCTTAGTCTCTAAAAAAGAGGGTTTTTTTCATCTCATTTACTCTTAGCTGTATCCTGCTCTTAGTCTCAAAGTCTTAATGAATAAGCATTTGAGAAAAAGGATACTTTGAACACGGCCAAAATCAGAAAGTAGGTATTGGGGAAGAGAGAGAATGATATTATTCTTAAAAATTAAAGCTTCATATTACTTGGTAAGCAATAATTATTTGTCTTTTGAAATGATGAGTCTTTAGATAATTTTATGACTCCTCCAAACATTTAGTTAGACTATCAGTTATTTCTCCTGAACCCTAAAAGTTCTGCATTTTAGGACATTTTACTAGGTAAGAATCTATTTATGATATTGATATGAATAACACCGCTTTGACCTAACCTGATGAAAGTAGTCAGCAAATATTCTTTTCTCTCCCCTACATCTGAATGCAGTAAACTTCTCCATCGCACTTAAGGTGCATCCACAAAGGGAGTAGGTAATCCAAAGTGGCTCCTGTGCATATATTTACTTTGATTTTGACAATTCATTGAGCTGGATACTGCTTTCTTTTTCTGGGATGCTAAAACTTTCTTTTTTCATAGCTTGAAAATACATTGTGTGCATGTTCCTAAATTAGACTCCCAAAAATCTGTCTCTATTCTTTTTACCACGATGAATGTCAAACTTCTGTATGAAAGCAAGATGATGGGAGAAATTATTTACTCTGACATCAAACAAACAAACAAACAAAAAAAAAAAGGAAACGATACTCATCCCTCTATAAATTACCTGGAAATTTCAACTATATATATATATATATATACATACATATATATAGACACACTCTATTTAGGCAGCACTATACCACACATCAGCTTTCAATATACAACACTCTAGAGTCACATCCCAGACAATGAAAGTGAAAATACAGCTAAGTAAAGAGCCAAAGTTAAAGTGCACAAAGACCAGAATCATCTTAAATGTACTGATTATTAAAAATTGCGGGAAGCTGTATAAATTCAGAGGCTCTGTAGTGACTCCGTCTATATCTACAGAACATAATCAATCAAGACAAAGGGAATGGCTGAGGTATGATTCTAGTTTTTCCATGTTATGCACATGGTAGACAGAAAACTAACATGTTTAAGTTTCAAGGAATATAAGCAAGGAGAAAACTGAAATGCAAAGGAAATTATATTCAAATATAAACTGTATAGTAGTATTATTATAATCAATTTAGTATATTTTTATATATTCTTATGCTTCACATTATAACAGAGTATATAGCATGCAAAGGAAATAATGTGTGTTAAAACATCATTCATATGTATGATATCATGATAATGATATCTTACTTCTCTGAAGAAACATTTTTCCCTCCTATTTTCTGCTTTGGATTTTATGTTTTGCATCTATGCATGTGTATGTACAGAACAATACAGTTTTTCCTTTTTATTGTTTCATCTTAATTTAATTTCATAAAATCATAGGGAAAGTGGTATAATGAATTTTAAATGCAAGGACAGCACCACTTAATCCCATGAGAAAGTGTACTGGTTACAACTACACTTAGTTGTATACTTAAGAAGAGCATTGAATCAAGAAAAAAAAGAAAGAAATCTTTTTGTATTTCTAGTACAAATGGATATGGTTTCCTAAAAATGATTGTAAAAAGTATCTTCTAAAAATATGATGTTATTTTAAATAAAATAATTTAATAAAGTATGTGCATTTTCTTTCCAATAATGCCCCAGGCATTTATGTTGCTCATTTGATCTTCTAGGACAAGAAATATTGCTCATTTCCCTTGATACCACTGTGGGACTTACTGTTTTTCAATCAACCAACATGGTATGTCCAAAGCAACAAACCAAAAGAAACTACATAAGTACAAATAACATTTAAAACAAACAATATAATACTTTTAGTTAACGCCTTCCAAGAAATTGATGATGCTTCCCAAAGTTTAAATTTCTCAAGGTGTTTAATTTCTTAGACGGCAAAATTCAAAGCTATTCTGTGTGTGGTAAATTATCATTTCCCTTTTATAATAAAGCAACAATGAACGATAACACCCTTATTTTCTCTTAAAAATCTGTTATCAATTTGCAAGGACAAATGAGAATTAAGTCTGTTGATCTTGTTAGGTGCCCTCTAGTCGGTTCTGACTCATAGCGACTCTGTTCACAACACAACGATACACTGCCTGGTCCCTCGCCAATCTCACAATTGTTGCTATGTTTGATCCCATTGTTTCAGCCACAGTGTCAATCCATCTAGTCGAGGATCTTCCTCTATTTCGCTGACCCTCTACTTTACCAAGCATGATGTCCTTCTCCGGGGACAGGTCCCTCCTAATAATGTGTCCAAAGTACATGAGACGAAGTCTCAACATCCTCTCTTCCAAGGAGAACTATGGCTATACTTCTTCCAAGACAGATTTGCTCATTCTCCTGGCAATCCATGGTGTATTCAATATTCTTTGCTAACACGATAATTCAAAGGCATCAATTCTTTGATCTTCCTTATCCATTCTCCAGCTTTCTCATGCATATGAAGTGATGGAAAATATCATGGCTTAGCTGCTTTCATGGGCATTGATGGAGGATTCAAGTAAAATGAAATCTCTGACAACTTCAGTATTTTCTCCGTTTATCATGATTGTTACTTACTGGTCCAGTTGTAGGGATTTTTGTTTTCTTCATGTTGAGATGTAACCCATACTGAAGGCCGTAGTCTTTGATCTTCATCAGTAAGTGCTTCAAGTCCTCTTCACTTTCAACAAGCAAGGTTGTGTCATCTGCATATTGAAGGTTGTTAATGAGTCTTCCTCTAATCCTGATGCCATGTTCTACTTCATAGAGTCCAGCATCTCAGATTATTTGTTCAGCATGCAGATTGAATAAGTATGGTGAAAAGATACAACACTGAGGTACACCTTTCTTGATTTTATTCTGTTCAAAAGCCTGCCTTTTGGTCTAAATACAGGTTCCTTATGAGCCCAATTAAGTGTTCTGAAATTGCCATTCTTCTTAAGGCTAACCATAATTTGTTTTCATCCACATAGTCGAATGCCTTTGCACAGTCAATAAAACACAAGTAAACATCTTTCTGGTATTCTCTGCTTTCAAGTTCCACATCCTCTTTTGAATATAGCTGGAATTTCTGGCAGTTCCCAGTCCATGTACTGCTACAACAATTGTTGAATTATCTTCACCAAATTTTAATTGCATATGATATTGATGATATTGTTCAGTAATTTCTGCTTTCTGTTGGATCACTTTCTTTTGTAATGGGCACAAATATGGATCTCTTCCAGTCGGTTGGCCAGATAGCTGTCTTCCAAATTTCTTGGCATAGACTAGTGAGCTACTCCAGCGTGGCATCTGTTTGTTCAAACATCACAATTGGTATTCTGTCAATTCCTGGAAACTTGTTTTTTGCCAATGCCTTCAGTGCAGCCTGGACTTCTTCCTTCAGTACCATCGGTTCTTGATCATATGCTCACTCTTGCATTGGTTCAGTGTCAACCAATTCTTTTTGGTGCGGTGGCTCTGTATATTCCTTCCATCTTCTTTTCATACATTCTGCAATGTTCAATATTTTGCCCATAGAATCCTTCAGAATTGCAACTTGAGGCCTGAATTTTTCACTCAGTTCTTTTCTTCGGTGTTCTTCCTTTCTGGGTTTCTACCTGTAGGTATTTGCACATTTCATTATATTATTTTACTTTGTCTTCTCAAGTCACCATTTGAAATCTTCTATTCAGCTCTTTTATGTCATCATTTCTTTCATTCATTTTAACTATTCTACGTTCAAGAACAATTTTCAGAGTCTTTCTGACATCCATTTTGGTCTTTCTTTTCTTTTTAGTGACCATTTGCTTTCTTCATGTATGACGTTCTTCATGTCATCTCACAACTTCTCTGGTCTTCAATCATTAGTTTTCAATGTGTCAAATCTATT
This sequence comes from Trichechus manatus latirostris, assembly GCF_000243295.1. Lineage (NCBI taxonomy): Eukaryota > Metazoa > Chordata > Mammalia > Sirenia > Trichechidae > Trichechus > Trichechus manatus. The sequence continues at coordinate 13,093,619 of NW_004443987.1, forward strand.
CTTGAGATGATCTCCAAATTCAGGTGTGGTATTCTCAAGGTTGTATTTTCGTTCTCGAAGACTTGTTTGAATTTCTTTAGTTTCACCTTGAACTTGCATATGAGCAATTGATGGTCTGGTCCGCAGTCAGCCCCTGACTTTGTTCTGACTGATGACAGTGAGCTTCTCCATTGACTTGTTCCACGGACATAGTTGATTTGGTTCCTGTGTTTTCCATTCAGTGAGGTCCTCTGCGTTATCACTCTTTATGTTGTTGAAAAAAGGTATTTGAAATGAATAAGTCGTTGGTCTTGCAAAATTTTATCATGGGATCTCTGGGGTAGTTTCTATCACAAACTACTTTTCCAACTACTGATCCTTCTTTGTTTCCAACTTTTTCATTCTAATCAACAGTAATTATCAATGCATTTTGATTGCATGCTGGATCAATTTCAGACTGCAGAAGCTGGTAAAAATTTTCCATTTTCTCATTTTTGGCATTAGTGGCTGGTGCGTAAATTTGAATAACAGTCATATTAACTGGTGTTTCTTGTAGGAATATGGATATTATTTACCACTGACAGCACTGTACTTCAGGATAGATCTTTAAATGTTCTTTTTGACTTTCACTGAGATGCCATTCCTCTTCAGTCTGTCATTCCCAGCATAGGAGACCATATGATTGTCAAATTCAAAATGGCCAATACCATTCCATTTTAGCCAACTAATGCCTTGGATATCGATCTTTATGTGTTCCATTTCATTTTTTTGTTTTTTTAGTTATGCTTTAAGTGAAAGTTTACAGCTCAAGTTAGTTTCTCATACAAACATTTAAACACACATGGTTATGTGACACTAGCTGCTATCCCTATAAAGTGACAGCACACTCTTCCTTTCCACTCCAGATTTCCAGTGTCCATTCAACCAGCTCCTATCCCTTTCTGTCTTCATTTCACCTCCAGACAGGTGCTGCCCATTTAGTTTTCTGTATCTGCCCGAACTAAGAAGCACACTCTTCATGAGTATCATTTTATGTATTACAGTCCAGTCTATTCTTTGTCTTAATAGTTGGCTTTGGGAATGGTTTTAGTTCTGTGTTAAAAGAGAGTTCGGGGCCACGTCTCCTAGGGTTCCTCCAGTCCCAGTCAGAGCATTAAGTCTGGCCTCTTTACCTGAATTTGAATTCTGCACCCCACTTTTATCCTGTGCAGTCAGGGACTCTCTGTTGTGTTCCCCGTCAGGATGGTCTTTGGTGGTAGCCAGGCACCATCTATCTCTTCTGGTCTCAAGCTGATGGAATAGCTAGCTTATGTGGCCTCTTTGTCTCTTGGGCTAATATTTTCCTTGTGTCTTTGGTGTTCTTCACTCTTCTTTGCTCCAGGTGGGTGGGGACCAATTAATGCATCTTATATGACCACTCGCTAGCTTTTAAGGCCCCAGTTGCCACTCACCAAAGTGGGATGTATAACATTTTCTTAATAAACTTTGTTATGCTATTGTTTAACAAGGAACTATTTGTTCTGTAAACCTTCATCTAAAGTACAATAAAAAATTTTTAAAAAATAAACTTTGTTATGCCAATTAACCTAGATGTTCCCTGAAACCATGGTCCCCAGACACCCGCCCCTGCTACACTGTCCCTCGAAGTGTTTGATTGTGTTCAGAAAACTTCTTAGATTTTGGTTTAGTCCAGTGGTGCTCAATTCCCCTGTATTGTGTGTTGTTCTTCCCTTCAGCTAAGATAATTTTTGTCTACTATCTAGTTAGTGAATTGCCCTCTCCCTCCCTCCCCACCCTCGTAACCATCAAAGAATGTTTTCTTCTATATTTGAACCTTTTCTTGTGTTCTTTTAGTAGTGGTCTCATACAATATTTGTCTTTTTGCAATTGACCAATTTCACTCGCATAATGCCTTCCAGATTCATCCATGCTATGAAATGTTTTGTGGATTCATCGTTGTTTTTATCATTGTGTAGTATTCCATTGTGTGACTATACCATAATTTGTTTATCCATTCATCTGTTGATGGGCACCTAGGTTGTCTCCATCTTTTTGCTGTTGTGGACAGTGCTGCAATGAACATGGGGGTGCATATATCTATTCGTGGGACGGCTCTTATTTCTCTAGGATATATTCCAAGGAGTGGGATTGCTGGATCATATGGTACTTCTATTTCTAGCTTTTTTAAGGAAGAGCCAAATCAATTTCCAAAGTGGTTATACCATTTGACATTTCAATCAGCAGTGCATAAGTGTCCCAGTCTCTCCACAACTTCCCCAACATTTATTATCTTGTGTTTTTTGGATTAATGTTAGCCTTGTTGGGGTGAAACAGTATCTCATTGTAGTTTTGATTTCCATTTCTCTAATGGCTAATGATCATGAGCATTTCCTCATGTATCTGTTAGCCATCGGAATATCTTCTTTCGTGAAGTGCCCGTTCATATAGTTTGCCCATTTTTTAAGTGGATTTTTTGTCTTTTTGTGGTTGACGTTTTGCAGTATCTTGTAGATTTTAGAGATTAGACCCTGATTGGATATGTCATAGCCAAAAATTGTTTCCCAGTCTGTAGGTTGTCTTTTTACTCTTTTGGTGAAGTCTTTTGATGAGCATTTAAGTGTTTGATTTTTAGGAGCTCCCAGTTATCTAGTTTCTTTTCTGGTGCTTGTGCATTGTTAGTTATGTTTTGTATTCTGTTTATGCCCTGTATTAGGACTCCTAGCATTGTCCCTATTTTTTCTTCCAGGACCTTTATTGTTTTAGATTTTATATTTAGGTCTTTGATCCATTTTGAGTTAGTTATTGTTTCATGGTGTGAGGTATGGATCTTGTTTCATTTTCTTGCAGATGGATATCCAGTTATTCTAGCATCATTTGTTAAAGAGACTGTCTTTTCCCCATTTAATGGACTTTGGGCCTTTGTCAAATATCAGCTGCTCATAGTTGGTTGAATGTGGTTGAATTTATGTCTGGATTCTCAATTTTGTTCCACTGGTCTATGTATCTGTTGTTGTACCAGTACCAGTCTGTTTTCACTACCGTTGCAGTATAATAGTTTCTAAAATCAGGTAGTGTGAGGCCTCCCACTTTATTCTTCTTCTTGCATAATGCTTTACTTATCCGGGGCCTCTTCCCTTTCCATATGAAGTTGGTGATTTGTTTCTCCGTCTCATTAAAAAATGCCATTGGAATTTGAATCGGGATTGCATTGTATCTGTAGATCTCTTAGGGTAGAACTGACATTTTCACAATGGTGAATCTTCCTATCCAGAGCAAGGTATGTTTTTCCACTTATGCAGGTCACTTTTGGTTTCTTGGATTAGTGTCTTGTAGTTTTCATTGTATAGGTCTTTTATGTCTCTGGTTAGATTTATTCCTAAGTATTTTATCTTCTTGGGGGTTACTATAAATGGTATACATTTGGTGATTTACTCTTCGAAGTTCTCTTTGTTAGTGTAGAAGAATCCAACTGATTTTTGTACATTTGTCTTGTATACTGATACTTCGCTGAAGTAGAAGAATCCAACTGATTTTTGTACATTTGTCTTGTATACTGATACTTCGCTGAAATCTTTTATTAGTTCCAGTGGTTTTCTTGCGTATTCTTTGGGGTTTTCTGTGTATAAGATCATATCATCTGCAAATAGAGATACTTTGACTTCTTCCCTACCAATCTTTATTTCTTTTTCTAGCCTAATTGCTCTGGCTAGGACCTCCAGCACAGTGCTGAATAAGAGTGGTGATAAAGGGCATCTTTGTCTGGTTCCCATTCTCAAGGGAAATGCTTTCATACTCTCTTCATTTAGGACGATGCTGGCTGTTGACTTTGTATAAATGCCCTTAATTTTATGTTGACGAATTTCCCTTCGTTTCCTATTTTGCTGAGAGTTATCATGCATAAGTGTTGGACTTTGTCAAATGCATTTTCTGCATCAGTTGATAAGATCATGTGGTTATTGTCTTTTGTTTTATTAATGTGATGGATTACACTGATTGTTTTTCTAATGTTGAACCATCTCTGCATAACTGATATAAATCCCACCTGATCATGGTGAACTATTTTTTGGATATGTTGTTGAATTCGACTGGCTAGAATTTTGTTGAAGATTTTTGTGTCAATGTTCACGAGGGATATTTGTCTGTAATTTTCTTTTTCTGTGGTGTCTTTACCTGGTTTTGGTATTAGGGTTATGCTGGCTTCATAGAACAAGTTTGGGAGTATTCCATCCTTTCCTGTGCTCTGAAATACCTTTAGCAGTAGTGGTGTTAACTCTTCCCTTCCAGGTTCTCTTTGTTGGTGTAAAGGAATCCAACTGATTTTTGTATGTTTATCTTGTATCCTGAAACTTTGCTGAAATCTTCTATTAGTTCCAGTAGCTTTCTTGTGGATTCTTTGGGGTTTTCTGTGCATAAGATCATATCATCTACAAATAGAGATACTTTGACTTCCCTACTAATTTGGATGCCCTTTGTTTCTTTTTGTAGCTTAATTGCTCTGGCTAGTAGTGGAATTCTCCATTGAAATTGTCAGGGCCAGGGCTTTTTTTCTGTTGGGAGTTTTTTAATTACCTTTTCAATCTCTTCTTTTGATATAGGTTTATTTAGTTGTTCTACCTCTGTTTGTGTTAGTTTAGGTAGGTAGTTAGTTTCTAGAAATTTGTCCATTTCCTGTAGGCTTTCAAATTTGTTAGAGTACAATTTTTCATAGTATTCTGTTATGATTCTTTTAATTTTATTTGGGTCAGTTGTGATATCGCCCATCTTATTTCTTATTCAGGTTATTTGCTTCCTCTCCTGTTTTTCTTTTGTCAGTTTGGCCAGTGGTTTATTGACATTGCTGATGTTTTCCAAGAACCAGCTTTTGGTCTTGTTAACTATTTCAATTGTTTTTCTATTCTCTATTTCATTTAACTCTGCTCTAATTTTTATTACTCCCTTCTTCTGGCACCTGAAGGCTTCTTTTGCTGCTCTCTTTCTACTTGTTCCAGTTGTAGGGTTAATGTTTTGATTTTGGCCCTTTCTTCTTTTCGGATGTGTGCATTTATTGCTATAAACTGACCTCTGAGCACTGCTTTTGCTGTGTCCCAAAAGTTCTGGTAGGATGTGATTTCATTTTCATTTGATTCTGTGAATTTCTTTATTTGGTCCTTAATTTCTTCTATAACCCAGTAGTTTTTGAGCAACGTGTTGTTCAGTTTCCATGTATTTGATTTTTTTCCCTTGCTTTTTCTTTTATCGATGTCTACTTTTGTGGCTGTAGTTCCATTTCATTTTTGATGACTTCCAATTTTCCTAGATTCATACTTCATACATTCTACATTTTGATTATTAATGGATGTTTGCAGCTGTTTCTTCTTATTTTGAGTCCTGCCACATCAGCAAATAAAGTGTCTTAAAGCTTGACTCCATCCTTGTTATTAAGGTAGACTTTACTTTGAGGAGGCGGCTCTTCCCCAGTGGTATTTTGAGCACTTTCCAACCTGAGGGGCTCATCTTCCAGCACTATATCAGACAGTGTTCCTCTTCTATTCGTAGGTTTTCACTGGCCTCTTTTTTTTTTTTTTAATGGAGATCACCACGTCCTTCTTCCTACTCTGTCTTAGTCTGTAAGTTCTGCTGAAACCTGTCTACCATGAGTGATCCTGCTGGCATAGCTTCCAGCATCACAGCAACATGCTATCCACCACATTTAAAAATAATCAGTAAACAATAACATTGTACATTCAGTGGTGTGCTGGTTAAAGTTAACAGTCTGCTCTCCAAAAAGGCAAAAGAAAATCCGGATTTGTAACATCTGCCAATTCCTATGGCATAAATAATCCCCCTATGGCTCATTTCAAGCTAACAACATGATATCACTGTATGGAGTTGCGAAGAGATGCATACAATAGGCTCACGCTAATCAATACTGGCCTGCTCTAGCATACCTCTGTCAGTATATCTTTAGCATCAATGGTTAGAAATATAGTAAAGTATATTAGAGGCAGATTATTTATTGGTGCCCCTGCCAGGGAAAAAAAAAAAACCTTCCTGAACTATAGTTGTGACTCTCCAGCCCCCAAATTTTAACTATTAACAGAACTCCTGTACCTGGCATTCAAGACTTAAACTTAACCTTTCAAGTTTCCTTCCAGCTACTCTGTTTCATGCATTTGTCCAAAGGAAGCTGATCTATCTGATATACATCAGTGTATGCCAGAGATTTACTGTGTTTATGCCTTTAATTATCTTGTTCTTAACTGTGGAACACCTTTTTCCTGCTGACTCACATGTCTAATTCTTTCAAAAACCTGCTCATGTGCCTCCTGCAATAGGAAGCCTTCTCCTGCTTGAATAGATCTCTCCTTTTCTCTGATTTTCCATGGCTCAGGCTCTGTATCATCAGTCAGTTTCTCCCTTGAATTATAATTATCTACCTCTACTTCTTATCTGCTCTAACTTGGCTATATGCTCCCTAAGAGCAGACACCAGATCTAAATTCATCTTCATATCTCCCAGAGCTTCTAGGACACCGTGAACCCCTTGAAGTCTACATTTGTGCCTAATTCATTTATTAGTACAGGAGAGAGAAAATAACCTGTGTTGTCATTTTAAAATGGCATCATCAGTTTCATCAAGATTTAATTTAAAGCTTATCTTTCTGTTAATTGCTAATTATTTGGTTTTCTCACTAAGAATCTCTTCCATAATTCAGTGAAAGAAACCACGAATGTGAGAGGGCTCACATGGCTATATAAATTCGGTTGCATATCTTGCACATTATTGGATGCAATCAGAAGATTCCCCCGTACGGCTCATTTTAATACCTACTGCTTTGACTTTTAGCTTCACTGCACTTTCGTTAATCAGCAAACAATTTAGTAGTAAGTCTTTACTAAGTTAAAGACGTTTCTCCTACTAACAAGAATGCATGTGTTTGGTCTTCACCATAGATGTTACGGATCACACCTGAGACCAAAGAGCTGAAATTGCATAATCTATACAAACGTGACTATGAGCAGGTGGAAAACCTACATACAAGAATTAAAAAAAAAAAACACACAAAAAAAACCTGAGGAATCAAAAAGTATGAGGTGGGTTAAAACAAACTGTCAAATGATCAATGTTTATATATTTAAAACTGCCATATATTATTTTTCAAAAAACTATGCTTACTTGAGATTGCTTCAATATATGTCCATGGAAAAATTCTGCCTTCTATTACCTACATCATTAACTATTTATTAAGAAATTCAGCAGTCCACTTGTAGAACTTTTTCTTACTATATATACCCATTAAATGTGCAGATATATGATCTCATTATTTATCTGGAAAGGGTGGTGTTGGCAAGATTATAAAGCATGTAAAACAGAATTACTTTCTGGAAAAAAATTCAGAACAAAACAAATCCTCTAAACAGTACTAAATATATTTATCTCAATCCCGCCTTCAGCTCCTGTCAGTGAAAACTTTAAGAGACAACACTGGAATTACTTTGTCAAAATTCTACAGAGATTGTGCTAATTCTTTTCAAGTCCTTTTAATTAGTTGAAAAAAAAAAATTTTAAAAAGTCAAATCCAGATTTAATAAGTGGGATATTTGAATAAATTATATCCTTCCCGTGTTCAATGAACTTTAAACGAATTTCACTACAATCCATTGCCAGGAAACTAGACTATATCCTTAGGAATTTCAACAACATACTTACATGGGATGGACAAGTTGAACAAAAGTTTACGGAGTATTTCAGCCTTTCATGGTTATAAGTCAGGATTTTTCTTATTAACTCTATCAATCATCTATAAATGCAGGATTATAATAATACATTGATGCTGCTATTTTAAACCTCCAGGAAGTCACGCCTATGATAGTATGTTTGTTAATGAAGCTCAAACCATTTAAAGGCAAAATAAAATTTTTATTAAGATTTGTGTATGATTGGACTTATGTGGGGATTATAAGTCATTTTGACTGATAAATTGACAACTTGCTATTTCTGTAAATGTTTTTTTATATACAGTGAACATTTGCTTATAAATCATAGGTGCTGAGGGATTATCGTTTCTGCATATATTCATGTTATTTAGCACTCTGATGAAGGACTAGAAGAATATTAGTATATATATTTTGCAAAAATGTTCATCCCTAAACTCAACCTTTGAAATATTTTAGAACTTAAGGGCCTTATGGGATGACAATCCTGACAATCTGCTAGAGATTTTTTTTTTATGTGCTGATTCAATGATTTACAGCCCCACCTTCTAAATTTTACACAACAACTACTCACTTGCACTGACAAGGAAAAAATAGAGCAATAACCACTAATTGCAGAAATTGCAATGCAATTTCAACTGAAATGAAGCCAATAAAAGTAAAATATATTAAATAAATTACTGCTATTCTTAAGTGCTGGTGTTCTTATGTGCTGACATACCAAAAAAGGCAGCATTTAAGTTCTGAAAAATAGTGTTCTCCCTCACTTTTCAACCACACACATATTAATATACAAGAAGAATGCTAGGGTATCATTCATTCTTCAATAACAATCACAGAATAAATCTAATATATGAACATCCTTAACTTTTTGCAGGTCACTACAATAGTATATTAAAAAGTGAAAATCATTGAATTATATTCTTAAAAAATGAGTAACAACTTTGTAGCTTTCCGCACTATAGTCTTTCTTCAAAAAGCCATTTGCGTGTATTTGGAAAAGGCCAATTAATAGCAAACTGGTTTACTGAAAAAAAAAAAAAATTGATGTATGTATGTTACTACAAATGCCCATAGTAGGTGTTTGTTAAAGAAAAAACAATGCCAATTATACTCAGAAATTATAGCTCTTTTTAAGTATGTGTTTTAATCTGTCATGATATTTGATTTACAGAAATCTTTAGAAAGATACACGCATACAGATCAATTTTGCACTAATGTTTACTCATGTACTTTAATATAGTAAATGTTTTTAGCTGACAATTTATTCAAGACAAAGATTTCTGGTTGTTCACAAAAGAACATCACAGCATCCCTCACAGTTTATTTTTATTTAATACTTTAAAATTTTTACTTATAATAGTATATTTATATATAAAATAAATATTTATTTTACTATAAATAGATGTTGTTCCTTAATTTTGACCATTAAGATTTAATGGATCATGTAGGAAATATTTTTACTCATGTTACCATTACAAAATACTGTAATTAAGATAAATTACACTTAGTTATTCTATTTACATTAAGATTTCATCACAATTATTAAAAATGATATATTAATAATCAAATGTCCCACTCACTGTGGAATCAAAGGAGTAAAGAGATTAAAACCATTTGAAATTCAAATAATGTAACCTAGAATTATCTATTTATTTTCTGCTCTAACTACCAAAACATGTCACCTTATGTTGCTTTTTTTAATGTGAAAATTTAGTGAAAATCAGCTATCCTAGATATGATTTCGAAAACCTGCGTTTTTGTATAACTATTTTATTTTGTTCTGGTTTGTACTGGATTACTATGAGGCAAAGCATTAAGATCCCAAGAAAGACATACTTTTATCACAAAACAGTACCAATCTGGTGATTTATAAGAAAACAATTTTAATTAGATTTTATAATTTGCAATCTACTATACAAACATGTTTACTTTTCAAAGTGTCATATTCTAAAAGCACAATCATTATTTGTTTTCTTTAAGGGGGACAGGCCAAATTAAAATCATGCAGCATTATTTCTCTTTCCTTTCATATACCAATGTATTGAGATTTTTAGGAATAACCAAAAAGGTAAATGGTACCATGAAACCTGTGAGAGCTGGAACTTGACAGGACTGCTTTGTTTTCTGGGTCTTGAAAGTTTTCCACCTTTGACAGGGTACAGTCTTACCACTTTTCTATTGCACATTTTCACTGTCTAATTTTTTTTTATAAGGAAAACCGAAGAATTGATGCATCTGAATTATAGCCTTGGCGAAGAATATTGACTATACCATGAACTGCCAGAAGAACGAACAAATCTGTCTTGGAAGAAGTATTACCACAATGCTCCTTAGAAGGGAGGATGGCGAGACGTTGTCTCAAGTCCCTTGGACATGTTATCAGGAGGGACCAATCCCTGGAGAAGGACATCATGCTTCGCACATTAGAGTATCACCAAAAAAGAGGCTTACTTGTGCTTACTTACTAATCTCTAGTGAATAATTTCACTTTTTTTTTCACAACACCAAAGATTCAGCTTCTAGGTATCACTGAAATCTGTCTCTCTTCCAACCCCACAGAACCTTCATATAGAATCAAAGCCTCTTTTCAAATTTACAATCCCTGACAGGGGGGATGACTTTAAGCAAGGTAAGCATGGGCTTACTTGTGCTGACTTACTAATCTGTAGTGAACGATTTCACATGGCTTTTACTTTGATGTGGTGTGGTGAAACCCATGTGAAATCGTTCACTACAGATTAGTAAGTAAGCACAAGTAAGCCCATGCTTATCTTTCTTATTGGGTAATCCGCCCCTGGACATGTTATCAGGAAGGACCAGTCCCTGGAGAAAGAGATCATGCTTGGTAAAGTAGAGGGTCAGCAAAAAAGAGGAAGACCCTCGACTAGATGGACTGACAGAGTGGCTGCAACAATGGGCTCAAACACAGCAAAGATTGTAAGGATGGCGCAGGACCAGGCAGTGTTTTGTTCTGTTATACATAGGGTCGCTATGAATCCTCAAATATTTTCTACTAAACGAGATAGGTTGTTGTTGATAGGTGCCGTCTAGTTGGTTCCGATTCTCTCATTTTAGTAGAAAATATTTTACTATTCTGATAGGTTCCAGCTTTTGCAGGTTTTACTGTAATTCCTAAAACACTCAAAATGCTTAACAATAGTTTTATTTTTATGGGGGAATTTCTGAAATTACCGAAGCAGGAAATGTTTCTGTCCTTTTAAAAATTTCTTCAGTAAAACTTCTGCCCCACCAGAAAATATTATAAAAGTATAAACCATAAGGGAAAAACCATCACAGTTACTATTTAGAAATAGAGCTTTACTAAAAGGCTGAAATCTACTTATTATACTTATTATACTTCTTTGTACCTTATTGACATGTTTTCCCAATATCAATCAGGATCCCAGTCTGAAATGGACAAACAAATCAGGTAATAAGTGGTATAATAAGATTCATAGGGTGAGAAATCATAATGAATCAAATGTTCATTAAACGATTTTTTTTTAAATTCAGAAGGCTTCCCTTTATTTTCAGAAACAATGCTACCTAGAAGCAATAACAGTTTTGAAATGTACTCCCTGTTCCTATTTCCTTGCAAAGAAAATTCCTCAAATAGCAGATGCTAAAATAAATCTAAAGAAATCTCAATTGCTAACCAAAAGATCAGCAGCTCGAACTCACCAGCAGATCCACAGGAGAAAGATGTGGCAGTCTGCTTCTGTATAAGATTTACAGCCTTGGAAACCCTATGGGACAGTTCTACTCTGTCCTATAGGGTCGCTATGAGTTGGAATCGACTCGATGGCAGTGGAAAAGTAGGACTGAATTGGTAACCTAAAGCAAGTGGATATGTAACCCCCTGCCACCTATATGATAAATTTGGGCAAATTAAGACAAAGAACCTGAATGACACTGGCAGCCTCATAACTTCATATCCATTGTAAATGCTTGATTTCTTCTAACTTCTGATTATGTCATGTACTTTAGCTTTTAACTGGAAAAGGGGAGACATTTCAGCCTTCTTTTACTGGCCAAAGTCAAGTGGAGAAAGGTAGTAAGTAGACCGGGACATGAAAAGGAAGGTAAAAGTAATAGATGGAGAATTCAGGCTTAAAAAAGAATGCTAATTTATGTTCATTAAAGTATCTGTGGGATGGGATGATAAAATGCACATTGGACTTTGAATATAATCTTTAAGCACTTTCTAATCAATAAACTTGCTCTGATAACTCTCTTCTAAGGAGCAAGACACTGAAGTCTCTTTTAATCAGCAACTGTCCCTATCCTGTCCTGTAGCAGATGTGCATTTTACCAATAAATTGAGTCAGATTCTCCTAGTGCATAAGCTACTGCCAGGGAGTATAATAAGCATTTCTGGAAGCTACATTAACTCTTTCAGGTACTGAAGCAGTAATTTTCAATAGTACCCTTCTGGCCCACCAAAAAGACAGGAGAATGTCAAAACCAACAGGGTGTGTAGGTTGCTCACAATGGCTCATTGATTCTCCATTCCATCCTGGCATAATTCATAGTTTAAGCAAATAATTTCAGAAGGGGAGCAAAGACAGCTTGCTGTTGGTGTTGTTACTGCTGTATATTTGGCCTCCAAACATTACGCTTGTTGAGTCCTAGAGAAACAATTCATAGGACAGCCAAGTAGAAAGTGATTTATGAGTATGTCAGCTTCTCGGGATTTTAAAAAGGAAATGTAAAAATAAATTATAAATGAAAATTCATAGATAAGAGTAAAGAGGCTAGTTTGAGTGAGGAAGAAAGTAGTAGGAGATGAGATTAAATAGAAGAGTGGGTTCACATTAGTAAACTGAGTTAAGATTTTTTAAGGCATAGACTATCGGAGCCCTGGTGGTGCAGTGGTTAAACACTCTGCTGTTAAGCAAAAATCAGCAGTTCAAAACCACCAGCCACTCCACTAAAGAAAGATGTGACAGTCAGCTTCTGTAAAGATTACAGTCTTGGAAATCCTGTGGGGCGTTCTACTCTGTCCTACAGAGTCTCTATGAGTTGGAATCCACTTAAAGGCAACGTTTTTTGTTTTCTTTTAATGCTACTCATGGATATACATTGGAGAAGTTTGTGTTGATACATTTTAGCCAATTTTCAGAATGTTCTCTCAATGCCTGATCTCTGCATAAATTGTAGCACTTACTTTTGTTTCTGTTGGAGCCCTGGTGGTGCAGCAGCTAAGTGTTTGGCTCCTAACCAAAAGGTCAGCCGTTCAAATCCACCAGCTGTTACTTGGGAACCCTATAGGACAGTTCTACTCTGTTCTATAGGGTTGCTATGAGTCAGAATTGACTTGAGGGCAATGGGTTTGGGTTTTTGTCTCCCTTAATTAATTACTAAGCCTTTGAAGGCACTGACTGTGCAGAGAGCATTACACTAGACACTGTGAGATAAATAATAATATTTAGGGAACTCTGAACTTAGATTAGGGGGGAAAGGGAAATGCGGGGAAAGCTAGTGCAAGTACTTAAGAAATTTAATGGAAAAAAAAGCATGGTCGGGACTCATTTATGACAAATCGTAAGAAAGAAAATAAAGTCAGAAATGTAAAGGTCTATAAATGTATTTTTAATAAAAATCATTAAAAATAAAATATTCATAACTCAGATGGTAAGAAAATTATATAGTAAAGTGAACTTCCCTTCAATCCAATGCTACTGCGATGGTCACATACACATTTATATTAATAACTTAGATCTCATATCCTAGCTGAAACACTGAATGTTAAGTTCAGCTCCCTCTGGATTATTACAGTTTGGTTTACATAACAGAGTGTTAGATATTTAACTATATTTCTTCAGTTATATTATAGGATTATATGGGTTTTATAATGGCTCTTTCATGCATGGACTAACCACTAAGCATAATTGATAAATCTAATATTCATGGATGAATGAAAACTGAAGCGATATGGTATCACTTTCATGCCTCTCTTTCTATACCATATACAAGATCTAATAAACCTAATTTATGAGGTTCTTTTCAGTCTTTCTTGGCCATAATACACACTATCCCTGGGGCTATTTAACTTGTTCTGCACATCTCCTATCCTTCAAATAAGAAGCAATCAGTGAAAATTGCTTTGGTCCCTTATGCTCTATATTATTTGGTTTCTGTACAGCAAGTAGGTGGAAGTTTAGCTACTGTGAGGGCATTTAGATACCAAAGAGGAGTTTCTTTATACAGATCAACAAGCCCCTTGGTAATTGTGTTCCAAGGAAATAAGAAAGCTAAATTTTATTAGACCATACCAATAATTACGTTGCTATGGCAATGACACTATCTTCGAGACACATAGATGCATAAATGTAATATGCAAATACACACACACATAGATACACACATGTGTATATACTACGTATACATACGCATCCACAAACACACACTGAAGATTTTAGTACAAGGAAGAAAATTAGAGCATGTTCCTCAAGATTAGTCATAGTCACTAAAATGGCAACATATAACCCTGACTCTTGTGTAGAATATGTGCTCATCACAGTAACATTTCCATGAAAGAAAGAGCAAAGACTGAACAAACACTTGCTAAATTCCAAACAAATACCATTCTCCCCTTTCAGCCCAGGATTTGTTCCCTTGTGGCTTTAGAGTGGTCATGTTCTTTCTTTCTTGTGCCTAACATTAAATGAATATAGCCTATCAAGAGGGAATAAGACCACCATGCCCATCTTGAAGCAGATGTATCTTCTACACTTGCATGAAGGATGGAGAAGTAATCTGGCAATAGGATGGAATTATAACCTGCCCTTTCTTCTTTCTACCCATGCTCTACTCTGTGTAATGTTCGATTTAAGGACTACACTATTCAGAAAACACACGCTCACTGTGGATTAGTATCTACAACTGGAAAGTTATTCTTCCTCACAACCCTAAGAGTAACCTACAGAAGATACTATTTTGCTCAATTCATATCACTAGTTAAATCCATATAATTTTCTCTTAAACCTGGATGAGTATTCCTTGATTCCTGGGGGTAGTGCATCTTTTCTGTTACCCTCACATTTCTTCCCCAGTGGCTGATCTACTGCAGGGGTCAGTAAGACAGTAAATATTTCAGGCTTTCTGGGTCATATGGAATCTCTTGCAGCTACTCAAATCTGCCATTGTGGTATGAAAACAGCCAGAGGCAATACATAAACTAATGATTGTGACTGTGTTCCAATAAAACTTTGGTTGTGGACAATAAAATTTAAATTTCATATAATTTTCACATATCATGAAATGTTTTTCTTTTGATTATTTTCAACATTTTGAAAATGCAAAAAAAAAAAAAAAAAAAAAATTCTTACCTGCGGGCTGTACAAAGATGCAGCAGGCTACAATGTAGCCCACTAACCATAGTTTGCCAACTCCTGATCTATGGCACCATGTCATTCCTTGCACATGTAAGATTAGGAGTAAAGGTATGGTGAAAGTAAAAATCATACAATGAAGTTCTTCTCTCCATAGCCAACACGGCAGAAAATAAAGTTATGTTAGTGTGTTGTGTGTGTGTGTGTACACATGTGCACACATGCCCCTACACATATGACACAATTAGATACTAACTGTGGCTAAACATTAGCCACATGGGTAAATATTAACAAAACTGGTTTTTAACAAACCTTTCAGAACATGAGTCAGAATGGACTCGAGGGCAATGGGTTTGGTTTTTTTGTTTACCGGAACATATACACTACCCATCTATCAGTTTGTTATACTTTGGTGGCTTGCATGTTGCTGTGATGCTGCAAGCTCTACCACCAGAATTTCAAATAACAGCAGGGTCAACCATGGCAGACAGGTTTCAGTGGAGATTTCAGACTGAGACAGACTAGAAAGAAAAAGGACTGACAATCTACTTCAGAAAACTGGCCAATGAACACTCCATGGATCACAACAGAATTTTGTCATATATAGTGGTGGAAGATGAGCCCCCTATGTGTGAAGGCACTTAAAATACACAGTGGCAGCAACAATGGAATAGAGCATATCAATTATCGTGAAGATAGTACATCACTGAGCAACGTTTCATTATGTTGTCCATGAGGTCACTAAGCGGCGGAGCCCATTTAACAGTAAATAACAACATCAGAACACATATTTGAATGAATATCATACATTTATAAGAAGTTATCTTAAGAGGTTATATTAATTACTCACAAGAAGGCTGCTATGTTCACACCATTTTTGAATTATTACATTTGAAATTATTTTCTAAGATAACTGCTAAGAAGACAATAGCATTTTTGACTCTACATTCTGGTAGATTTGTTTAAAAAATGATGACATTATCTTTTTAATAATGACCTACTTAGTGATACACAACATTAATTATAATTCTATTTAAGATGTTTAAGGTGTTAACATTGATCTATTTGTGCTAATAACTACCTTCTTAAATTATTATTTTTAAACCAAAATAGATTTATATAATTTTATTGTTATACATTTGTCTAATGAATACTTGAAAGACAAACTTTAATATCATTTGGGGTTGAAAGTCAACCAATATATAATGGTTTCAGATGATCCTTCTCTAGTAATCTGTATGATAAACCCCTTTAGCTCCCCATCAGCTCTAGCAGCAAATAGTACAAATGAGACAAATAGATGCCAAATATCAACTAAAGCATGTAGTTGCCTCATCTTGACCATTTGGCTGCTTGTTATGGTTCTTGGAATCCATACATTTTATAATCTGGTAAAGTATTTTGCCTTAATTGCCATTAAAGAGAGGAAATGTAGTATTTTTGATAAATCCACAGGATTTTTTGTTTTAACCAATGATAGTGTACAACTCCAAAAAAAAAAAAATCCATCGTCACTGAGTCAATTTCAACTCATAGCAACCCTACAGGACAGAGTAGAACTGTCCCATACGGTTTCCAAGGAGCACATGGTGGATTCGAACTGTCGACCTTTTGGTTAGCAGCCACAACTCTTAACCACTACACCACCAAGGTTTCCACTCTACCATTACTCATCATTAATTAGAAGAAATATAATATTTTTATTAAATCCAAAGCATTTTTTCCCACTGGGACTGTATCATTAATCACCATCAAAGATAAGCAATTTAATTTTTGTTGTTGCTAAATAAATAGGAATTTTCCCAATGGGACTCTGGGACTATGGACCTGTACCAGGTCTACATTTATAAGTTCACCAACGATTTTAGGCAGGACTTTGATAAATAAGACAAAAGATAATTTAACTATTTATTTTAAAGTGGTGATTGTACCTGGCCCTCTTCAAACACGGGTATAAATTTATACTTTCAAGAAGACCACACTTGCAAGAGGCTTTTATGAAATCCTCATTGCAATTATTTAAAAGAGTTTTGTACAAATTCAGTTTTTGACATTTTATTTCCAGTTAAAAAAAAAATAAGACTTCTTACAGAATCCAATTAGGAGCCCTGGTTTGCAGAGTGGTTGAAGTGCTGGGTTGCTGACTAAAAGGTCAGTGCGAGGAACCCACCGGCCACTCCATAAGGGAAAGATATGGCAGTCTCCTTCCGTAAAGATTACAGCCTTGGAAATCCTATGGGACAGTTCTAGTCTGTCCTATAGGGTCGCTATGAGTTGGAATTGACTCAACAGGAATAAGTTTGCTTTTGTTTCGGTTTTTGATATAAGTCAGTTACAAAGAGAACATGGGTCATAAAGCAGCACAGATGTGAAGAACAATTTTACGTATGCGATAACTTCTCTATGCCCATTTAAGGAAGTATCGTATATTCACAGCTAGAATCTCTCTATTTAGAGGACTTTTATAGTAAAACAAGCTGCCATTTTACTGTCTCTCAAAGACGAGCTACACGGCAGCATATCAAAAAATTACCACATTAAACAAAAATAACACGTCTTTATAAACACACTGCGGTTATATATATTCACCACCACTTCATTATTTTTATATAATGTGAAGGATCAAGACGTGTCTAAAGTTTTTGGACTACAATGGATATGTGCTAGATTTACCTATCAGGTTATTGCAATTTCCAAACATGTTAAGATTGACTTTTTGTTTTATCATAGCTATGGTAAGAAACAAGATGCCAAAAAACTTACTAGTGCGACTTAAAAATGTATTAGAACTACTGTATAAGGAAAATATTGGCCAGAATCTAAGGCAGGCCATACAACTAACAAGATGTTGGACTTCTGGTAGATCACTTTTCTCTGGGTTTCAGTGGCTTCATCTCTAATAGTATGGGACTTACTAAATGATTTCCAGATTCCCTTCTAGTACTGATTCTAAAGCAAAGTAGCATTGCTCTTCCTGCTTTTATCAATAAAACTCTACCTGTATATCTATCTATCTATCTATCATCCCGCTATCATCTATCTATTTACCTTATTACACATTAAGTAGTTATGACCAGCGGTGGGTAAGTGGACAATGATATCATCTAAATATTTTTCGAGAAAATGATTTTTCTTGTGTACAGATTACACATTCTTCAGATTGTAAGGCCATTAACTGTCTTTTCTAACTTGGTCCAGCAAGCTAGCACTCATTTGTTTTCAGAAATATCTGCCTTCTCCAAATTGAAGCACATTTTATATTAAGTAGTTAATTAATAAACTGTGAACCCAGGACCCCTAGATAAAAAGTGATATTTGCCTTTTCACTAATTTGTAAATTTCTTAATATCCATCAAAAAAAAAAACAAAAACAGATAATATCTGTACATATCAATCTTGAAGGGTTATTTTATCAAATATTTTCAACACATAGATCCAAACTGTTTTGCACACCTGGAAAAGCTCATGGATCATGAATAATGAGGTAGTGAAAAAACTCTCTGGGAGAGTAAAAGGAGTACCTACATATTAGGCATCACTATGATACATCTGATATTTTTAGGGTAAAAAAACATGCTGTCGGATATACCCATAAGCACTGGGTAAGAAGGGAAACAGAAGATTCGATCATCTAGGATACTTTAATGAACACACCAGATAACATATATGTTCAGAGATCTCTGTAAATTGTTTTCAAAGTTCAAAGCAAGAAGGCCAATTTACTTATGGGGAATTAATAAGCTATCCATTTTAAGTGAAAGTTGACAATTTGCAAAAATATTTCTTTTCCTCTGAGAACTTACTTATAAGTAGATACTTGCTTATTTTAAGTAAATAAAACTTTATTTTTCATCACTTTAATGACATATACTCCTACCATAGCAGTATATTGTGAAAAATTTCAGGATTTTGTAATATTTAAAACACTATATGAGAATTAATTTTAATTGCATCATGATTTTTATTTCATTTTTTAATACATCATAAAAGATTGATGGGAAGAGTTTCTGGTAAGTTTTAAACTATTCTGACCACAAAATCCAATTTATACAACTTTAAATAGGTATCGAAGAAATATAATACTCTGCAAACTTCAAAATATTATTAAAACTTCTTTTAAAATGATAGCTATTAAAAATTTATTTAAAAAAGGCCACAGTCACTAGAAGAAAGGAAATAATAAAGATCCGAGCAGAAATAAATGAAATAGAGAGTAGAAAAACAATAGAATCAAAAGCAAAAGCTGGTTCTTTGAAACGATCAACAAAATTGAAAAACCCTTAGACAGACTGACAAAAGAAAAACAGGAAAGGACGCAAA
Organism: Trichechus manatus latirostris; assembly: GCF_000243295.1. Lineage (NCBI taxonomy): Eukaryota > Metazoa > Chordata > Mammalia > Sirenia > Trichechidae > Trichechus > Trichechus manatus. Next base: position 13,112,949 of record NW_004443987.1, read on the forward strand.
TAACACAAATAAGAAATGAAATGGAGGCATTACAACAGACCAAACTAAAATAAAAATGATTATAACAAAGTATTATGAACAACTATACTTCAACAAATATGAAAACCTAGAGGATATGAATAAATTTCTAGAAACACACTACTTACCCAAACTACCACAAAGTGATGTTGAAAACCTGAACAGACCCATAACAAGATAAGAGATCGAAAAGGTAATAAAAAAAAAAACTCCAAACAAAAATAACCCCTGGCCCAGATGGCTTCACTGGAGAATTCTACCAAACATTCAGAGAAGAGCTTACACCAGTACTACTCAAACCATTGCAGGGCATAGAAAAAGAAGGGATATTTCCAAATTCATTTTACAAAGCCAGCATAACCCTGATACCAAAACCAACCAAAGACGCCACAAAAAAAGAAAATTACAGAATAATATCTCTCATGAGTATAGATGCAAAAATTCTCAACAAAATTCTTGCCAGTAGAACTCAGCATCATATCAAAAAATTAATACACCACGACCAAGTAGGATTCATACCAGGTATGCAAGGATGGTTCAACATTAGAAAATCAATCAATGTAATCCACCACATAAATAAAAGGAAAGAAAAGAATCACATGATCATCTCAACTGACGCAGAAAAGGCATTTGACAAAGTCCAACACCCATTCCTGATAAAAACTCTCAATCAAATAGGTATAGAAGGGACATTTCTCAGCGTAATAAAGGGCATCAATGCAAAACCAACAGCCAACATCATTCTTAATGGAGAGAGCCTGAAAACATTGCCCTTGAGAACAGGAAAACACAAGGATGCCCTTTATCTCCACTCCTATTTAACACTGTGCTAGAAGTCCTAGCTACAGCAAAAAGGCAAGAAAAAGAAATAAACTGCATCTAAATTGGTATGAAGAAGTTAAACCGTCCCTGTTTGTGGATGATATGATACTATACATGGAAAACCCTAAGGACTCCACGAAAAAACTACTGAAACTAATAGAAAGATTCAGCAGAGTAGCAGGATACAAAATAAACATATAAAAATTGGTTGGATTCCTATACACTGACAAAGAGAACAATGAAAAGGAAATCAGGAAAATACTACCATTTATAAAAGCCCCTAAAAAAATAAAATACTTAGGAATAAATCTAACCAGGGATGTAAAAGACCTATACAAAGAAAACTACAAAACACTACTGTAAGAAAGAAACACAAAGATACCTACATAAATGGAAAAACATACCATGCTCATGGATAGGTAGAATCAACATTGTGAAAATGACAATTCTACCCAAAGCAATTTACAAATACCAACAACATTCTTCAAAGAGATGGAAAACATAATCATTAACTTTATAGGGAAAGGGAAAAAGACAGGGATAAGTAAAGCTCTACTGAAGAAGAATTAAGTAGGAGGACTCGCACTACCTGACCTCAGAACCTACTATACAGCTATGGTAGTCAAAACAACTTGGTACTGATACAAAGACAGACACATTGACCAAGGGAACAGAATTGAGAACCCAGATGTAAATCCATCCACCTATGGTCACCTGATCTTCGACAAGGGCCCAAGTTCCATCAGATGGGGAAAAGGCACTCTTTTTAACAAATGGTGCTGGCAAAACTGGATGTCGATCTGCAAAAAAATGAAAAAGGACCCATACATCACACCATATACAAAAACTAATTCAAAATGGATCAAAGACCTAAATATAAAGCCAAAAACTATAAAGTTCATGGAAGAAAAAATAGGATCAATGCTAGAGGACCTAATGCATGGCATTTACAGGATATAAACCATAACCAACAACATACAAACCCCAGACGATAAGCTAGACTACTGCGCTCTTCTAAAAATTAAACACTTATGCTCATCGAAAGACTTCACCAAAACAGGAAAAAAAGAACCTACAGACTGGGAAAAATTTTTGGACATTAGAAGTCAGACAAAGGTCTAATCTCTAAAATCTACAAGAAAATCCAACACCTCTACAGCAAAAAGACAAATAATCCAATTAAAAAACGGGCAAAGGAAATGAACACACACTTCACCAAAGAGGACATTCAAGCAACCAACAGACACATGAGGAAATGCTCGCCATCACTAGCCATTAGAGAAACGCAAATTAAAACCACAATGAGATACCATCTCACCCCGGCATTACTGGCACGAATCAAAAACACTGGAAATAACAAATCTTAGAGAGGCTGCAGGGAGATGGGAACTCTTATGCACTGCTGGAGGGAATGCAAAATGATACAACCATTTTGGAAAATGATATGGCACTTCCTTAAAAAGCTGGAAATAGAAATACCATAGGATCCAGCAATCCCACTCCTAGGAATATATCCTAGAGAAATAAGAGCCATCACACGAATAGACATATGCACACCCATGTTCACTGCAGCACTGTTCACAATAGGAAAAAGATGGAAGCAACCTAGATGCCCATCAACAGATGAATGGATAAACAAACTACGGTACATACACACAATGGAGTATTATGCAATAATAAAGAACAATGATGAATCTGTGAAGCATCTCATAACATGGATGAAACTGGAGGACATTATGCCGAGGGAAATAAGTCAATCACAAAAAGACAAATATTGTATGAGACCTCTAATGTAAAAACAAATGTAAAAGTTTACACACAAAAAGATACAATCTTTGTTGGTTACGAGGGATGGAAGGGGTCGGGGGGCGAAACTAAATAGACAATAGATAAGTGGTAACTTTGGTGAAGGGTAAGACAGTACACAATACTGGGGAAGCCAGCACAACTTGTACAAGGAAAGGAAAGGTCATGGAAGCTCTACAGAAACATCCAAACTCCCCGAGGGACCGAACTGCTGGGCGGAGGGCTGTGGGGACCATGGTCTTGCAGAACATACACTCAATAGGCATAACACAGTTTATAAAGAGCATGTTCTACATTCTACCTTGGTGAGTAGCATCTGGGGTCTTAAAAGCCAGTGAGCAGCTATCTAAGATACTCCATTGGTCTCACCCCTTCCGGAGCAAGGGAGAATGAAGAGAACAGGATACAAGGAAAAGACTAGTTCAAAGGACTAACGGACCACGTCTGCCACAGCTTCCACCGGACTGAGTCCAGTACGGCTGGATGGTGCCCGGCTGCGTCCACTGACTGCTCTGACCGGGATCACAACAGATGGTCCTGGACAGTGCTGGAGAAGGATGTAGAACAAAATTCTAACTCACAAAAAAAGACCAGATTTACTGGCCTGACAGACTAGAGAAAGCCCGAGAGTATGGCCCCTGGATGCCCTTTTAGCTCATATCTGAAGTCACTCCAGAGGTTCACCGTTCAGCCAGGGATTGGACAGCCCCATAAAACAAAACAGGACTAATAAAGCACGGCAGTCCGGGGACAAAGACTAGAAGGCAGAAGGGGACAAGAAAGCTGGTGATTGGGAATCCAAGGTTGAGAAGGGACAGCGTTGACATATCATGGGGTTGTTAACCATTTTCATAGGGCAATATGTGTACTAACTGTTTAATGAGAAACTATTTGTTCTATAAGCCTTCATTTAAAGTACAAAACAAAAATATTATCTATGTGAGATCAAATTCACAACAGCAACTCAAAAGGTTTGCTGGGAAGCATAGGGGACAGTGAGTTGAAGATAATGGTGATGGAATAATTTGGAAAAGGATATTGAGAATACCATCACAACTGGAAGAATGTAATCAATATCACTGAATTATACATGTAGAAATTTCTGAAATGATGTATCTTTGGCTATGTATGTTTTCACACACACACAAAAAAAAAGGTCCTCCAAGGTCAAGAAGGGAGAGTGTTGACATGTTGTGGTGTTGTTAACCAATGTCATGAAACAACATGTGTACTGACTGTTTAATGAGAAACTATTTGTTCTGTAAACCTTCACCTAAAGTACAATAAAAAAAATTTAAAAAAACTTATTTTATATAAAAATGTTCCATAATATTACTTGTGACAGAAAAATAAATTTTTTCAACAAGGAATTGTTTAAACTAGATAATGAATTATATGTAGAATATAATCATCTAACTTTGGTAGAAAACTTTGTAATCAGTGACTAAAAATAACTACATCCGTACTATTGATGTTAAGACAGTAGCAAAACAAATAAGAAAAATTGAGCCAAAAAAAATCATAAGTAGAAGTATTCCACTTTATTCTTAGCATGACTGCATTGCCTCGATATGTCATCTGGAAGAAGCTGCATATTTTTCACTATTTCCAAGGTTTCTTTAAAGCTGGTCTCATTCTATACCATTTTGTTGCTGATTAGTACATTTAGGCTTTAGGCTAGAGGACCATGTTAAAAATGTAAAGTTCACAAACTTAAAGTTATGCCCTTAATAATTCCTATGAGTTGACCACAAAATACCTTGTACAATTACAGCAAGCAACAATTGTATTTTAGTATTTCCATTATTCTTATCTGGAGGCTAGTAAAATTGAGCTAGAATACTACTTTTGAAGGGAAATAGAATAATAACCATATCCAATCTTAATAACGGGAAAAAAAACTTAGTTCTTTTTTTTAATGTAGTTACAAAAAAGGAGCACATAGCAAATTTCCTGGCTATCCAGAAAACACAGCTCTATCTACTGTATTCACATTTGGCTTAAATTATATTTGTGTAAAATAAATTATATTTGCAAAATGAATTCTTCGTGGGATTAGTTTGCTTCTTTGTTCTGTTTTTTGTTGTTGTTGTTGTAGTTTTGTTTTGTTTTTTTCCAGTGCCTAAGCATAAAAGGTACACCCATAGAGGGGAGTGGGCAGAATTTTGCTCAAATTCACCTGTTATCTAAAGAGGCCAAATTGGTGCCTATTTATCTGTAAAGGTACTTTACTTTTGATTAATAAAACAGTCAGTGTTACTCATATAATAATGCACGCTTAGTTTATTGAGAATTTTATAAAAAGGAATATCAAAATATTAATTAAGAAACTAGACTATAAGTAAAATGTACTCTAAAATATTATAGAAACTGAACACATAATGTACTAAATACTCTTTAATTCGGTTGTATACAATAATACCTCAGTTAACTAGAACCCAATCAACCAGAATCTTGGCAAACCACTATGTCAAACAGGAACCAGGACGTCAATGTGAATAACTAAAGATCTGCACTCAAATATAGTCTATCTGAAATCATCAGGCCAAATATACAAGTCATACTAAAAGGTACAATATACATTAATTACATTACTTAAGGAGTATAATTCCATGGTAGTCAATAATGATACAACCCTGGTCATATATAATTATTACTATCTTACCTGGTGTGGATAAGACCCCATTTGCGTGCCTGTTGCCTCATGTTTGTAAGCCTTACATACATAGAGAAAAACTAGTTCTTCAGTTATTATCATAGGGTTACTTTGCTTGCTAAGAGAAACAAAGTTAATGTTAGACTTTTTTCGTTGTTTTTTTTTCCCCATTAGACTTCTATATTAATGCCATAACTTTAAACCTGCTTACTCTGAACTTTTGGGAGAGGGGCACTATTCCTACAGTCTTAATCCAAGAACATGGAGCTTCAGTAGGGATAAACAAGAAAAAGTATCAGAGAAAGGTATACCATACTAGATTATCTGAATCAACACTAGAATGAAATCACAGTTATCACAAACTGTATATTCTTCTATTCATCTGATTCCATGAGTACCTCCCAATGTCTCCGTTTTCTAGTGCTAGCTTTTTACTCAAGCAAAACTTTGAAGCTGTAATTTTTTTTATGAAGCTCTACTCTCTGTACTCTTCTAAATCAGGAATTTTGGAGGAAATATTTAATTTTTTTTCTTTTAAGTGTATACTATTTATGTAACATTTTTAGTAACAATTTTGAGTACTTCTATGTGGCCTCTTTCCACGCATATTAATCTGAATGAAGTTTCTTGAGAAATGTAGTTGTCTTCCAAAAATAATTAATGGTGTAAACAAATATAAATGCACAGATTTGAGTGTCTTAATGGCGATTCCTATATTCTACACAACGGATATCCCACATGAAAGATTATACTTCATAAAATGATCAAACCCTTAAAAGGAAAGTCCATTAATTCAAGTATATTATTTGCCAGAATGTCAGTTCATTGAAGTGTTATTGTATTATACTTTTACAGAAACATGTCACCCATCAGGCAAGAAATTTACTCAATATCTCTATTAAATGCTTCAGCATGATGATAATATATAAAAATCTAACACATGACCCCTGTTCCTTAAGGACCTTATAATTTGATTGGAAAGAAAAAAAAAACATATGAAATAATAAAATCACAATACATATATATATATACATACACGTATGGTTAAGAGCTCAGCTACTACCCAAAAGGCCAGCAGTATGAATCCACCAGCCACTCCTTGGTAACCCTAGGGGCAGTTCTACTCTCTCCTATAGGGTCACTATGAGTTGGAACCAACTTGACGGCACATAACAACAACTTATATATTTAAGCACAAAATTGTATAATATATACCACGGAGGAATGCTTAGTCTGAATTTGGTAAGCCTGCAGAGTTAAGATACAGCAGAATTGAATCAGACTTTCATAATATTAATAAATAATGCAATATTCTAGCCATACAGAAACAATAAGACTTCATAAAACAAAATAATTACAAAAAACATTTAAACCACTTATTATTTTATACATGAAGAAAAACTGAAATACAACATGTCTCTCCCACTTAGAAGTTTCCATTCTAAAACACCACAGTATATATAGAAAGTATACAATATGTTGTAGTTAGGTGCAATAGAGTCAGTTCCGACTCATAGTGACCGTTTCTACAACAGAACAAACCACTGCCCAGTCCTGCACCATCTTCCTAATCGTTGATATGCATGGGCCATTTGTTGTTGCCACTGTATCAATCCATCTCGTTGAGGGTCTTCTTCTTTTTCTCTGACTTTCTAATTTACCAAGCGTGATGTCCTTCTCCAGGGACTGATCCCTCCTGATAACATGTCCAAAGTATGTGAGAAGTAGTCTTCCCATCCTTGCTTCTAAGCAGCATTCTGGTTGTACTTCTTCCAACACAGATTTGTTCCTTCTTTTGGCAGTCCATGGCACATTCAATATTCTTCATCAACACCACAATTCAAAGGTGACAATTCGTCTGTCTTTCTTATTTATTGTCCAGCTTTCGCATGCATATGAGGCAATTGAACACACCATGGCTTGGGTCAGGCACGCCTTGGTCCTCAAGGTGACATCTTTGATTTTTAACACTTTAAAGAGATCTCTTGCAGCCGATTTGCCCAATGCAATGCATCATTTGATTTTTGACTGCTGCTTCCAGGGGAATTGATTGTGGATCCAAATAAAATGAAATCCTTGACAACCTTAAACTTTTCTCTGTTTATCATGGTATTGCTTATTGGTCCAGTTGTGAAGATTTTTATTTTCTTTAAGTTAAGGTGTAATCCATACTGAAGGCTGTAGTCTTTGATCTTCATCAGTAAATGCTTCAAGTCCTTTAACATTCAGCCAGCAAAGTTGCATCATATGCATACAACAAGTTAATAAGTCTTTCTCCAATTCTAATGCCTTGTTCTTCTTCATATATTCCAGCTTTTTGGATTATTCACTCAACATACAGATTGAATAAGTATGGGGAAACGATACAACCCTGACACACATCTTTCTTCACTTTAAACCACAAAATATCCCCTTGCTCCATTCAAACACCTGCCTCTTGGTCTATGTATACACTGCAAAAGAACTCTTGAAAGTGTTAAAAAGCAAAGATGTCACCTTGAGGAAAAGGGTGCGCCTGGCTCAAGCCATGGTATTTTCAATCACCTCAGACTCACGCTAAAGCAGGACAATGAATAAGGAAGACGGAAGAAGAATTGATGCACTTGAATGATGGTACTGGTGAAGAATATTAAATATAACATGGACTGCAAGAGGAACTAACAAATCTGTCTTGGAAGAAGTACAGGCAGAGTGTTCCTTGGAAGAGAGGACTGCGAGACTTCATCTCACATACTTTGGACATGTTATCAGGAGGGACCAGTCCCTGGAGAACAACATCATGCTGGTAAGGAAAAGGGTCTGGGAAATAGAGGAAGACCCTCAACGAGATGGACTGACACAGTGGCTGCAAGGATGGGCTAAAGCATAGCAAAGGTTGTGAGGATAACTACAGGGCAGAGCACTGTTTCAATCTGTTATACACAGAATCACTATGAGTCCGGACACACTCATCAGCACCTAACTACAACAAGGGCAAGGCAAATTAATGCAGTATTTCTGTCTATAATCTAAGGATGTTAAAATTAGAGAAGACATCATCTCCTATACCAAGTTATACTTAGTGTATAAATACAGACTTCCAGAGAATTTTATGTGAAAATTTTCTCCTTTTATCCACTTTTATTCTAATAGATATCTGTTTAAATTATACCATTTAAAATGCAACTTGGGAGGTGGGGCCAAGATGGCGGAGTAGTCAGACACTTCTGGTGGACCCTCTTACGAAAAAGACCCAAAGAAACAAGTGAATCGATTATATATGGCAATCTGGGAGCCCTGAACATCAAAAACAGAGATGAGCAACCAGATTGAGTGGCTGGGGGAGGGAGAGACTATTCAGAAACAGTGAGGAGTTGTCAGACCTGACCTGGTGAGAGCCTGAGCCCTTCAGGCTTGAACAGCTCATGGGTGAGCAGTGAGGCAGGCAAGCAGTGGTGCTCGGGAGGCGGGTTTTCAGCACTGGGAGAGACCCAGTGCCAGAGAGTCTACATGGCCACGCAGAACCAGTGCGAAGCAGCCCGCAATTGTAGAAAGATAAGTACTTGCGTATGGCCTACCAAGCGGATCAAAAACACCACCCTTAGGGAAAAAAACTCTCTCCCATTTACCTCCCAGGTCCCTGCTCTGCACTGGGTCCCGGACTGGCATAAGCAATTCCCAAGTCCTTTGGGCTGGAAGTAGGATGTATTACGTGTCTGGAGCTATTCTCCCTGCACTGGAGAGTGAACAAATTAACAAACAGGGAAAAAAATAAACTGCCAGCTCCCCTATGCCAGGAAAACAGGGTAGGCACAGCTCTTTTCCCTAGGCACAGGTATAAGGGATCCACAGACTTTGAGTGCCTTTCCCCCTGCAAAGACTTGTGTGGGCCCATTTCAACAGTGTAGGCCCTCATTACCACAGTACAAAAGGATATATACCAGAACTCTAACTTCAAGAGTTTCAGCTGTGGGGGTTCCGGCAAAATGGCACCACAGGCAGAAGCACCATGCCGTCCCTCCGCAGCAAAGATCCGAAAAACTAAGACGAACAGAGAATACAACAATCCTGAATCCCTAAAACATCAAATGAAGAGATAAAGAACTCAGCCAAGCACCAAATGGAGTGAGAAAACTGACAAGAGAACGGAGATTGAGGAGAGATTCATGCAGAGGTCCCCTACCAGCTAGCACAGCGTGGATCCGCCATCTTGGACCCCTATTGGAGACCACCAAACAGGGGGTACAAGAAAGCAGCCTCACGGAGCTTCCAGCGGGAGACAAAACAACCGGTAATTGGCGTTATACACTTTCACACCCCCCACCTTCTTCACCCCGACTCGGCCTCCTCTGCTGCCCGCGGCCACAGTCTCTTCACCGGAAAGCAGCGGCTGCTTGGATTGCACACACCCTAACGGGTGGCTGTCTCAGTGTCATTTGTTGGCTGCTGGTGTTGCTTTTTTTCCACTTCTTTTTATTTTTTTCTTGACTCTCCCCACCTCCCCCTCCTTTCGCTCGAGTACCTCACTCCGTGCGCCATCTTTGCTTCTTCCTCAGGGGCCTGCAGAGCACCGGTAATTTGTGATATACCCTTTCCCACTCCCTACCCTTCTTCACCCACACTTGGATCCCTCTGCTTCCCGCGGACACAGTCTCTTGTCCAGAAACACCAGCCCGCACTACCTGGCTCTCTGAGTGCCATTTGTTAGCTGCTAGTGTTGCTTGTTTTTTTTTTCTCTGCTTCTTTTGATTTCTTACTTACCTCTCACCACCTCCCCCTCCCTTCGCTCAAGTACCTGGCTCCATGCGCAATCTTTGCTTCTTCCTGAGGGGCTGTGGAGCTCTGTTTGAGTGTGCAGATGCTTCCTGGTTTGGGCTGCCGTGCCAGTGGGATCCACGGGCTTTTGTTCATTTCTTTGTTTTCAATTATTTTTTTCTTTGTTTTCTTTTCCTTTTCTTGAGTTGGGAGCTATTTCTGGCCAGGCTAAGCTGCGTGGCAGGGAGACACCCTTTCAGCTTCCACAAACGTGCAGAGGGATCCCTGAGGGCATTTATTTTTACGTTGGTTTTTTTTTTATTCCTGTTTCTTTGGGGGCTTTCCTTGTTTTTTTTCTTTTTTTTTTTTTACTTTGTTTTATTTTATTTTTCCTCTATTTCCCTTTTTGTCTTTCTTTATAGCTCAGTTTCTTGTCTCTATATATCTTCCTTCTCTTCTGTTCCCTGAATACCTGGCATTGTATACCTCTACGCCTTCTAGCGAGGCTGTACTGCAACACCTGAGAGCGACTTGCCTAGACCTCATAGCTGCACCGGTGGGATCCATGGGAACGTGGCGGTTCTTTAACCTTTCTGATTCATATTTATTCATTCTTTCTTTTCTTCCTCCTCCCCTTTCTGTTTCTCTCCATTTCATAGTCTCTCATCTCTCCACTCCAACGGTAAGCTCCCCTAGCATTCTTTTTTGTTTGTTTGTATGTTTTTGGCTCTTGTTCCTCTCTCCTCTCTCCCATATCCATCTTAGCTCCACACATAAAAATCTCCCCTATGCATCCTACCTAACTACACCGTGCGCTTGACATCACACCACCAAGCAGCACAGGCACAGCCTACTGGAACTTGCCCCTGCACTGATCACCCACCCACCCTGGCGGCTGTAGTAAGTGCCACAAACAACCCATCCCAGTAACTCCTCTTCAGCTAGACCTGCCCTGCCGTACCATATCTGAGTGACTGACCCTGCCTGTTGAAGAAACATGTGAAAAGTATTGCACCCACAGATGAGCAAACAACAAAGAACATACAGTCTGCCTGCTCAGACATAGTCAATTTTTTTTAAAAAAAGGGACAAAACAAACAAATCTACAAACAATAAATGAGAAAAATAACTACTAAATGACCCGAAGACAGCAGACAATAACAAAACATTTACAAAAACAGGACAGGATGGTTCAAGTAGGTGTCCAAAATAAAACACCAGATCACTCTCTTCTGGAAGAAAATGCACTAGAACTACATGATAGGGAATTCAAATCTCTAGTACTCAGAATTCTCAAAGAACAGAGGCAAAAAGCTGACAAACATGAGGAAAAAATAGAAAAATTCATGGAAAATACAGACAAAGCATTGGAAGAATTCAGGAAAATAATGCAGGAACAAAATGCCAAAATAAATTCACAACTAGAAATTATACAAAGACAACAATTAGAAATCAAAAAGATAAACAAAAAGATTTGAGAAATGGACGGTCTCATAGAAGGGCTGAGAATCAGATCTGAAA
>NW_004443987.1:13129955-13140550 GCF_000243295.1 Trichechus manatus latirostris
AAAAAAAAAAAAAAAAAAGGTTGAGAAGTTAGAGGGTTGATATGTTGTGGGGTTGTTAACCAATGTCATAAAACAACATGTGTACTTGTATTTCCTGAGACACTATTTGTTCTGTAAGCCTTCACCTGAAGTACAGTAAACATAAATAAAAAAAATATATATTAAAAAACAAAAAGTTTCAGCTGTGAAGTGGCAGGTACTTCACATTTGACACTGCTCTGCCAATTAAGCAGGGACTTCACCTACCCACATCAAGGCTCTGAGAACAGGTGGCTCCACTCATGCCACCTAGTCACTTGCGATAGTGGCCCATGAATAAGAGGTGACACCCAGTCCTTAGAGCCAACAGCACTGGGTGCTCATAGTCTGGCTGCAAAACCCACCTACCTACGTACTCTAGGGAACAGGGACACGCCTTCCTCCTGGACACTCGAGGGTGACCATCAGCCCTCTGCCTTACTCAGAGTGTGTCTTCCTGCTATGGAAAAATGCCTGTGCCTACACCAGTCACCCATGGCTGTCTAGGAGTGTAAGTGAGAGCCTACACCACACAAGTGGTGACTACCTACCTGGACACCTGAGCGGAATCCATTAAGGAGGAGTAGGCGGACTCCTGAGCTCACATACCTAGTAACAGTTCCAACCACCTGGTTAAAGGGCATTAGAGCTTCAAAGGTGCGATAATCAAACTAGCTCATACGAGCAGCCTATTTGGGCATAGCAAAACAAAACAAGAAGCTAGGACACAGTAAGCAAACATAAAGTAAATACATATAATAACTTATTGATGGTTTGGAGACAACAGTCAATATCAAATCACAGAAACAGGCAATCCATGATGGCTTCAGCAACCTCCCAAAATGAAGAACCTAGATATTTTCCAGAGGAAGAAAATTTCTTGGAATTACCAGAGACAGAATACAAAAGATTAATAAACAAAACTCTTCAAGAGAGTAGGAAGGAAATTAATCAAAATTCAGAACATGCAATAGAGGAAATTTAAAAGATTAGAGAAGAGCATAATGACAAATTTAACAGCTGTAAAAATCCATAGAGAGACAGCAATCAGAAATCCAGAAGATTAACAATAAAATTTCAGAATTATACAATTCAACAGAAAGTCATAGGAGCAGAATTGAAGCAACAGAAGTCACAATTAGTGAGACTGAAGATAGAGCACTTGACACCAACTTATTTGTGAAAAATCAGATAAAAAGATTTAAAATCATGAAGAAAACCTAACAATTATGTGGGACTCTATGAAGAGGAATAACCTATGAATGACTGGAGTACCAGAACAGGGGCTGGATAACAGAAAATACAGAGAGAATTGTTGAAGATTTGTTGGCAGAAAACTTCCCTGATATTGTGAAAGATGACAAGATATCTATCCAACATGCTCATCAAACCCCAAATAAGGTAGATCCCAAAAGATATATTATAATCAAACTTGCCAAAACCAAAGATAAAGAATTTTAAGAGTGGCTAGAGATAAACGAAAAGTCATCTACAAAGGAGAGTCAATAAGACTAAGCTCGGACTACCCCACAGAAACCATGCAGGCAAGAAGGCAATGGGATGACATATATAAAACCTTGAAGAAAAATAACTGCCAGCCGAGAATCCCACAAAACTGTCTCTCAAATATGATAGCAAAATTAAGGCATTTCCAGATAAACAGAAGTTTAGGGAATTTGCAAAAACCAGACCAAAATTGCAAGAAATACTGAACGGAGTCCTGCAGTTAGAAAATTAGTAACATCAGATAACAACCCAAGACTAGAACACAGGACAAAGCAACCAGGTATCAGTCCAGATAGGGAAGTCACAAAAGTATATCAAAGATAAAACACTGAAAATAGGGGTCTTAAAATTTCGCAAGCGGCCATCTAAGATGCATCAATTGGTCCCAACCACCTGGAGTAAAGGAGAATGAAGAACATCAAAGACATAAGGAAAGTAGTAGCCCAAGAGACATAAAGGGCCACATAAACCAGAGACTTCATCAGCCTGAGACCAGAAGAACTAGATGGTGCCCGGCTACCACCAATGACCACCCTGACAGGGAACACAACAGAGAGTCCCTGATGGAACATGAGAAAGGTGGGATGAAGAACCCAAATTCTAGTAAGAAGACCAGACTTAATGGTCTAACTGAGACTGGAGGAACCCCAGAAAGCATGGCCCCTGGATTCTCTATCAGCCCAGACCTGTAACAATTTCTGAGTCCAACTCTTCAGACAGGGTTTGGACTGGACGGTAGGACATAAAAGTGATACTCGTGAGGAGTATGCCTCTTAGCTCAAGTAGATATAAGAGACTAAATGGGCAGATGCTGTCCAGAGTTGACATGGGAAGGCAGAGAGTGTTAGGAGCTGGTTGAATGGACAGGAGGAATCAGAGGTGGAAAGGAGGAGTGTGTTGTCACAGTATGGGGAGAGCAATTAGGGTCACATAACAATGTATGTATAAATTTTTGTATGGGAGACTGACTTGACATGTAAGCTTCATTTAAACTACAACAATAAAAAAATAAAATGACAATCTGTTTGTAATTTTGTCTTATCTCTTATAAAGATACAAAGTGTTCTGGTGCATTAAACAGCTTTAATTCATGCTTTTTGTTTATTTGACTAATAGAGATTACTATTTTTAGGCAGGCCTTCAGTATTGAAAGGATAGTTAAATTTAACCCGATATTCTAAATCAAAAATTTTCAAATAAAGATAGATGAGATGGTTATAGCTATAATATATTCTTTTTCTGCCAGCTTCACTGAGAAAAAGGAAAGGAAAAAAATCACTGGACAATACTTTTCAAAGCACTGTAGAGGATTGGTTTAGACTGAACAAGCACAGTAACAGGAAATTTTATTCTTCACATTAATAATATATATGAGTATAAATGAACTCAAGACAATTACCAGAAAAAAACCATTACACTTGCAGGCAAGGGGAAGGGAAGAAGACCCTAACAGGCCCATGTCTGTATAATTCCCTAACAGCAGCCTTGTTAAGCAGTTTTATTAGTCTTCCTGCAGATTTTCAGGTCCTGAGGAAAATTAGGTTTTTCTAATTTTATCATCTCTACATTTATCACTTTACAGGAACACAACTTTAATGTGGTGGCATCCCCACTCTACTTCTTTTCAAAGAAGAGAAGAGGAAAGTCCAGGTTTTGAGGTGAATTTTAGCAGAATTCATAGCTTTAAGATTTTTAAATATATTTACAGTATTCATTTAACCTGTAGCTTTCCATACGTAAAAAGGTAATTAGAAACAACAACTATTCCTAAATCTTTGAAATAAATCATAGCACTTACATGGGAAAAAAAAAACAAAAAACCAAACCCGTTGCCGTGGAGTCAATTCCAACTCAGTGACCCTATAGGACAGAATAGAACTGCCCCATAGGATTTCCAAGGAGCCCCAATGGAATCGAACTCCCGAAATTTTGTTTAGAAACCATAGCTCTTAATCACTATGCCACCAGGGTTTTGCATAGCACTTATATGTGGGGGAAAAGTTAATAGAGGATATACTGTTCAAATTTCTGTTTGGATGTTAAAAGCACTAGGTAATATGTATTCAAAATTACTTTTCATAATGTATGAACTAGTCTACTGTTAACACATCACATTGTGAAATAAACAAGAGCACAGATTTGGCAAACTTGTTAATCTAAAACACCTCTAAAACTCAACAAACGTTAACTTGGTGTGTTCAGTATGTTCATCTTTGCAAATAGATCTAAGCTGATTTGCAGAGTGTTTAGCACCTGCATATGAGCATGGTACAACTTATGTGGCTGATGTCATCTACTGATTCACTGATTTCTATTGCTTCTCATTAACAAGGACCTTACTACTATTTTTCACCCTTGTATCCCCAGGACCAAACCCATTATCTAGAGTATCATGAGTGCTCATTAAATGTTTGATGCATGCATGAATTAATTAATGAACAAACATAAATTATTGCTCCCAAGCCTTATCCCAAACCAGATCCCCATTTACACAGAGAAACAGTATATATAATAGTTAAAAGCATGGGCTTTAAAGTCTACCAGACCTAAAATAAGTCCTTGCTCCACCATTTATTAGCTGTGTTACTTAAACTCTTTTAGCCTCAGTTTTGTGAGGTAATAATAATACTTGCCTCATAGAGTTGTTATGAGGTGAAAAGGAGATAATTTCTCTCAAACTAGGAGCATAGAGTAAGCATAAAAAAAGATGATTCTGGAAAGATGATGGTGGTTCCTGCTTTTGAAAATCCCAGAATCTCCACTGAAAAATACAGAGCAATTTGATAGCAAAACCAAAAATCCAGGGAAAATATTAAAACCTAACCAGGTGACAAGGTATGCCTCTAATTTTCAAAATGCAAATTGTTGAGGAACAACCACCAACAATCACAAGACATGTATATTAGCAAGTTCTGTGTAGGAAGAAGCAAAGAGAAGCAATACGGTGGCTGATGGACCTGAGGACAGGAGAAACCCATAATAGCAAAGAAGTGTTCATTGGAAAGCACAGTGGGTAAAGGTGAGAAAAGCAGCTGAAATTGGGAAGAGTTAGTCCACTCTAAAAGTGGATGAGTACAAGGGACCAGCATTTAGGATGGAAAGGACTATACGGTAGTATAGCTATATAAATTATTGAAAATGTTTGGCATGGGCTACCTTCCATGACAAGGCCCTACACTGAAAAAAAAAAAAAACTTCTGGGTGTGAAATCAAAATTGAGCATGTTAGGGAAAATAGTGACATAGGAAAGAAAATTTCCAGATAAAGTAGGGGAGAAGAAGAGAACAATAAAAATCTCAGAAGGCAAGCCACCATATTTGTGACACTACAAGAAAACAACAGAAGAGGGATCTCTGTGAATGTAGAAGCTATCCTGGATTTTGCTTCTATTTAAAAGTTCAGAAAATCTAATTTCACCTAAGAATGAGCAACAGAATAATACTGAGGTAAATGTGATACAGAATTATTATAAGATGAAAGAGAATAAGGAGCGTATAACATCTCTATAGCTTATAAAATGGATTACAATTATAACTATTTAAAAATGAGCTAAAAGACAGAGAGAAAATGATAAAAACATAAAGCAATAATATAAAGAAGAGTTAAAAATTAAAAAAATAATGACGTGACAGCCCATAGGAAAAAACAGAAATAAAAGAAAAAATTCATTTGAGAAATGAAGGCTAACCTAGAAAGAACAGAAATATTAATAAATATAAATAAAGCTGACAGATGACATTTTTAAAATTCAAAAAGAAATTATGAAAAAGGTAGTAAGAATTTAATATGAAGTGACAAGTATTGAAGGCAGGTAAAGGATATACAACATAGGAATAACAAGAGTTCCAGAAATAGAAACTCTAACCAAGGGAACATAACAAATACTAAATAGTAAGTCAAAATTTTTTTTTTAAAGTTTAAATCTACATATTAAAAGAACAGACCAAGTGCCTGAAAATGTCTACCTAGAATGACCAACACCAAGCCACATTCTAATAAAATTATTAGGATTAACACGAAGATTAAAAAATTATTGGAACATACAAGATCAAGTGAGTTAAAAGGGAATAAGACATATTGCCATAAGACTTTTTAATAGTAACTATGCAGAGGGAAATGGAGTAACATATTTAAGATACTCAAGGAAAGAAAAGTGTGAGCCAAGGATTTTACATACAGCAAAATTTACTTTCAAGTGTAAAGACCCAAACTATTGTTAAAGTTCATCAACTCAGAAAATAGTCCCATGAGCTAGTCCTGAAGAATTCACTAGATAATGAGCTTTAGATAACCAAAATGACCTGAAAGACATAAAAAATAACCACGAGCGCTAAGCACTAAATTAAGACTAAAGGAAAGAGAATGTAGCAAGTAATGTCCATAAAATCAGTCAATGTAGATATACTACAAGTATTTCAAAAAGGGGGAAAAATAGGAAGAATATAGGCAAAAATATATTAAACCTTCTCCAATAATTATATTGGTGGTGTTTGCATATGTATTATTATTCTAAAACAACTGAAGATGCAATGAGGGATGAAGCAAATGAGTACTCATGGACTATTCTGAATTGTTCATGTCCTTGAGAACCAGAATTATAGACGTGGAAGAAAAATGTCACAGATATAATAATAGGACATAAAAAAAAAATTCTACTAGTGAACTTGAAGTATCAGTGTGAACCCGTGAAGTATTTTATCTTTAAATATATATGTGTCTGTACACACACACACACACACACACACACACACACACACACACACACTTTCTATCTCTGTCCACTGAACAGGGCTGTAAACAATGACCCATCCAGTAGTAATGACCATCCCTGGCAACTAGAATACAAAACATCATTGCCCACTCCCAAATCAACAGTAACAAGCAGAACTCCCCTTAATTGCCTACAGAGGCCAAGTGAGGAACATGGACTTCTACTCCTCTCCTTCACCTCCCTATTGGGTTGGGTGGTGTCAGAGAAGACCTAGTAAAGAATCAGGTCTCTTATCACTGATCAACTATAATGAGGCCAACCCCTTACTGTGTTAGTGGAGACCACTTAGGTAGCAGTAATGAGGCAACTTTGCTTCTCTCAGCCAGTGTGGTATCAGCAGAGATCTAGTGGACAGAAAACACTTCTAGCCTTGTCCAGCAGTAAAGAGGAGCTCCTGCATACCCTGGTTGTCAAAAGAGGCCTAGTGGGGAACCAGAACTTCCACATCACTTGTCAGTAACAAGGCAGTATGCCCTTTCCCAATGAAACCATGTTAGAAGAGACTTGCTACAACAGAATATTTAAATAAGATCCAGAGTCTCCTAAAACTTACTCAAAATGTCCAGGTTTCATTGGAAAATTATTCATCATACCAAGATTCAGGAAAATATCCACTTGAATGAGAAAAGACAATCAACCAACACTAACACTAGAACCAGGATGATACAGATGTTAGAATTATCAGAAAAGGATTTTCAAAATAGCCATCATAAATATCTTTAATCAGAAATTAGAAACATACTTGAAACAAATGAAAAGACAGACACTCTAAGCAAAAAATACAGTGTCAGAGAAAAAAAGAAAAAGGAGAGCCAAATGTAAACTTCAGAACTGAAAAATACACTAACCGAAACTTAAAAAAAAATAAAACAATGGATTGTTTCAACACAAGAAAGGAGGGGACAGAAGAAACAGTCAGTGAACGTGAAGACAGATGAATTAAATTTACTCAACTTGGAAAAAAAAAAAAAAGAAAAAAGACTGGAAAATAACTGGATAGGGAAGCTGGGACCTGCAGGACTATAACAAAAGATCTAACATGCATGTCATCATAATCCTGGATGGAAAGAATAAATAAGGGAGGGCTGAAAAAGAATTTGAAAAAATAATAGCTGAAAATATACCAAATATGGAAGAAAAAAAACCTACATATTCAAGAAATCAAGCAAAAATGGTTAAATCAATTTTCACCAGAATTTCTCAGAATCTTTAATATGCTATTATGCATTATGAAATGAGAACTTCACAAATTTATTAGACATGCAACCATTATTTTTTCTAGCTATATTTAGGGTACCTGCGAGAGAGGGCTATTCCACCACCTTTCACCTGGGATTATATTTATATACTGCATTGTTTCTTTTTCTTTAACAAGAGATGTTGGCAAATTGGTAAGAGTAGATTTTTGTAACTTTTTTTTTTTTTTTTTTTAAGAAATGGATCAAAGACCTAAATATAAAGCCCAAAATTATAAAGATCATAGAAGAAAAATAGGATCAATGCTAAAGGCCCTAATACACAGCATTAAACAGGTTACAAATCATAACCAACAGCACACATACTCAAAAGATAAGCTGGATAACTGGGATCTTCCAAAAATTAAACACTTATGCTGATCAAAAGACTTCACCAAAAGAGGAAAAAGAGAACCTACAGACTAGGTAAAAAATTTTGCACACTACAAGTCAGACAAAGGTCTAATATCAAAAATCTACAAGAAAATCCAACACCTCTACAACAAAAAGACAAATAATCCAATTAAAAAATGGGCAAAGGAAATGAACAGACACTTCACCAAAGAAGACATTCAAGCAGCCAACAGACACATGAGGAAATGCTCGCCATCACTAGCCATTAGAGAAATGCAAATTAAAACCATAATGAGATACCATCTCACCCCGGCATTACTGGCACGAATCAAAAACACTGGAAATAACAAATCTTAGAGAGGCTTCAGGGAGATGGGAACTCTTATGCACTGCTGGAGGGAATGCAAAATGATACAACCATTTTGGAAAATGATATGGCGCTTCCTTAAAAAGCTGGAAATAGAAATACCATAGGATCCAGCAATCCCACTCCTAGGAATATATCCTAGAGAAGTAATAGCAGTCACACGAGTAGACATATTCACACCCATGTTCATTGCAGCATTGTTCACAATCGCAAAAAGATGGAAACAACCTAGATGCCCATCAACAGATGAATGGATAAACAAACTATGGTACGTACACACAATGGAGTATTATGCAACAATAAAGAACAATGATGAATCTGTGAAGCATCTCATAACATGGATGAAACTGGAGGACATTATGCTGAGTGAAATAAGTCAATCACAAAAGGACAAATATTATATGAGACCTGTATTGTAAAAACTCATGAAAAAGCTTACACACAAAAACTAACAATCTTTGTTGGTTATGAGGGATGGGAGGGGTAGGAGGGAAACTAACTAGACAATAGATAAGTGGAAACTTTGGTGACGGGTAACACATAACACAATACTGGGGAAGCCAGCACAACTTGTAGAAGGAAAGGTCATAGAAGATCCACAGACACTTCCAAATTCCTGAGGGACTGAACTGCTGGGCAGAGGGCTATGGGGACCATGGTCTTGGGGAACATCTAGATCAACTGGCATAACACAGTTTATAAAGAAAATGTTGTACATTCTACCTTGGTGAGTAGCTTCTGGTGTCTTAAAAGCCTGTGAGCAGCCATCTAAGATACTCCACTGGTCTCACTCCTTCGGGAGCAAGACAGAATGAAGAAAACAGGATACAAGGAAAAGATCAGTCCAAAGGACTAATGGACCAGAGCTACCAAGGCCTCCACCAGCCTGAGTCCAGTACAGCTAGATGCTGCCCGCTACGACCACTGACTGCTCTGACCAGGATCACAACAGAGGGTCCTGGACAGAGCTGGAGAAGGATGTAGAACAAAATTCTAACTCACAAAAAAAGACCTGATTTACTGGCCTGACAGAGACTGGAGAAATCCCGAGAGTATGGCCCCTGGACACACTTTCAGCTCAGTGGTGAAGTCACTCCTGAGGTTCACCATTCAGCTGAGGATTGGACAGCCCCATAAAACAAAATGGGACTGATGAGGCACAGCAGTCCAGGGACAAGGACTAGAAGGCATGAGCGGACAGGAAATCTGGTGATAGGGAACCCAAGGTTGAGAACGGACAGTGTTGACATGTTGTGGGGTTGTTAACCATTGTCATAGGGCAATATGTGTACTAACTGTTTAATGAGAAACTATTTGTTAAACCTTCATCAAAAGTAAAAAAAAAAAAAAAAAGAATTATCTATGTGAGATCAAATTACAACAGCAACTCAAGAGGTTTGATGGGAAGCCTAGTGGACAGTGAGTTGAAGATAATGGTGATGGAATAATTTGGAAAAGGATAGTGGGAATAGCATCCCAACTGGAAGAATGTAATCAATGTCACTGAATTGTACATGTAGAAATTTTTGAAATGGTGCATCTTTGGCTATGTATATTTTCACACACACACACAAAAAAAGGTCCTCCAAGTTCGAGAAGAGAAGAGCGTTGACATGTCGTGGGGTTATTAACCAACGTCATAAAACAATATGTGTACTCACTGTTTAATGAGAAACTATTTGTTCTGTAAACCTTTATCTAAAGTACAAAAAAAATTTAAAAAAAGAAGTGTGAGCAACATTGGCATCACAACATTGGAAGTAAACTGAACTTTCTAGGGTCCTACTAGCATTACAGAAATCATTCTCCCTCTGAGGGAGGTATGACAAACACAATTGTCTAAGGAAACGTAGTCTAATCAGGCCCTCTATGTTTTGAAATGTTGTCTAGGAATAGACTTCTAGAGAGTGAAAGTCCTTGTGAATCTGGGTCCATGAGGTAATCGATGGAAAAACCAGACCTGATTCGGAGTTCCTTGAGTCAGCTGGTCCCCTGGGAAATGGATGTATATCTGAACGAAGAAGTGAGTCCTTGAAAGCCAAGAATGGGTACGCTTGGATAGCTGAGCTTATAAGCACTGAGTAGTATGACCATTCTCTTTGGAAAAAAACCCTAAGAGCTTGTGATGTGATCTGGATCTATAGTACACCATTGTAGCCATAATCTGTGTCATCCTCCAGACTGTATAGGACCAGTGTTCAACAGCTACATCATATGGTAGCCAGCAGCAATAGTCATAGTGGACTTACCAAATGTCATTTCTAGGATTTGGAATTCAAACAGACCCCCATTTCTACTGCATAGGGAACCATAGTATTCTTTTTTTTTTTTTAATTAATTTATT
>NW_004443987.1:13141206-13163758 GCF_000243295.1 Trichechus manatus latirostris
GAGCGGTCAGCGGTGGTAGCCGGGCACCATCTAGCTGTACTGGACTCAGTCCGGTGGAGGCCTTGGTAGCTGTGGACAATTAGTCCTTCAGACTATTCTTTTCCTTGTATCCTGTTCTCTTCATTCTCCCTTGCTCCCGAATGGATGAGAGGAAACATAGTATTCTTGATCAGTCTGAGGTGGGGATGGGGTGTGGTGTTGGAAGAAGGGATAGATTCAAATAGAAAAATGTAAATAGAAGTGAATGTTATTTCTACTTGGTATTTGTGAGGATAGTTTACACTGCTTATACTTAGTAGCATTTACTACTATTTCAAGTCATTCCAATATTCACATACATTTTCAGTCATTCAATAAATATTAATTGAGAGCCTATTTATGGTTCAGGCACAAAGCAATATCTGAGTAATGCTGATATAATTCTTTCATTTCAAAGATAATTATTGACTGTCAGGAACTGTAGTAAGCAGATATTTCAGAAATGAATATCATAGTCACTGTCCCCAAGGCGTTCAAAATATAGTAATATAAATATAGACATGTAAATTACAGTACAGTGTGATAAGTACCATAAAAGAGGTATGAACGAATTGTTATGGGAGCATAAAAAAGGCAGTGATTTTCTCTGCCTATGGAACTGAACATAGAAATGTTTCACAGAAGAGATTGTGGAAAGGGCCCCTGACAGATCTACATAAAGATTTATAGTGACAATTTTATATTTTAAAATATGTAACATTAAAAAATAAAGCAATGTCCTTTCTCAACAGGTGTATTTTACAGAAATTATCTCTATGGAAGTGAATATAAAAATACTTTCTTACCACCAAAGATAATATATAGGGTCTTGAGTAAAGATAAATTACCAAGGTGACTAAGGATTCTGATTTTAAAATAAAGCTCAGTGGGTCCAAAACTATCTGTACATATAATACTAACTTTTCCCCCTCTGGAGGAGTACTCTTTCTGACAAGACCCAAATCACCCTATTACAACCAAGCTTTAAGAAGCAATCATACTTTATTACTGTTGGTTCTCATTAATCCATCAAGTTTGCCTGCTCTCTTACTTATTCCTGAATACTTATCCCCCAACTTAAAATGGTGTAGAAGAAAATGGCAAACACCTTAATTTAACAAATAAAATAATGAAAAAGTTACACTGACCATTTTACTGAAGTGACTACATTGTCTAACATCTTTATTCTCTACTATATGAAGGTATATAAAGTTTCTATTTTATGTGAATTACCCCAAGAAAAACAAAAACAGAGCTGCAAAGGTAAAATGGATATGATTTTCTAATTTAGATTATTATATTTACCTTCTATTGTGCAGATCAAAAGTAACTGCAAAAGCTCCAAATAGTTCATTTAATCGAATGCTACCTAATCTCTGATCACACGAACATATAATCACACTTTTGCCCACTTGAGAATTATTGGTTCTTCCTTTTGAAACAAATATAGGTTCAGGTCATATATATTGTAATTATCACAGCTAATGTGATTACTGCATGTAAATTGATTACTATAATTACAATGTGATTATTTGTATGAGAGAGAGTGATGTAAACTATCTGCAAGGATCTGAAGAAAAGAAAGACCAAGACGCCACATTCTCTCAACCAAATAAAAGAGAAAAACATAATAAATTAATGTTATATGTCACTAAATGCATATGTTTTAAGATATGCTAACTATGCAATTTCTAGTAGCAGGTTTTGAATGGTTGCAATATGAGGGGAAAGGAAGGGGGCTAGAAGAGGGAGAAAGAGAAGAGCAAAAAAAGGAAGCAAAGAGAGAAATGGAAAAAGGGGAAAGAAAAGAAGAGGACAGAAGGTAGAAGAGAGAAAAGGGAAGAGAAAGGAAATAGCAGCTTTCTCACAGAATATTAATCTACTGCTATAATAATGGTGCTATTTCTTACATCATTGCTGCTCAAAAGAAGTATGCTAATAGTGGGATTCTATTCCAAGACTTTTCCTCTGTGTTTTAAAGTTTTAACTTCTAAAAAAGAATTGGCTTTGATATCTTCACAGCTCATAATTTAAACAGCAGCAACAACAAAATTACCATCCCACCGTGGGAGACACAAAGATAAATAAGATGTGGTTTTTCTCCAAAGGAAATTATCTTTTCCATTGTGAGATTTTTATCATAGACCAAAAATGTTTTAATTCTGAAACCTCATTGAAATACAAGCTATTTAATTCTTAAATGGTTTGTTAAATTGATGAAACTTTACACACAAAAAAACAAACTGAATTGTTGACAGTGGGCTATAATATTTTATTTCAGTCAGTAATGTCTGATTCTGAATGAGGAATGGTTTATTAGATTATTTTGTAAAATTGCCATTTATCACAAATTCTATGCATTTTTGAAATGCAAAAACATGCCACTTTATGTTAATGTTTAATTTGTTTCATATGTTGTGTCTCTGATTTCTAATGGATTTCTCAGTATTTTGTTTCTTAAAATTAGAATTAATTTTAGTATAAAATTCTTAATATTTGGTAAAGCCTGGTACATGCTACAACATGGGTGAACCTTGAAAACATTATGCTGAGTGAAATAAGTCAGTTTCAAAAGGACAAATATTGTATGATCCCAAGTGTATGAAACATCTAGAATAGGCAAGTTTATACACACCCAAATTTATTAGTGGTCTTCAGAGGTGAGGAGGAGGGAGGGAGAAACGAAGACTCATTGTTTAGGGGACACTGAGTTTCTGTAAAGGGTGATGGGGATATTTGCAAATAGATAACAGTGATGGTTGCACAACAAGATGAACACAATGTCACTGAATTGTACATTTCAAGAATGTTGAAATGGCAAATGTTTCATTACATATACATTTACGACAATAAAAAATTATAGGTTTTTTTTCTTTTCTTTAAGTAATGTAAAATATTCATAGTGAATATTATGAATAAGTTATAATCAAAATAAATTTTTATAAACTTAAAAAGTCTACCCAGCTGAGAGGTTTGAAAATTTTAACATACTTGCCCATTGTAATCTAGATATAAGATAAACATTAGACACTCATCAAGTCTAATAATGTCTAACCCAGTTTAAAGTTGCTTAAGAACTAACTTGTCTGGCACATCTTAAGTGTTCAATAAATACTTGTTGGATATTCAAAAGATTGTTTTAGTGAGATGGTTTTCATTTTACTTCTGGTTGTATCTAAAGTATTTCAGTTAAATTTTTATTATGATGATATTAATGAATTGGATTAACTACATTGCCAATTCATTTGCTCATGCAAATCTTAAGAGAGCTGCGAACAAGACTTAATTGTATACACTGTGGTAAGGCAGAATAATGGTCCACCAAAATGTCCACATTCTAATCCAGGAACCTATGAATATGTTACCTTATATGGGAAAAAGGACTTTGCAGATGTCATTAAATTGCCTTGAGTTGGGGAGCTTAACCTGGATTATCCAGATGGGGCCAATCTAATAGCATGAGTGCTTAAAAAGGAACACTTTCCTTGATTGCAGTTAGAGGGAGATGAGAGGATGGAGCAAGTGTCAGAGAGATGCAGAGTTGCTGGCTTTAGACGGAAGAAGGAGGCCATGAGCCAAGAAGTGTAAGCAGCTTCTAGAATCTGGAAACAACAAAGAAACGGATTTTCCCCTAGAGTCTCCAGAAATAAATGTTGTCCTGCTAGCACCTTGATTTTAGCCCAGCGAGGCCTGTGCCAGACATCTAACCTAGAGAACTATAAAATAATGTATCTGTGTCGTTATAAGCCACTAAATTGGTGATAATTTGTTACAGCAGCATTAAAAAAAAACACACACAAATATAATTCAGTTTCTACACATTAACATTGACATAGTTCCAATGTCATACATAATGAATATATTTTTTAAATGGTTGATTCATACATAATGTAACTTAAATTTGGCATATTCATGATTCAATGAGTTAAATCTATATTATTTTTATTTCCCTAAAATAATTTAAATTCTTAGATATTTACTTTTTCGGTGGGTATATCAAATAATATCCAAAGAAAAATTAACTGTTGGAGCTGCCAGAATTTTTAGGCGAATTGGTGTATTTCCTCCTAACCTCATCCCCTAAAACCTATTTTCAAGAAAAGACTGAGGTTAACTGTGCTGAAAAAGCTTATTTGAGCTAATCACTGAAAAGAAATACATTCCTTAGGAATGCAGCCAGATAAGAAAGTGGGAGAAGAGGCATCTGCTGTCCTCACTGTGGTTGTATATATCCCTGTGGGAGGCTGAAAAACATCTGTGCTTCATGAAACCCTTTGGTGAAAGAATTATGCTTCCTTACCAGACATTTCAGGCTCTTAAAAAAGATGCACTTAAAAAAGGCAAATTTCTGTACTGGCATTTAGCTTATTTTTATCCTGAATTAATTTATATTTCCTATAAAATAGACTTCAAGCTAGATGTGACTTCTTTATAGAGGTTTAATGAAGAGTACTCTCTTTGTTTGAAATGGTAACTGGGAACTTGGAAGACAGGAAAGAAGACAAAAAAGAAGTATTTAAACGTTAAATCCAGATATAAGCAAAATCAACAAAAATCACAGACAAATCTCTAAGTTTCTGCTGTAATGTGTCAATGTTCTCTGAATAAGGCAAACACTCCAGGGAGGATGAAAGTGGATTTTGAGTATATTTCTTCCCTGCATATTACAAACAAAACTTGAAAGAATGTAAAACCCCGAAGACTTCCATTTCTGGCAATATGGCAAAATAGATCATCTGAAAACTCTCCTACTACAAAACCCATAGACTTTTTTGATAAAATATAACAACAACATTTTAAGCGAATTGCTAAGATCACAAGAAAAGGAAAGCAATACTTAGATACCAAACCAAAACTTAATCCGCTGCTGTCAAGTCAATTCCGACTCATAGTGACCATAGGGCAGAATACAACCGCCCCATAGGGTTTCCAAGGCTGTAATCTTTATGGAAGCTGACTGCCACATCAGGGGACCAGCTCGTGGGTTCCAACCGCCTAATTTTCGGTTAGGAGGCCAGTGCTTAACCACTGCGCAACCAGGGCTCCCCCTTTAGAGGATAAAAACAAACAAAAATAAGGAACTGACATTTGGGCTTCACTGGTGGTGATGTTGGGAGAGAAGGGATTTACAGGTCCTCAAACCAAGGAAGCAGCAGGAGGCTAAGTCTTAGGTTCACGTGAGGTGGGAACTCCTAAATATAACCAGTACATTTAAAAGGTTATACATAGACTAGATTTTTTAAAAAAAATTACCCATTACAACAGTGAGATTACAAGGAATAGTGCCTGCTTTAGTCTAGCCTCTAGGTGGAAAAAAACTCTCCTGAGAATTTATAACCACAGATCTACATTTGAACAAGTTGTAATCTGAATTTATACTACTCATATAATCTAGGGAGGCCCAAGCTAAAAATTTAAAGTAAAAAGCAGTCCCAAGCAGCAAATATCCTGGATTTCCTGGAAGAAGTAAACGCAAAACTTGTTTAGAAGGATGCACTTTCAATCCAGGCAGAACAGCATTCCTACAGATAAATCAGCTCTGAAGATTAGCTCAGAGTTCAAAATTACAAAAAAAAAAAAAAAGAGAGAGAGAGAAAATAATTTACCCTAGTAAAGAGTCAGCAGCCACAACAAATAACTCTACTGTTGCCCCAAGAACTTTTGAAAGTCATTAGATAGATAAAAAGAAGTTTCATTAAACTGATTAAACACACAATAACAAAAGAATAAAAAATAAATGCAAAAAAATGACATTACAAAATATCATACATATTTTAAAATAAATGTGTAAAAGTTAATATATAGTCATTGCAACTAAAATCTAGCAGAGCACTTATTTAAAAGTAAAAAATCTCCAGGTGATATGATTCTAATGATTAAAGAATTAATACAGCATTTTATTTTTATATGGAAATATAGTAAACATTAGGACAACCATAACACATGAATTTCAACTTATTTTAAATTTCCCCAATTTTAAAACACTACTATAGCAATCCTCAGATTAAAGAACATCATTGACTTATAGAAGACTAGACTTATATGTTGTAGTTGTAAAATCATAGAACATTTTTAAAAAATGAAAAGGAATTTCCATATGAAATATAAAGTAATAGATTGGGATGATTTTCAATATTCAACTCAAATTAGAGAATTCAAAGTTAAGTTTAAATTTTAACAGTGCAATAAGAACATATTCCATATATTTATATGATATTTTCCATAAATATGAGCAATTTTTCTATGATTCTTTTGTCTGCAGTTTGAAATATATAGTATTATCTTTCACATGCATTTGTATTCTTTATTTTATTAAATTGGTTTTATTGATGACATAAATGGTTCAAGTGACTTATTAGACATCAAAATAAGGGTTAAGCGGGAGGTCCAGAAATAGAATCTATGATTTCTGATTCTAAATTATTCTTCTAATTAATGAACCATTTTGTGCAATAACAGCAGGCAGTGAGAGATGTATCAGGTAGCTACCCATGTTCTTTTACCAGGTCTTGCATCATTGTAGATTTCTAGACCACTTAAGGAACCACGACTATAGATTCCTGTTGAATATTTGATTACTACAAGAACAAGTCAAGTTCCTTTTGGATCACAAAAAAAAAATAAGAAGCACAGAATTAGCTGGGATAGTGATCAAGATTACAGTTTGATGGAACTTGGTTCTCCTTCATTTTTCCCTTATTCCGTTCCTTATTCAGTGACTGTAAGAGTAAAGAAAGGTAATAAAACTTAACCTGTCAGTTATACAGCACTGCAGAATTAGCTATTAAACATTTACTAAATTTAAGATTCTTACTAATACTGCAAACTTCTTGAGGACAGGGAACAAATGTCATCCACTCTATACCCAAAATCTACCACAGAGCTTCAAACATAGTAGGTAATCAAAGGTATTTATTGAATAAATAAAGTAACTAATTTCAACATTTCTTCCCTTTTTCCTTCCGTTTTAATAAAAAGTAGGTAACACTGCAGTTTTTATCATTTTACCACATATCCTTGATGAAAGCAACACAAAATACCCTATAAAGTCCAAAGCTTTTATATTGTCATTTTTTAAAATTGCTTTCGTAAGATAACCATTAACAGAATTTTAGAGCTAGATGGAAGCTTGAATACTGTTATAAAATCATTTAAAAGAGGTGTAGTTGGTCAAGGAAACATTCCTACTTTGGGCTAGTTTGATCCTTTGCTTTGAAAGAAGAACCACGTGTTACTAGGGGCGAAGTGGGTAGAGAGCAGCTCAGAACAGTGCTTCAAATCCATTCAAACCAGTTTGATCACAGCCAAGGAAGCAAAATCAGAACAGGCCAAATTTTTACAAATTGGATGATCTGGAACAGGTAACCGGAAGGTAAAAAATTACATGTGGAAGACCTGGAATGGGAGACTCAGAAGAGGCCTAGTGAGCCCTTTTAGGAGCCTGATGTGTAAGACTGGATTATTGCCAGGACTGTGGAGAGCTCTGCACATTCAAAGCGGGTGGCCGACCGCCATCTTTGAGAGGAGCATCACTATTTCCCACTCTGTGCCAAATTCCCATGGGCAAGAGATTTGACTGCTATGCAAGATGTACGCTGCCCCTGTTTTCTGAGATTGTTTCTAGCAGGGCTTGACCTGTAATTTTTCCAGTTCTCGTTACCGTTCCAACCAAAAAAAAAAAAACAAACCCGATGCTGCCAAGTCAATTCTGACTCATAGCGACCCTATGAGACAGAGTAGAACTGTTCCACAGGGTTTCCAAGGAGTGGCTGGTGGATGCAAACTGCCAACCTTTTGGTTAGCAGCCGAGCTCTTAACTACTGCGCCACCATTCCAGTTCTCCCAAATTCTGGAAATTTGGGTCTGTTCCGGTTTCACTTCCTCGGCCATGATTGAACCAGAAAGAACCAATTGGAAGCCCTGATTCGGAAAGAAGAAATGGCCTGACTCAGGGAACTGTAGCTATTTTAAGAAGTTTTAAGAAGCTAACTACTTTGGTTCAGGTTAGAGCCTTCAGCTTTTAACATGCTAAAATTTCTACTGCACTTCTTGCTTTCATTCAATTCAGTTTTGTTCTAAACTTAGGGTAAACAGCCACAGCTGTCTTTACTTCTCAGAAATTAGAAAGCAAGCATATTTTTTGCTAATTTTAAACCAGGGCAATCCAGGATAAAATATACCATTTGGTAATCTCTTTAGTGCCTCCCCAGTTTCTGATGTAATCATCAAACCATTGAATATGGAGCCTTCAGTTTATGTATGATGAGTCAGAATTTGGAAAATTATATTAATCCATTGCTTTTTTAAATGTTTGCCTTTAGAGCATTCAACAATTATATTGGTTGTTAAATGACTGTTTTGCTATTCAGTAATTACCATTTAGTTGTACTTCTACTGGCAATGAAGATAAGGCTATTCAAGCATTTTCAATATTTTGTATTTCAATTATTTGTAGGAACAGCTATGGCGACTGTGGTTCCACACAATTTGTAATAACTTTACAGACACACAAAGCATCTTTTGAATATAGCATATAAAACTGCGCACATTCTGAAAAAAAGAAAGACAAATGAGGGAAAATAACATACAATATGGTAAAGATCCCCAGTCTGAGAGTAAGGGAACCTGGATTTTAGTCCCAACTTTGTTATTAACTAGTTGTATGTCTTTGGATAAATTATTTAGGTTATCTGACCTTCTATTTTCTTACCAATAAAATCATATAATCTATTTTATTGGTTAAAAATAATATAATGTGAAGTCTGTTGATAAGAAGGAGAAACGAAAATATATTAAAGAAAACAACATAAAAAGTAACAGTCTATCATTATTCTATCTTGTCTTGCACTTACCCTTTCAAAAAGTATTAAGTTGCCTTTAATATTTTTAAGCAATGCAAATTATCACATGCTAATTTAAACCCCAGAAGGCTAACTTCGTCAGTTTCGTATTACATAATTTGCTAAATAGCAGATTTGCTGTTTCAGAATTTGTGTAATCTCTCTCAAGAATAAACCTACTGAGTTTTATTATGGTTATTCATTCACAACTGATACTCTATTCCCGCTTGTTACAGACATGTAAACAAGATACAATTGGTACAACTATGTTTTCAACCTAAATTTTATCTGGATGCCATTAAAAATGTTTCACAATAATGCATTCAGATATATAGAAAATTCAATTTCTTTGATCTGCGGTTAGATTTTAAGCTGACAAAACTGCCCTTATGGAAGGCTCCTATTGTATAATGAATATAGATATGAAGTACTGAATTACGTATACCATAAGCCTCAAATCATCAGAGGTATCTCTAGAATTAGACTATGCCCCAGGATATTGGAAGAAATCCTGGGAACAGAAAAATGATAGCAGCCGCTGTCATTGATGCTGGTGCCAAACCAAACTGCAGTGTCTACACGTAATCAGTCACAGAGCCCTGGCCCCCGTCTTTCTCACCATCTCTACATCAGAGGCCACAATCAGATGCCACGGGTGCAGGATGAATAACCACAGTTTCAAGAGGAACTTTGAGAAGTAACAAGAGGGAGAGACTGAGGATCAGGCAGACAAGCAGGGGGATAGCAGCTACAAACAGAATACAGTTAGGGGTAAATGGCTCTCTGTTTCACCTATTCAAGAAACATCCCTTGTCCTCCCCTCCCCCATTATGAGGCAGACACTATGTTGGATGCTGGTGAAACAAACATGAGTTAGATCCAACCTTGCTATCAGATTTCCCTGTGAACAGAGACACATAAATGTTAAAATGCATTGTGACAGGTCTTACCATAAAGCTATGTGGAAAGTGACTGGTATCCCAGGAAAAGAATCAACAGCCCAGGAGACTCAGGAAACTCTTCACAAAGGAATTATTGTATGAGTTGGAGCTTAGTAGAAGAATAGGAATTTTTCAGATGGAGAACAAAGTCAAAGGGAGTATAGGCAGAGAAAAGCACACATAAAATACAGGGACACGAAAGAACACTGAGGCTAAAGGGACTAGGTGTAGTGTGCTCAGCTGGGGCTCATGGTGTATGCTGTGGAGGCAGGAGGTCGAGAAAATGTGGAAGTGAAGTGAGTGGAAAAAACAGATTGGAACCATATGATGAAACTTCTTGTCTGCCCTGTTAAAGAGTTTAGATCTCACCCTGCAAGTAACAGGGAATCTAACAAGAGGGTTATATGATCAGAAGCGTTTGTTAGAATGCTATCTCTGGTAACAGCAAGGAGAGTTAATTTGACAAGGAGGACTGAAGGATTGAAGGGAGGAATATCAATTAGAAGGCTGAGTTACAATAGTGTAGGTAAGGGTTACACATCCAAATGCTTTCCAAGGCCCGGCAAACAATGTAAAAAAGTGTGAAGCTGGCCCCCATCCCCCTACAGGGCATTAAATTCAACTAAAAAATAAATAAGCAAACTATGTTGGCCAAACATTACTTAGGTCAGAATTTGGGTTAGGGATGCCAGTTTGTTAACCGTATCAAAGAGAAAGAATGCTGAAGTTTTGAACTACAGGATGGAGAAATAAGGAATAAAAAAGAGGAGATAAATCCCATTTATATTTGAGTGGCTAATAGGACACTTCCAGCTCTTCCTGAAGCACTAGGAAATCAAAATAATCACTAAAAATGCCAAAAGATGTGTTCACTGACTCCATCCAGTAATGGCAAAGGAGAAAGCATATCTGCCCCTTATGCACTACCATGGGAGCCCTGGTGGCACAGTGGTTAAGAGCTACGGCTGCTAACCAAAAGGTCGACAGTTCGAATCCATCAGGCACTCCTTGGAAACTTTACGGGTGTAGGTCTACTCTGTCCTATAGGATCGCTATGAGTCGAACTCGACTTGATGGCAATAGGTATGGTAGGGTATGCACTATCATTGAATAAAAAATGTGCATCGACTCTGACAGGTATAAGCCAATGCTGCTTTTAAATATGTATAAATTACAGTTTGGCCTTGATAACAAAGAATTTTGCCTAGCCTTAGTCAAAAGCTGGTTTACTTTATACAGCTGTCTAGTTGACAGTGGCTGGATTATGCTGGGTGGATGGAGGGAGCTATTTATAACAGTGACAGAGGCCAAAAATGACTTTATAATTAAAAATGATTTTCAATTAAAATTCTACTCTAAGTCTGTACAAATAATCCTCTTACTCTTGCAATCTACATCTAAATAGACATATTATCTATGACCATAGTACGGCAGGAAAATTTGCAGACAAGGTGTCTATTTAGACTTGAAGTGAGGGAAACCTAAATGGGGAAGCGTAGAGACTTGACTCTAAGGGCTGAATAATTTTTGGACAAAACAGGAATTCTAATGGATAATAAGAATAATGAATTGAATACAGATGGTTAGCTCAAAACCAAAGCAGAGCATTAATATGGCTTTTCTCCACTTACGCTAACCTGATCATAAATTATTACTTAAGTAATATAGATAAATATAATCTTAGAAACTACTACATGTTATAAAAAGCACCTTATACAAATCTAGCACATTTAAGTATATTTCCTGGTTTCAAAAATGACTGCCAAGTTGCATGTATTCTTGGAATAGACATAGTATGCTTCACATATATCAGATAATTAATGAATAGATTAATTGAACAAGTGGTTAGATAGCATAATAGAAGCAACAGCAAATTTCATGTCAGGAGACCTGTATGATATACTTTAAACTAAAACCAACAAAAACAAAGGCTGGAAGAAAATTTAGAGTCTCGATCATATCACAATTGTCCGTTTTCTGTGTGACATTAAGCAACACAGTTAACCTCTGTGTTCAGGTCCATCTTCTGTGCAGAGAGATGAGAGAAGGCAAAATTACAAACCAATCACTCCTCCTCACAAACAATGTCCTTGCAAAAAGAGAGACAATTTTTGTGGCCTTGAAGAAGAACATTGATTTAGATGAAAAGCGCAAACACCTCACCCGAAAAATCAGGGTCTTTTATGTCTATAATGATGGAAATAACTATGTCTTCAAAACTGTATCTGGTTACTTTGTCTGTGTCAAAGCAAAAGTGCACCTAATAACCAGGGGTTAAAAACTCAAAATCCTTCAGGAGCCAGGAAAATATCTTAAATATGTTAAAATCCCAAACTTAAGACAATAGGTGATGGAGTCTGTGGCCTGTAGGAGACTACATACTTCCCACGAGCTTTCACACTCCTTTGTTTATCTTTTTTCGGGGGAGGGGTATAAAGACTGTGACCCCTGTGTTCTAAGTCATCTATCATTAATGGTTTTAAAGTATCTTCTTTCACTTGGGTAGTCACATTGCTTTTCACAAGCCAATAAATAAGTTTATCACTGGTCAATTTCCCCCCTCATCTTACTTGAGGATGTCAGTAGCATTTAACCCAGTTATCACTCCCTCCTCCTTGATAGCCTTCTTTCACCTGGATTCCCGGACATCACACATTTGGGTTTTCTTGTTACCTTGGTAGCCATTCCTCAGTCTCCTTGACTAGTTGCTGCTCTTCTCCTAGATTTCCTAAAGTCAGAGTATTCTAAGGCTTATTCTTTCCTGAATCTACACACTCACTCCTTTGGTGATATCCAGTCTCATGCATTTAACTAACAGGAATATGCTGTCAACTACCAGATTTATATCTCCAGCCCAGATCTCTCTCCTGAACTCCAGACTGCCATATCCAACTGCCCACTCAACATTTCCATATGGATGTCTAATAGACATCTCAAACTGAAAATTCCCAAACTGAACTCTTGATCTTCTCTCAAACATGCCCCTTTGTATTCTTTCGCATCTCAGTTGATACCAAAACCAAAAAAACCAAACTCGTTGCCATTGAGTCGATACCGACTCATAGCGACCCGATAGGACAAAGGAGAACTGCCCCCCATAGGGTTTCCAAGGAGCAGCTGGTGGATTCAAACTGTTGATAGTAACTATTTTTTCAGTTACTGAAGCCAAAAATCTTGGTGTCATCTTGACATCTCTATTTTTCTCACACCTCATTTCTTAGTTTATCAGGAAATCTTTTCAAATAAATATAGAATGTGACCACTTTTCATTACCTTTACTGCTCCCATTCTGTCCCAAGCCACCATCTTCTCTCCTGGGGATTACTGCAATAGGTCTTATTGCTTGTACCCATACCTCCTATACACTAGTCTCAACATAATAGTCAGAGCGATCCTTTTAAAACCCAAGTAAAATCATTTCAATCCTCTGGACAAATCTTGCTGTGGCTCCCCATTTTACTCTGAGTTAAGCCAAAAGCCCTTCAAGATAACTCCCCTGCCATGATCACCACCCGGTACATCCTCTTGAAACATCCTCCCCTAGTTTAAGCCAATACAGCCACACTGGTCTTTTACTGTTCTTTGAACACACCTGTCATGCTTTTATGTAAGGGCCTAATTATTATCTCTGCCCAGAAAATTCTTCTTCTAGATGTGTGCTTGACAAACTCATCACATTCAATTTTTGCTGGAATATCACCTTCTCAATGAGTCAAACTCTGACCACCTGCACTACCACCACCACCACAATCCCATTTACTCTGCTCCAAAGAGGTTATCATTTCTAATGGTCTCTGTAATTTACTAATTTGATGATCATTTAATTTTTTGTCTCCCCCTACTAGATTGTAAGTGCTGTTAGGACAGGCATCTTTTGTTGTTGTCATTGTTGTTGTTCTGTTTCCTGACATATCATCTCAAGTACTTAGAAGAATATCTGGAACATAGTTAGCACTCAATAAATATTTCTTTTACTTTATTAAATTATCAGGTAAGACCATTTTTCAGGGTACTTTAATTTGTAGTACTGATATTTTACACAATTATCAATAAGAAGAAAATTGTAAGTAACATGTTAAGTACACAGTACCAAGCAAGAAAGGCCTGGCAAACTGCTTCCATAAATATTATAGCCCAAAAAACTCTTATGAAGTTCTACTCTGTAGCACATGAGGTCACCATGAGTAGAGTCAAGCTTTGCAAACACCGTCACTTAATACAAAATATATGGTCTTTCTTCAATAAGAATTTGTCTCGTATATATTGCTTAAGGTAATTAAAATATAAATATCCAAATGAACCATAAATAATTAAAGATGACTGGCTATGGGATTGATCTGCAATTAATCAATGTCATCCATTTGCATTTTAATGTTTCTCTTAATTATTTGCTCATATTATTGAAAAAATCTTTAATATTTGTAAAAAGTTTCTCCTGCTCTAAAATTGAGACTAAATAAGTGATGATACAAATGTGAAATACTACTAATATACAACCTTTGCAAAGTACCTGTTGATTTGATCTTTAAGCAGATCTTACATGTAGATAACAGTTTCTCTATGGTTGATATAGAATAATATAAGAAAAATGATCCTAGAAACAGTAAAACAAGTTTTATATTTCCCAGTTTCACTTAACTTTCAATGCCCAAAACTGAATAAATCATTTCCTCTGAGAAATATCAAGGGCTTGTCTGACAGTTTCTGTCCACTGTCAGAATTCTGCCAACTAGTTTATAGAACAGGCAAAAAACCTGTCACATAAGAGGCTAATACATTAAGTCTAAAAGGCAAATTGCTCACTAAAGGTGAGGTAACTGTTTTCAAGAAGAAACAGCTGCGTTATCATTAGAGGTAAAGCTCTCGTGATCATATGGCTACTTATATCAGAAATTCAGCCACCTTACTTTCAGTGATAAATGGGAATTGACTCGACGGCAATGGGGTTTGTTTGGTAGCTTCAGTGAACAATTTATCTTCAAGACTGAATTCATTGTCTGTGTAACTGAAAAACTACCTGGTTTAGAGCTTATTCACATGCTAAAAACTGAGTAACATGAGTACAAATATAAGTGTCTACAGAACCCCCCTTAACAATAGAAGTCAAATGATTTTTCCAGCTTTCCTAAAACTCCAGGATGAACTGAGTAGGCTTAATTATTTTGTTTTACTCAAGTAAGCGAAATTGTTCATTTTCTTCTTTTTTAATAATCATGGCCTCAGATTTTCATAAATGAATCCGCTGCTCCCTTTGAAGAAAATGATCAAGAAAAATCCCCCAAGTGCAAAATCAACAGGAAAGCTTTCTTTGCTTACTTGAACTATATGTCTTGTCTTACTGTTTCTTTAATGTTTTCTTAAATAATAAAAATAAGTAAAGAAAAGGTAGTTACTCTTTATTTTTTCCTTTACCCATTTGTCCTAAGAAAACAAATCAACAAAAACTGCAATGTAGTTTAAATTATGGCAATAGTAAGTAGCATTTGCATGACACTTTACAGTTTACAATGCCTTACACCTACACTTGCATTTGGACTTCACAACCCATTGAGAAAGTTAAAGTAGCTAACAGTCATTGGAAGCTTACGGGATCAAATGTTGTGCTTGGTAAACTTCAACACATCATATCATTTTACTCTTAATTAAGTAGGTATTGTTATAGCTCAGTTTTATACATGAGGAAATTGAGTCACAGTAAATCACCTAGGACCACACAACTAATTAAGAGAAAGGCCTAGGATTCATATCCTCATTTTTCCACCCCAAAGCCTATACAGGCTGTAAAAGATATTCTCAATTGCACTTAAAATTAAGCAACTTCTTCCATTATGTTGACTCCCTATCCAAAGCGTTTTTTGTTTCGTTTTGTTTTTCCCCCATTGCATCATGTTTTATGGCACTTGATGCTTTTGAAAAGCAGAAGAATAATCAGAACTATCTTTATTGAGTGCCTACTAAGTACTGCGATATGAATCTTTACTGTACTGCTAACTTTCACTAAAACTATGCAAGATAGGTATTATTATACCTACTTTATAGAAGAGGAAACTGAGCCTCAGTGAGGTTGAATAAATTATCACAGACCACATAGTAGGAATTGGAAGAATCAGGATTCCAGCCTACACCCTTACCACCATACCATGTTGCCAAACAAGAAAACTCTTCTTTGATTATCCTTACTCCCTGGGATGCTTGGTGATATCTAAGCACTGTGCCTTGGCTTTTAATAACGTGATGCTATCTTTTTAAACAATCACAACAGCTTTATATCTAACAATACACTATTTTCCAAGAAATGCACATCAAATGAGCAAAGTCTTGTTTGAATACTAATTTTGTAGTGCAAATTGTTACAGAGAAAGATGCTTTCACATGTGGATGTATTTGTAAATATTGCTATTGGGCTTGTAAAGAGCTGTTCTCCGAAGTCAACAAAATGCTCATATAATTAAACTATACTTTCTGAGGTGGCCACTTTATTAGTCAGCCTTTTTTAACACACACACACACATATATATGTGTATATATATATATATATCAACCACATTCCTTTGGGTAATAAAGGAAGATCTGGCATTATAAAATCATGCTGTATAGTATTTTCATTAAAAGATGTATCACTGAATACTTAAATTAGAAACTACAATCATTATTCAAATGGAAGGGAACAGGGAAACAAAATATGCATCTATTCTGCTTATATTTCAATTAGAGTGTGAAAGTTCTTTGTTGAATCTGAAGATTTCATATTTTCAAACAGACAAAGTTAAGGCATGCTCTTTTTTAGTTTAAAGCTGCATCAAATTCTACCGACATTAATTAAAGATTAATAATTACATGTTATACATATACATTATATCTGAACACATAGAGTACAACTGAACTAGGTCACCTGGTTTTAGATTTATAACAATATGGTGTCATAAATCACAATGCTTTATTACAATATTTCAGTGTGGCATGGTGAACTAGATCCTTCCTTCCAAGTTGATAAGTTCTTCTGGAGTTGAAAATAAGACTTCCTAAGAGGTGCTCACACAGTTTTCAGGTCATCGAGGCGTTTGATAACAGCCTGAGATGGTAATTGGTTAAGCATGCCTGAAACATATTATTATAAATCCTTATTAGCTTCAAGGCAATTAAGCTAAGACTGCAAAAGATGAGATTTAGAAAAAAATTTAAAAAAAAAAAAGTTTTATGCCAAAAGAGCTCTGGCCTAAAATCAAGAGCCTGGTATTTGTGTTGTACACAAACTAGTTATGAGATGTTGGGTGACTCTCTTTACTTGCCTTTGCTCAGCTTCATTAACTGTTAAATGTGATAATAAAGTAAAGAAAAAACAAAATAACAGATGTGGTGGTATTTTGAGAGGGGGAAATTCTATATACAAATCTTAGGTATTTCTGTTGTTATTTTATTGGTTATAGTGCAGACAGATTGAGTATAAACATGTAACAATATGAGCCTATTGAATAAAAATAAAAACAGCACAGTAGGGGATATAAAGAAAAGTAAACCCCCTATCTTAAACACACTCTCCACAAAAAAATCACTGCTAACAATTTCTTGTGTTAGTAGATTTTTAAAAATATATGCTAAGGTTTTCTATTAGAGTGAAGAGTTTTTTTTAATCGGTTCATATTTGAAGGCTTGCTTTTTCAGTCCACTCTACTACTCCACATTCTGATTTACTTTGTAGTTTAAAGGTAAAAAGTAAATGAATTATAATCAGAAGACCTTGTTCAATTTCTAGCATTATTCCTTATTACCTGGGTGAAAAGGTAAAAACAATCTCTGAGTATACATCTTCTCATCACTAAAATCAGAATAATATTTTCCTCTCAGGATTGTTAATGAAAAAAGAAAACACAAACACACTTAGTTAACTATAAAGTGAAATAGTAAGTTACTATTAACATCGTTTTTTAAAAAGTTAAACATTGATCTGTTTAGATAGGGAGAATGAAATGAAGTACTCCGAAATTCAAAAGGCCTTCTCACATCATATTGCTAGAGGGTTCTGACTCTTTTTTTCTTTTTCA
This sequence comes from Trichechus manatus latirostris, assembly GCF_000243295.1. Taxonomy (NCBI): domain Eukaryota; kingdom Metazoa; phylum Chordata; class Mammalia; order Sirenia; family Trichechidae; genus Trichechus; species Trichechus manatus. Next base: position 13,159,048 of record NW_004443987.1, read on the forward strand.
ACTCTCTGCTATTATTGAAAACTGACTACAAACAAGGAAATATCTCTGTTTATGTCTTTTTCCCACAGCATTCTCACCCATGCAGCCTGTTCACACTCTCCAAGTTACCACAATCAAGTAACTGAGAAAGCAGAGGAAGAGGGAGAAGAGAGACTGACACAGAAACAGCTCCCTTTAACATCTCTCTCTCAGATTTAATTTCCTTACCCCCTACAAACTGTCAAAAACAATAGGAAAAAAATAAATTATTCAGATGAACAGCACACCTGTTTCATACTCTAAGAAATAATATCCTCAATAAGTTAATTTACCTCCCAAAGCATCAAATATTCATGTATCCAACCCACAGAATGTGGCCTTCTAAAAATTAGAGAGAATCACAAGTATGGTTAGAAGCCTTCTCTTGTAATTCAATGTGTTTGACTCTCAAAGTGAGAAAGAAGTTATTGGGACTTTTATTAGGAGGCAGATATAAAGAAACAGAGAACTGAGAAATCAATTCATTCTAAACTAGGATAAAGAATCAGGTTCCATGAATTGTGAAACTGACTCTGTTCTCCAAGTCCCTTAATTGGCCTGTGTCTCTGCTTACTCAACTATAAATTAACTCACAAGTGTGTCTAGAAGATACTCCACTTACTGCCTGCTATCAACAAAGCCATAGCTGTGAACTGCACAGCTAATATGCAGGTTCTCTCAATACTTATTTTGGCTATGAATGCAGAGAAAAAGGAAGAAAGTGGCAAAAAGTGAGTTTGCAAAGGGCCCATCAGCATGCTTGAAATATAAGAATGATAAACTGTGTGTGAATGAACTTTTGTACTCTTGCATACCCTTAAATAAAACTTACACACCATACAAAGGGGATAAACAAAGAATAATCTTCAGAACCACTATCATTTTGAATATCATTCTGTATTCTTCTTTCCCATTCACTGTCTTTCATTTTATATTATCTCTCACTCATATTATCACTCATTAAAATAGAAGGTTGTCATAATTTTGTGTCCTTGTTCATTCCCTCTATTTGCAATAACTTTTCCATCTTCTGTTATTTAAAATAACTGTGTGTACTTAAAGCTACTGAAAACAAAATAGAATATTTCCTTTTTTAATGCATCTTTAAAATGTTAAGACTATTTCAAATTCATTATCTGTAAGAAAGAAACTCAGTGACCCAAAAATAACAGCAAGATTTGGCACCATGTAAACTAATGGAAAACAGTTTTATTTAGCTCTGTCCTTATCTACTTCTGTTTTTACGAGCTGTCTACTGTTGCTGAGGATATTAAGGGTCTAAGCCTGCACTCTAGTCATTACAAGTAATCTCACATTGCATGTTACTAGGCCAGAGAAGCACTGATAAGGGATAGAATACAGTGTAGTATAATCTGTCAGTACTTGAAACACAGCACATGCAAGTCTTACTGATGGAGGAAAGTCTGGAAGAGAAAACTACACTGTAGCAAGAGCATATTCAAAAAGAAAAACAATGCAAAGAATATTATTTAAATTCAACGAGTATGATGCTCTATAGTGTAACCATCAGGATTTTCTTTTAAGTGGTACATGCAGCCATAGTAACTATGTTTTCAAAATGTAATATTGCTTATTAATACAAAATGGCAGAATCATTTTCTATCTAAACAGATGAATGAAACCTTGCAATATAATTAAAGAGTCTATTGGGCAAGACCCTGATGACTTTATAGTCAACCTACTAATAACAAAGTAAATATTTTGAAGATTTAAATTCTTCACAAAAAATTAATTTGAAATTTTCTAAATTATTTCAGGGAGAAAAGAAACATGCCTTATGAATTCATTACTATTGCCATGGATGCCATCAATAGCTAATAAAGTTCATTATCTGTTAAATTGGAACAATGCCACTTTTAACTGAGATCTATCTTATTAGCATTTATATATAATATTTTTCATTATTAATATCAACACATATGTCAAAATGAAAACTAATGTTCCTAACACTGCTAGCTTTAATACAATGCTTCCATCCATGCATATAATAAACATTAATATTATGTTCTTGTAGATGTAGGGATGACTTATATTATCAAAGCTAAGCAATAGAACTTTAGAAGAAACAACATAACTTAGAGACCCCACTCCCAAATACCAGCAATATAGCAACCTGATCTTACCTGGTTCCCAGTATAATTATAGAATATTAAGCAATAGAAAAAGATCTGGATACATTGCTTTTAGGACTTGTCCAGTAATAAAACATATTGGTATAACACTAAAAATGCATGAAGGAACAAGATCTAAATTTCAAGTCAGAAGGCAATTCATGTTTGTGGTTAGACCTCTAAGGAGAATTAGCAATAACAGGAAGTTACTGATGGTAATTGAATTTCTGACCTGTTTTTCCTCCTATGCCAACTTGTTCTGAAGTGAAAAGGGCAGCAAAAAAGGGTAACTCAGGTATCCTGGCAATTATGCTTTTACCAGATCTGCCAGTTTATTTTACTTTAGATAAATTATCCAATCTGATACCTCTTCAAGGTCCCTCTGCATGTCTTCAAACTTAGATTATGATTAGATTCTCTACTGGTGGATATGTCCTAAAGCAAACATGTTTTTATTCCTCTCAGTACAGTCATGCAAACAATGCATCGAAAGAGTCATTGTATCTCAATTTTATTCATTTTTTGGCAGTTTTATAGTTCTTCAAGTTGACAAATGCTGATTTCTTTCCAGAGAAAATGAAGAGTCTTCCAACTGACCAAAGAAAATACAGAAATCGAAAAGTATCACTTGTCACTGAATCTAAAGAGTTAAAAAATAAGTTATAAAGGTGCTTTCATTCAACTTCCTGAAATACTATGTCCCAAAGTATAACTCAAGTATTTTTACTTCTAAATTGTGGGGAATATTGATTAATAACTCATATCTTTTCAAATAAACCCTAATCTTCAACAAATTTACCTTATTTATCTATGGTACAGGTATTCTTAAAAGTGAAAACAGCAGTCCTTCTAAAGTGTATTTCCAGCACACTAATTCTTTAATATGGGACAGACATTCAGGAAAGTTTGCTACAAAGTGAATTTCCATGAATCCCATTTTCCTATAAATTACATTTTGAAATTGGAGGGCAGGGGCAGACAGGTAGGAGATGTAGTTAGGTTATTTAGGGGAGTTTTCTTTTTGGCATCTGGCTCTGAAGACTATTACACTTGCAGAAGGTATGGAGAACCAGGTATCTATCGGGAGGTACAAGACTCATGCAGTGACATATGTAGGGTATAGCCCTGGCCTTGGTGCGTGACACCACTCAGTAGTTTCTATTAACCTAGTAAGGCTCAACGTCCTTCCTCAAGCATGGTGATGTGTTAATTAAAAGATTAACAAGCTTGACTTGTATTTTTGAGCTGGTATTAGGGTAAAGTTATGTAAAAGAGAGGTGTCAGATGTTTGGACAGGGGCGCAATTTCAGTGCTTGCCATAGGTGCCATTTTCCATAGCTACACCGCTGGCCATACCAGGTTAATAGAAAATACTCAGTGATGCCGCACGTCCAGGGCCGGTGCAATACGTGCCATACCTGCCATACTCTAGTTAGGCCTCGGCCGTGGTACTGTCTCTGTACTGCCATAGTAGCAGCAATACCAATGAGCAGGTCTAGGCTTTACTTCTACAACTTCCATTACAGCTTCAGCAGGCAACTCCTGACAGAGCAACTAGAAGCCTTTCTTCCAACCAAGGCTGCTAGAGGATTATTAATGAAATTTCAAGAAATTTGTGAATCCTTAGCTGAGAAACATCAGAAAATGTAATTTGCTTCATGGCTTTATTAATTCAATGAGATAAAAGCCATGCATATTGATTTACTGTTTATTATGTGATTGTTGGACTGATAAACAATTCTGAAAAACAAATATGAAGTTGTCACAAGTCATATTAATGTCACTGAAAATTGTGTCTTGATAAAAATGAATTACAGACAATGGAATATTTTATGCACCAAAGGAAAATATTCAACACAAATAACATTTCATTAAAATGGAAATTCAATACATAGAATGTCCAAATTTAGTAACCCTCTATGATGCTAATTTGTGTCCAAAGAAAGTCAGCCACTTTATTCTTAACATGCATTGTGCAAACAATTTCTAGATCTACTATTAATGCTTAAATATTAGAATTATGACTGTAAAAATCACATGAAAGAACAGCAAGTCTACTTCTCCAAGCCTGCAGAAAATGAAGTTCACACAAATTCTGTTACTGTCTGTAGAACAGCTGTCCTGCTGTTTTAAGCTGCTTCAAATAGTATTCTAGCACAGTGTTCCATAGCCAACAGCAGTCGTAGTTTTCTGACTTTCAAATGGCTTTCATTCTAGTGGCAGGGGTTAGTTTATATTTAGGTACACTCACATTTAACACAGTGTCCAGAAAGTAAAATAACAAACCATGAATGGCTAGTTACCATTTCTACCTGATAAATGAAGATTCATTACTTACTAATACTTAGGTGGTATCCAAGAAGCCCTGGTGGTGCAATGGTTAAGCGCTCAACTGCTAATCGAAAGGTCAGTGGTTCGAACTCACCAGCCACTCCACAGGAAAAAGACAGGGCAGGGTCTCCGGCAAGATGGCGGTCTAGGCAGAAGCACCACGCCGTCCCTCCACAACAAAGATCCGAAAAACTAAGCCAAACAGAGAATCAACAATCCTGAAACCCTAG
>NW_004443987.1:13172256-13187815 GCF_000243295.1 Trichechus manatus latirostris
AAAAAAAAAAAAAAAAAAAAAAAAGAATGTCTTTATTGAAAACCTGGATTTTTTGTGATCTGTGTTTATTTTTCACATCTTATGATTGTTACTACTTTCTCACTAGAAACTTTTTTGACGGGGAGAATTTAACACTGATTTCATGCAAAATGAGATTTGCTTAGGCATGTCTGACACCTAAAATATTCACTTATTCACACCAAGTATCCCATTCAGCAGTTCTTATTCACTGACAAATTTAGAAATAATTGCTTACTACCTAAGCAGTTCATAAATGTGCATTGATTTTATCAACAAACTAAGAAACTAGAGTATATTTTAATAATAAATGCATCTAAATATATCAGGATTACTAGTTTATATTAAAGTTGTTTTTCCTATATAACCTGGATTCTTTTTCTTAGTAAAAGAAATTTGCTTTAAAATGTATCAAGGGTACAAATATCTATCAAACATTTGCATAGAGTACTGTGCAATATCGTGTTGAAGGTTTAAATAATGTATTATAGGCATTTGAATTCCTATATAAAAATAAAAATCCATTAACATGAAGTAATATTATACATAAAAACTGTCTCTGATATTTTACTAAGGGTAGTTCATTATTTTAAAAAGACTATTCTCTCTCCCAACGCTGATAGTAGGAGACCAAAATCAAACCTGTTGCTGTCGAGTCAATTCGGACTCATAGCTATCCTATAGGACAAGGTAGAACTGCCCCATAGGGTTTCCAAGGAGAAGTAGATAATTTTCTCCGGGTATGTCCAAACTTTCTGAATACATCTTGACCTGTTAATTATTGCAGTCTTTCAACTGGCACTAATCAGGAACTAAGAAGCAGCAATAGTTTTTGCAAGACATGCATCTGCTTTTACCAGTTAAGGGGTATTTTCAAAATAGGCAAACCAAGGCCTACCTTGATTACCCTAAAATAATCTTATAATCCAAACAATGATATTTAGGAAGTCAAACAGTAAAATAATGCTTTCCATAACCAAATTTTCATGACATCTGTGGAAGATGTATAATATCGATATTGGGTGGGACCTAAGGAGGATTTTCCCATTCAAAGGTGACGTAATCAAGGTTTTAATTCCAGAGACCTATACTGTTCTAGTATTTGTGGAGAGGGAAGGAGTGGGAAAGAGAGGGAGAGGCAAGAAGAGAGCAAGAGCACAGGTGCAGCCTGTACTTCCTCCTTAAAATATACTAAACCATGAACTTAACATAGGATGATTATAAGATGTTACTGAAAATGTTTCAGTACAGAGTAACTCTAGAAATTCTCTCTCCCCCACATACACTTCTCTTCATACCTCAGTTTCCCTCTTCCCCATCCTCTCTTTTTCTCTCCCTCCCCTTCTCCCCCTTTCTCTTGCTACTGATTATCTCTCTCTCTCCATCTCTCCCAACTTCTCTCTCCACCTGTCACTGTTTCTTATTAAATCCCCTCCCTAACACTCCCCTCCACACACCCTCCTTTCACTTCACTTTACTATATTTCCTCCTTACTTTCACCCTTTTCTCTCTCCAGCCTCTTCTCCCTCTCCCTTCCCTTCCCCGTTACCACTCTTCACTTCTTTCTCCCCATTTCTTTCTCCAACAATCACAAAGGGGCACATAATTTTCTTTTCCTTTCTTTACATACACATGTAATCATACAGTATTCCACGACGGCAACTTTGTCAGGAGCAGACCATAATAACAATAAAATTGTTTATTCTTCTACTGAATGGAGAATTTTTAACTCTCTAAAATATATCTTCTCGATAGGATTCAATTGCATTCATTCTCTTTTTAACATCCGTGGCTGAAATTGAACCCTGAAGGAGAGAATGGATACTGCACATCTAAAATTCTGTCTCTTTTGCAGCTAGAAGTGTTTAAAGAAATCACAAAATTACACTAACTCAGAGGTGGAAGTTGCCTTATAATTCACACATTACAACCTCTTCAACAGAATCCTCTGTAAGCGGTCATCTATCCTTTGCTTTTTAAATCCCAGTGTTGAGAATCTTACTACCTCATCAGACAGTTCATTGCATTATATTAGAAAATTCTGCCTTCTAATGACATAAAATCTCTCTGTAAACTCCACTCATAGGTTACTACTAATTGCTCCTAGTGCATTAGCAGACTGTTCTCAACATAATTAATTCTGTCTTTCAGAATCTTTTTCTGGAAGCCCAAAATGCACCTAGCTTTGCTGCCTCTTATTATATAAAAGTTAATTGGAACAAGCTGAAAAGTTTCAAAAAGGTTTTCTTTCATGTAAACTTATGTTGACAGTTAATTCATGATTATATATTATGTAAATGCACACACACACACACACACACACACACACACCTACCCATAAGAACATGCTGGTAGAAAAAAATGAAAAATTTACCTATAATGAACCCCTAAAGACTAAGTCCAACTAATGTCCCTTTTCTGAACACAGTTTCTAAATATTTCCTCTGGGATTACTTGGGCTTTTGAATGTTATATATATTTAGGGCTCTAAGTCTATAAGACTAACAATGTAAGTGGCCACACAGCATTTCCTCACCTACTTATATATTTAATTCTTAGACTTCAAGTCAGAACCTTATGACCACAATAAAATTTACACCTTCAAAGCTTATTTACCATGCCCCCTGGTTCCAACATTGAGGCGCAAATTAAGTGATCAAACCCACTTCCAAGTAAAAATGGGGATTATATGAAAAACTAAGCACTAAATTGACTGGAGCGTGTGGCAGGGTTAGCAGCTATGTTGGATCTGGTAACTTAGGGCTACTGGCTCTACTTCTCACTTTCAGTGACCACAGATTGGACCCATAGTCTCCTTTAGTTTCTGATTAAGGAATAAAAAAATATCATTTTGCAAAGAAATTTTTTTTTTTTGCCCCCACTCTTTTTGCCAAATATCTATTCCTCCTGCCTTGGGTAATCTGTTATTTCACATAATCATATGACCGTATACCTCTCCACAGTGCCTTAAGAGAGGTGACCATCTTGTCTTTTATTCTTTTACTAATTGTTTATATATACAAAGAGAGAGCGAGACAGAGAGTGCTTAATTGATCAGTATTATCAAGTATGCTTCTGGATTCTGGACTTTTTTATATTTAAGATGGATTTTTACCTATTTCCACCAAATTTTTTCTATCATTTTAACCCAATAAATATCCTATATTTCAGACTTACCTATAGACACTTGAGTTGCATCTAGCACCTTTAAAAGAGTGTTTATTACCAGAAGAAACTAAAGCTTATTTGGACCTATTCCTTTTATTGTCTTTCTGAGATATCACCTATATCTACTATATATTATTAATCGTTTTTTTCACTATTTATGGACTTCAGCTTGCTTTCTGTCATTTCTAACTTCCTCTTTCTTAAATAAATCGCACCACTGTTCTCAAGGAGCACTTGTCAGCCTGCCAAGTATCTGAAGAACACATAATCACCAACATACTGTGAATTTGTATAACACTGTTGGAAGTAAAACAGTACTAAAAACTAACGAACTTTCTGAGCATCAGAGTAGACAATATCTTTTCATACAGTCTGTTGGAATCTGTTTGGATAACTAAGTCATTAAACATGCAAAAACTTGGGTAAATATAAAAATGCTAAATCATATTTCTTTTCCTTTACGCTTTATCTGCTATGAGGTTAATTTCATTATTGTCCCCAAATTCCTACTTTTAATAGCATCTCTAAATGTTTTTGGATTGACACAGTAGCTACAACAATGGGCTCAAACGGCAACAATTGTGAGGATGGCTCAGGACTGGGCAATGTTTCATTCTGTTACGCATATGGTCTCTATGAGTCGCAGCTGATTTGAAGCCACCTAACAACAAAAACTAAATGCTTTTACATCTAAGATACTCCATTGGTCTCACCCCGTCAGGAGCAAGGGAGAACGAAGAAAACCAAAGACACAAAGGAAAGATTAATCCAAAGGACTAAAGACCAAAACTAACATAGCCTCCACCGGACTGAGTTCTGTACAACTAGATGGTGCCCGGCTACCACCACTGACTGCTCTGATAGGGATCACAATAGAGGGTCCCGGACAGAGCTGGAGAAAAATGTAGAACAAAATTCCAACTCACAAAAAAGGACCAGACTTAAACTGGCCTGACAGAGACTGGAGAAACTCTGAACGTATGGCCTCCGGACACCCTTTTAGCTCAGTAATGAAGTCACTCCTGAGGTTCACCCTTCAGCCAACGATTAGACAGGTCTTAAAACAAAACGAGACTAAAGGGGCACACCAGCTCAGGGGCAAGGAAGAGAAAGCAGGACAGGACAGGACGGAAAGCTGATAACGGAGAACCCAAGGTTGAGAAGGGGACAGTGTTGACATGTCATGGGGTTGGCAACCAATGTCACAAAACAATATGTGTATTAATTGTTTAATGAGAAAATAATTTGCTCTGTAAACCTTCATCTAAAGTACAATAATAAAAAACAAATAAAATCTAATACTACTCAAAAAAAAAAATCAATGCTTTAAAAACATGCAATTGTAAGAATGCTATCTTCTTTTCTGTACATTGTGGCATGGTGCTCAATAAAGACAGTCAAAACAGAATTTATAAAGCCAGACTGTCTGTGCTCGAAAATGCTAGCTCCACTTCATTCTAGATTGGTAATATTAGTGTTTCTGTGCTTCAGTTTCCTTAACTAGAAAATGGGGATAAAAGGGAATGTACTTCATAGGACTTTTGTGAGGGATGAAAAATTATATACATCCAAGTGGTTAGAACAATACCTGGCCCACAGTAAGAACTTTATAAACCTTATTTATCCTCTTACTTACTCCTTAGACTTTCCATGTACGTGACCATCAGATGGACTGTTAATGTAATACATTAGCTGTAAATGAATACGGACCAAATAATATACACCTACTATCAAAGTGGTTGCAATGATTTTACTAAATATATGAAGAGCAGGTCATTTCACTTCTCAGAAAAATAACAGCTAAATAAGATTTATTTGTTCAGAATTAAAATTTATTATTTCATCTTATATTTGCAATGTACTTAACTGTACAAAAAACAGACTGTTCATTACCATCTAGTCCAGGCACCATTTGATCAGTTCATTGTTTTTTAAGGACTCTGTTGTGTTAGGTGCTGTTGAGTCGGTTCCGACTCATAGCGACCCTATGAATAACAGAATGAAACACTGCCTGGTCCTGCCCCATCCTCACAATCGTTGTTATGCTGGAGTCCACTGTTGCAGCCAATGTGTCAATCCATCTCCTTAAAGATCTTCCTTTTTTTTACTGATCTTCTACTTTACCAAGCATAATGTCCTTCTCCAAGGACTGATCCCTCCTGATAACATATCCAAAGTATGTGAGACGTAGTCTTGCCATCCTTCCTTCTAGGGAGCATTCTGGCTGTACTTCTTCCAAGACAGATTTGTTCGTTCTTTTGGCAGTCCATTCAACATTCTTTGCCAACACCATAACACAAAGGCATCAATTCTTCTTCGGTTTTCCTTATTCATCGTCCAGCTTTCATATGCATATGAGGCAACTGAAAATATCACGGCTTGGGTCAGATGCACCTTAGTCTTCAAGGTGACATGTTTGCTTTTTAACACTTTAAACAGGTCTTCTGCAGCAGATTTGCCCAATGCAATGCGTCCTTTGAGTTCTTGACTGCTGCTTCCATGGATGTTGATTGTGGAATCAAATAAAATGAAATCCTTGACAACTTCAATCTTTTCTCCATTTATCATGATGTTGCTTATTGGTCCAGTTGTGAGGATTTTTGTTTTCTTTATGTTGAGATGTAGTCCGTACTGAAGGCTGTGGTCTGTGATCTTCATCAGTAAGTGCTCCAAATCCTTTTCACTTTCAGCAAACAAGATTGTGTCATCTGCATAACGTAGCCTTCCAATCTGAGGGGCTCATCTTCCGGCACTATATCAGACAATGTTCTGCTGCTATTCATAAGGTTTTCACGGGCTAATTCCGTTCAGAAGTAGACTGCCAGGTCCTTCTTCCTAGTCTGTCTTAGTCTGGAAGCTCAGGTGAAACCTGTCTGCCGTGGGTGACTCTACTGGTGTTTGAACACCAGTGGCATAGCTTCCAGCATCACAGCAACATCCAAGCCCCCACAGTACAACAAACAGATGCATGGGAGTTAAGGACTCTAAATCACAAAAAAAAAAATTTTAAGTTTCTTTAAAACATTTATATATAGAGGCTTCTTTAAACAAAAACAAACATTTATGTATATATACTATACCTAAGGATTTGAATCAGTTGTTCCTATATAACTTTTGTTCACGTTTATGCAATTAATTTGTTCCCCTAATATACTCAAGGCATTTGATTAATTCTATGATATCCTGGAGCAGTGAATTCCATAAATTGAAAATATGACTTACAAGGATATTAGAGTGGATCACAATACTTGAAAAGAAAACAACACACATCTGTATCATTTTCAGGGCATGTATCTTTCATTATGAACACATACCCCTGACATTCACATTCTCAGCTAGGAGATACTAGCCATTCATTTCCCTTCTATAAAGACATTTACTCACACACCAAACCACTAATTGTCAAATTACAACTTAAGGCTGTCTAAAAGTGTACTGTCTGGGCAAACTCCTGTTAAATTTAATGTTTAGTAAATGTAGTAAAATCTCTATTTCCTTCCTCTTACATCAATATTTGCATTTGATTTTGACTCCAAATTTGTGTCTTGTTTTTACAGTAATAATTTGTATATCTTACCAAGTCTGATAAATTTAATAATAGCCCTCTTACTATCTTCTCAATTGAAAGTAACCACTCATTACATAATATATATGAATAAATGACACTGCTTAGATTATATAAGGATATATTTTTACTATGAGTGCCTGAGAATAATACAAACCAAAAGAGCCAAGTTTGAGTGGACTGTGTATGTTACAAAAACCACAGGATAAATAGTTTAGTCTTTTTTACATGCATAGTGAAGGAAGTGATACTCAGTGCAGCAGTCAAGAACATATTCACAGCCTGCTGTCAGTAGTGAGTACAGAAAAGAGGGACGACTAAAATAAACCTTGAAACTTAATTTCCAGGCTAGGTGGTTGTTTGTCTCAACAGTTTTTGTGTTTTTTTTTTTTTTTAACTGAGAAATAGATGATGAAAGAATGTACTTTTATCTGGCTATTTATTTAAGCTATAAATTAGACTGTCTACCTTTTAGCACTGGACAGATTACTAATACTCTCCCAGTAAAGTGTGGGGCCCCGAGTACAATCTTTCTTCCTCACACCTTTGTGAATTTTGAAGCTTACTCATGTCTAAGCAAATACCTAATTACGTAGCCGATCAGAACCTGGAAACAGATTCAGTAGGTGTTATATTACTGCTCTCAGTGTGTTGTTTTTATTCTGCTTCCCTATCTGCCCCTAGCCTTCTGCAATGGGAAAAGTTATGACAGATACCCAAGTCTGCTGCATGAATTTAGAAAAGTCATTTAAATTCTCTGGTTTCCTGAGGTAACTCATTGATAAAGTGAAAGAATTAAACTAGAAGGCCCTTCTAGCTTTCTGAGTCTAAAATCTCTACCTTGTACACTGTTTAGAACATCAGTCATATCACAATGATTTTTTCAAATTCCCCTTTGAAATGCAGAATGCTTAATGCTTAAACGTTTAGTCTCCGGAGCCAAAATGCCTGGATTATTTTCCATATACTAGTTCTGAGACCATGAACAAATTATCTAAACTCTCTGTTCCTTCTCTGTCTATAAATGAGGGTGACAGTGGATTCTATATTACACAGTTATTGTGATAATTCAATGCATTAGCATACGTAAAACACTTAAAAAAGTGTCTGACACAGTAAGTGCTTTATAAGTATTAGTTGTAATTGTTATATATTAGAAAAAAAATTAAGAAGGAGTAAAAAATCACAAAATTATTGAGCTGTAAGTAAGCTTTACACAGCAGGATGTTTAAATTTATTATTTTACAGACAAGGAAACTAAGGTCCAGAAAGACTGCCTTGATTACAGCAATATTAATGGCAATACATTAAAATGATAATAACTAGTAAATTTAAAGTTTTTCTTAGGAAGTCAAATATGATTCTTATACAGAAGTATAAAGTACAGTCCAAAGTAAGAGATAAAATTGATAGAAAATGCATATGACAGCTCCACTTTTAGCAGGAATCCTAGTTAGTCTTGTCTTGCAAGTGTTTACCTAAAATATTGGTGGAACATCTCTAATGTTCCCCAGTTCCTATTTAATTTCCAAATATTCAGTTTCTTCCTCTATAAAATGTAACAGGTTTATATCTGTAATGTAAGTTTAAAATAGACTAAACTTCCTAAATTCACCAAAAATGTATTCCTCTATACCAACATAATTTATACATGATTTTATTTAACAGATATATGAAAGCTACCCTTCATACATATAATTAAAATTTAAACAAAATCATGGCTAAAACAACGTTAACTATAGGAACATTTTAAAAGGACTGGAAGTACAATTGTTTGAAGAAGTAACAAAAGACACGTGGTTATTTTTACTAGTTTCATTGCATTCAAATGTTTTACCAATACCCACTTCAAATGACGTGTTCAGTTTGTTTTACAAATGGAATTCTGCCAAACAATTACCAGTGGCTTCTTAAATTTTCTTTCCTTGTCCTGCACAACTTTAATACTTTCATAACTCTTTATTGCAATAGGTTCACTGTGAATCGGAATCGACTCAACAGCAATGGGTTTTTAATGGAATTCTTTAAGAAAATTTGTCAATCACTATGGGACAAATAGCAGACAAAGTTGTTAGCGGGACGGAAGCACAACAGTGATCTCTGATCTCATAAGCCAAGGTGACATGAGCTAACAAAATAACCTTAGATTTTTTTTATTAGTCCAAGAAAGTGTAGTCAGTGCTGTAGACAAGATATACATAGAATTAGACAACAAGCTACTTGGTTACACACTGTAACACTCTTACAAACACCAGATTTGTTTGGTTGGTTACCATCAGGAATAAGTACATGGGCTAAATCATTATTGCAAGGAATATTAATATTCTTAGTCTACATCCTGATAGTATTAGGCATAATAAAATTTATCCTCTATTGTCTTACACAGCTAAAAGGCAAACAAAGCCGCAAGATGAAACGTTGATGTACATTGAGTCTGCTCACTCCAGCAATGTGATTGATGAGAATATCGCTTTATTTAAGATCCTGGTGAAGAACCAGATGGTATCCAGTGGAAAACCAGCACTGAGAGTTTAAAGAGCCTGAAATGGCCACCATCTAGGAGCTCGACTAAGTCCAGGTATTGATCATCGATGTGTTACCTCCAATCTCTGATCAAAAGGAGGGAATGACTTAGGAAATAATATTGGAGTTATTACTCCCTGTCCTTGAGCATAGAGAATGTGACCCAGCTGGAGCTGGGCTCACAAGGGCACATCAGCTGGGCCCTGAGGTGTAAAGACAGTAGCTAAAATAATCTTGGAAAATATCTTTTAGGGAAACTTTCACATAAAGCCAGTCAAACAGAACACAAAAAACTTTCCACTCTTGTTTTTTTTCTATTAGCATTTAGTAAATAGAAATTTTTTTGACCAATGAAGACCCTCCTGACTGTCATTACTGAAACCTGCACCAATGATTGTTAAGAAAGATGATTCAAAATGTAGGATCACAATTTCTAGCCAATCTGTGAAAAGATGAAGCTTTCAATGGTTTTGCCCATTTGTAACGTTAATATATACTGATGGCTCTGTAACTGTTCCTTGGACTCGGTCAGACATGGCTGTGGAAGCATGCTTGTCCGTTTTCCCATTCTTACTTATTCTGTAATATTCTTTGGACTCGGGCACACACGGCTCTAGCAGCATGCTTGTCCAATTCCCACTTCCGCCCTTTTGAATATATGCTGAATAAAACTTACTTTTTGCTTCACTAAACTTCATGATGTTTTGCCCCTACAACAGAATAGACTGGACAGTAATGTAAAAGTGAAAAATATTACCATTTTTCTTACAATTACACATACAAAACCAAAAAAAACTAAACCCATTGCCATTGAGTCGGTTCCGACTCATAGCGACCCCATACGGTTTCCAAGGCTGTAAATCTCTATGGAAGCAGACTGTCACATCTTTCTCCCGCAGAGCCACTGGTGGGTTCAAACGACCGACCTTTTGTTAGCAGTCCATTACTTTAACTACTGCACCACCAGGGCTCCCTGCACATGCAAAGGGATGACTAATTCACACCTATAAATTTTTTTTAACATTTTTATAAAAATACATAAGGGCATCAATTCTCAGTTTCAGACAAAAGAAATATCTTTACCTTGTCATCATGCTTCACTCAAAGTTGATCTTGACAATAAATAATAATAAATAAATAAATAAAGTTGATCTTGACAATCTTTATAGCATTCTATTCAAATAGTTAGGTGATGAATTTATCATGTTATCTAACTGTCAATGACAAAAACTTGAAATGATATTGACTATGTTTTCACTATTTTGCTGGGCATTACACAAAAGTATTGCCATACATTGAACAGCATTCAGAGCAAACATATGACGAGAATGTGTGTAAGTCAATGACATCTATTGCCCTCTCTTTACTAAAACTCATTATTCAGCATTAAATTATATTTACATTCTCTATTTAACAACACTCATTATCTATCATTGAATTTATATTTATATCATCTCTATTATCTTTCCAGGTCCCTCACTCCTAAAATCCCTTTTTTTAACACTCTCAACTCTGCTCTGGTGTCACATTTTCCCACAGGCAAGCTTAGAATAAACTATATTTCCCATATGTCAAAATAGTTATTTTCTTTACTGATGACATTTTAAAAAATTCCACTCCAGTAAGAATTACATACAAAATAGATGGATATTTATGCAAAATGCATCCACTTATTTTCAATCAATTGACTATCCTATATAACAACAGACAGAAAAGCCAGGATAAAATAGTGACCTCACCAAATGTCGTGATACCTCTACAGTGGTATGAAATGTGTACTGTAATACAGATTCTGTTCAGTATTCTAGATGTCTCCACTAAGGGGGGAAAAAAAACAAGCAAACACACACTAAGAGAATGTGTCGCCAATATTCTTCCCTATACCAAGAAAGGCAAGTTATCAGTATACTTTGAAGTAAAATCAGTTAAAGGTATGCTAACTCTGCCAACTAGTTTGGAATTTCAGTCTTATAAAGCCTTGGACTGCCTGAAATGGTTGCACTAAAGCTCTGGCTGTATTTTGTTGGTCAATCCTGAGAATGCTCCCTGTTAGAAAGAATAGTGTGGTTTGCCAAATTAATCTATGAATAATATTTAACTTTAATAGTGAATTGTTCACTGACAATTTGGGAAATCAACTGCTTTTTAACATGCCACAACTGTTCTCTTGACAATTTTTTTAATTAAATAAGTGTTCTATATAGGTAGTACCTAATACCAAGGAATGTCAAATAATAATTGCCTTTAGCCCATAGCCCATTGCCGTCGAGTCAATTCCGACTCATAGCGACCCTATAGGACAGGGTAGAACTGCCCCACAGGGTTTCCAAGGAGCACCTGGTGTATTCGAACTGCCGAACTTTTGGCTAGCAGCCATAGTTCTTAACCACTACGCAACCAGGGTTTTAGCGAGATGTAAAAGTCTGTTCTTGTCCAAAAACAATGGGAAAGAAAGATGGCTAGATAAATCATAGATTGATAGATATTTCAATGAAAATATAATTTATGACTAACCTCAGCTTTTCTATATTTTTATACTGTTTGCTAGTTGACTGTTAATATTATAATTTTTTTCAAAATTTTCAGCATGAGTACTTTCCTTTGGAAATTATACTCACTAATATGTTTCATAGTATTTAAGCCCATAAGTGGCAGGTTTTCTTTAAAAAAAAATCAGTCATCTTGCATATGTTTAGATATTAGTTTTGTGTCTCCAACTTCTATACTGACTTTCATTTCTTATCTAATATTGGTTTGCAGTATGGAATGAGGTTTATATAACTTACTACTACAAGCACACACAACTGCTCATGAGACCAAAAGGACATAGTGTGTTCAAAACAGGCTAAACAAAAGTTTCATACTTTCTCATCTCCCACAATCAGCAAACTTCGAGTGCCATTGAGGTCCCCAGAACATACACACACACATAAACATGAGTAGATTCTAAATGGATGCAAGGATGAGACAGCTGTAAGAGATTAAAAGTCAAAAATTGCAAAGAAGTAAAATACGCATATAAGGGGGAACTAGCAAAGATATAGTTTGCGACTGCAACTACATTTTAAGTATGTTTGTATGTGTGTGTATTAGTTTTCTATCTTGGCTGTAACAAATTTCTACCAACTTAGTGGCCTAAAAAATATAAATTTATCATCTTATAGTTCTGAAGGTGTGAAGTCAGAAATGAGTCTTCCTGGGCTAAAATCATGATGTTGTCATCACTGTGTTCCTTTCTGGAGGATCTAGGAGAGAATCCATTTCCAGCTTCTAAAGGCCATCCACATTCCTTGGCTCATGGCTCCTTTCTTCCCTCTTCAAGCCAGCAGCAATTGGCCAAATCTTCACATAGCATTATTTTGACCTTCTCCTGTTTTCATCTTCCATATTTAAGAAATCTTATGATTAAATTGGGCCCACCAGGATAATTTAGGATAACGTTCCTATTTTAAGAACAGCTGATTAGCAATAAATATTCCATCTGCAAGCTTAATTCCCCTTTTCCTTGAAAAGGAACATTTCACAGTTTCCAGGGATTAGGATACAGACATCTTTGGAGGACCATTATTCTATGTAGCACAGTATGTATGCATGTATGTAGTTTTTACACTGAAGCCCACAAAAAGTGAATTTGTTTTCAATTTTTGTTAATTCAAGAAACAGGTATCTTTTGAATTAGTATTCCCAGAAAGAGCAAATTTTTAGCCTATGTGAAATTTTAGGTCCTCTGAATCTGATTTAAGAGTTATTAAGAAATACTTTGAGTCGCTTGCTTTGGCTAAACTAAAGGTGCTATGTTCTAAAACGTCATTAAAGCTTTGAAAGATATTTACAATAGGAGGCAGAGCCAAGATGGCAAAGTAGACGCTTCTAGTGGACCCTCTTACAAAAAAGACCAGAAAAAACAAGTGATTCAATTATATATGACAATCTAGGCGCCCTGAACATAAAAGGCAAAATTGAGGAACCAGACTGAGTGGCAAGTGGAGGGAGAGACAGTTCAGAAGCAGCGAGGACATGCAAGACCTGACCTGGCAAGCAAGAGCCTGAGGCCTTCAGGCCTGATCTGTTCAAGGGTGAGCAGTGAGGCAGGCAAGCAGCCTGCTCGGGAGGCGCGTTTTGCGCTGCAGGAGAGACTCAGTCACTGAGAGTCTACCTTGCCGCACAGAACCAGTGAGAAGCAGCCTTTGATCACTGAAAGATAAGAATTTGTGTACGGCCTACCACGCAGATGAAGAACACCCCTCTCAGGGAAAAAACTCTCTCCCATTTACCTCCCCGCTCCCTGCTCTGCACTGGGTCCCAGACTAGCTTCAGCAATTGCCCAGTCCCCTGGGACAGAAATAGGATCCATCACATGCACGGAGCCATTCTCCCTGCCTTGGAGAGTGAACAAATCAACAAACGGGAAAAAATAAACAGCCGGCTCCCCTAAGCCTGGAATCATGGGTAGGCACAGCTCCCTTCCCTAGACAAAGGCATAAGGGAACCACAGACTTTGAGTGCCTTTAATGCTGCATACACTTCTGAGGGCCTGTCTCAACAAGGAAGGCTCTCATTACTGCAGTACAACAGGTTATATACCAGAAGTCTAACTTCAACTGTTTCAGCTGCGAAGTGGCAGGTTCTTGATACTTGACACTGCTCTGCCCATTAAGCAAAGTCTTCACCTACCCACATCAGAGGGACTGAGGACTGGTGGCTCTACACACGCCACCTACCCACCTGCGATAGGGGCCCATGAATAAGAGGTGCCCCCCAGTCTTTACAGCCAACAGCATTAGGTGCTCATAGTCCAGCAGCAAAACCCACCACCTACTTACTCTAGGAAACAGGGACACACCTTCCTCCTGGACACGTGGGGGCAGCCCTCAGCCCCCTGCCATGCTCAGAGTGTGTCCCCCTGCTGCAGCCAGATCCCTGTGCCGACACCACTTGCCCATGTTTGACTAGGACTGCGAGAGCCTACACTACACACTTGGTGCCTATCTACCTGGGCACCTGAGCTGAATCCATATAGGAGGAGTGGGTAGACTCCTGAGCTCACATACATAGTAACATTTCTAACCACCTGGTGACAGGACCTTAGAGCTTCAAAGGTGCCAATAATCAAACTAACTCATACAAGCAGCCTATTTGGGCATATCAAAACAAAACAAGAAGCTAGGACACAGTAGCAAACATAAAATAAATAAATATAGTAACTTATTGATGGCTCGGAGACAAAAGTCAATATCAAATCATATAAAGAGGCAATCCATGATGGTTTCAGCAAGCGCCCAAAATAAAGAATCTAGAAATTTTCCAGAAGAAGAAAATTTCTTGCAATTACACAAGGCAGAATACAAAACATTAATATACAGAACTCTTCAAGAGATAAGGAAATTAAGCAGAACGCAGAACATGCAATAGAGGAAAATAAAAAAAAAAAAGAGAAGAGCAAAATGACAAATTTAACAGGCTGCAAGACTCCACAGAGAGACAGCAATCAGAAATCAGGAAGATTACCAACAAAATTTCAGAACTAGACAACTCAATAGAAAGTCACAGGAGGAGAATTCAGGCAATGGAAGACAGAATTAGTGAGATGGATTAGAAAACACTTGACACAAAATTATTTGAGGAAAATTCAGATAAAAGCATTAAAAAAAAATGAAGAAACCCTAAGAATTATGTGAGGCTTTATCAAGAGGATTAACCTATGAAGACTGGAGTACCAGAACAGGGGGGGAATAACAGAAAATACAGAGATAATTGATGAAGATTTGTTAACAGAAAACTTCCCTGATATCATGAAAGATGAAAAGATATCTATCAAAGCTGCTCATCAAACCCCACATGAGGCAGATCGCAGGAGAAAGTCACAAAAACATATTATAATCAAACTTGCCAAAACCAAAGATAGAGTATTTTCAGTGTGGCTACGGATAAAGGAAAAGTCACCTACAAAGGAGAGTCAATAAGAATAAGCTCGGACTACTCAGCAGAAACCATGCAGGCAAGAAGGCAATGTGATGACACACATAAAGCCTTCAAGGAAAAAAAAACTGCCAGCCCAAAACTATATATGCAGCAAAACTGTCTCTCAAATATGTTGGCGAAATTAGGGCATTTCCAGATAAAAAGGAAGTTTAGGGAATTTGCAAACACCAAACCAAAATTACAAGAAATACTAAAGGGAGTCCTCCAGTTAGAAAATCAGTAACATCAGATAACAACCCAAGACTAGAACACAGGACAGAGCAACCAGATACCAACCCAGACAGGGAAGTCACAAAAGTAAAT
>NW_004443987.1:13188491-13190074 GCF_000243295.1 Trichechus manatus latirostris
CAATACACCAGGAGGACATAACTATAATAAATATTTACACACCCAACAACAGGGCTCCAAACTACATAAAACAAACTCTAACAGCACTGAAAAGAGAGGTAGACAACTCCACAATAGTAGTAGGAGTCTTCAGTACATCACTTTCCATGAAGGACAGAATATCCAAAAAGAAGCTCAACGAAGACACAGAGAGCTAAATGCTACAATCAACAACCTGATCTCATAGATATATACCAAACACTCCACCCAACAGCAGCCAAGTATACTTTCTTTTCCAATGCATAATGGAACATTCTTCAGATTAGACCACATATTAGGCCATAAAGCAAGTTTTAACAAAATCCAAAGCATCGAAATATTACATAGCATCTTTTCTGATCATAAAGCCATAAAAGTAGAACGACAGAAAAAGCAAAGCAAAAAAAATCAAACACATGGAAAATGAACACTTAGCTCAAAAACTACTAACTTATAGAAGAAATTAAGGATGGAATAACGAAATTCATAGAATCAAACGAGAATGAAAACACATCCTACCAGAACCTTTAGGACACAGCAAAAGCAGTGCTCAGAGGTCAGTTTATAGCAATAAATGCACACATCCAGAAAGAAGAAAGGGCCATAATCAAAACATTAACCCTACAACTGGAACAAGTAGAAAGAGAGCAGTAAAAAAAGCCCTCGGGCGTCAGAAGAAAGGAAATAATAAGAATTAGAGCAGAATTAAATGAAATAGAGTAAAGAAAAACAATTTAAAGAGTTAACAAGACCAAAAGCTGGTTCTCTGAAAAGATCAACAAAATTGATAAACCACTGGTGAAACTGACAAAAGAAAAACAGGAGAGGAAGCAGATAAGCCATATAAGAAATGATATGGGTAATATCATAACGGACCCAACCAAAATTAATAGAATCAAAAAATTGTACTCTAACAAATTTGAAAACCTAGAGGAAATGGACAAATTTCTAGAAACTCACTACCTACCCAAACTAACACAAACAGAGTTAGAACTAAATAAACCCATAACAAAAGAAGAGATTGAAAAGGTAATTAAAAAACACCCAACAAAAAAAAAAAAGCCCTGGCCAGGATGGTTTCACTGGAGAATTCTATCAAACTTTCAGAGAAGAGTTAACACCACTACTACTAAAGGTATTTCAGAGCATAGAAAAGGGTGGAATACTCCCAAAATCATTCTTTGAAGCCAGCATAACCCTGATACCAAAACCAAGTAAAGACACCACAAAAAAAGAAAATTACAGACCAATATCCTTCACGAACATTGACGCAAAAATCCTCAACAAAATTCTAGCCAATAGAATTCAGCAACATATCAAAAAAATAATTCACCATGATCAAGCGGGATTTATACCAAGTATGCAGGGATGGTTCCACATTAGAAAAACAATCAATGTAATCCATCACATAAATAAAACAAAACACAAGAACCACAGGATCTTATCAATTGACACAGAAAATGTATTTGACAAAGTCCAACACCCATTCATGATAAAAACTCTCAACAAAATAGGAACAGAAGGGAAATTCCTCAGTATAATTAAGGGCATTTATACAAAGCCAA
>NW_004443987.1:13191811-13203865 GCF_000243295.1 Trichechus manatus latirostris
CCACTATTATAAGAACTCAAGAAAAGGTTTAAACACAGAAGAAAACATTCTTTGATGGTTACAAGGGTGGGGAGGGAGGGTGAGGGTTATTTACTAACTAGATAACAAATAAGAATTATCTTAGATTAAGGGAAGGACAGCACACACTACAGAGGAAGTCAGCACAACTGGACCAAACCAAAGCTAAGAAGTTTCCTGAATACAATCAAACACTTTGAGGGACAGAGTAGCAGGGATAGTGGTCTGGGGACCATGCTTTCAGAAGACTTCTAAGTCTACTGGCATAACAAAGCTTATTAAGAAAACGTTCTGTATCCTACTTTGGTGAGTGGCATCTGGGGTCTTAAAAGCCTGCAAGCAGCCATCTAAGATGCATCAACTGGTCTCAGCCACCTAGAGTAAAGGATAATGAAGAACACCAAAGACACATGGAAAGTATTAGCCCAAGAGACAGAAAGGCCACATAAACCAGAGACTTCATCAGCCTGCGACCAGAAGAACTAGACGGTGCCCAGCTACCACCAATGACCACCCTGACAGGGAACACAACAGAGAGTCCCTGATGGAGCAGCAGAAAGGTGGGGTGCAGAACTCAAATTCTAATATGAAGAATAGACTTAGTGGTCTGAATGAGACTTGAGGAACCTCGGAAAGCATGGCCCCTGTATTGTCTATCAGCTCAGAAGTAAAACAATTTCTGAGGCCAACTCTTCAGACAGGGATTGGATTAGACTGTGGGACAGAAAGTGATACTCGTGAGGAGTGTGCCTCTTAGCTCAAGTAGATACAAGAGACTAAATGGGCAGCTTCTGTCCAGAGGTGAGATGGGAAGGCAGAGAGGGTTAGGAGCTGGTTGAATGGACATGAGGAATCAGAGGTGGAAAAGAGGAGTGTGCTGTCACAGTATGGGGAGAGCATTTAGGGTCACATAAAAATGTATGTATAAATTTTTGCATTGGAGATTAACTTGAAATGTAAACTTCATTTAAACTACAGCAATAAACAAAAAAAAGAAAGATATTTACAATAGAGTCCAAAGATTCTTTCATCTTAAACATCTTAAGAATGAGTACTACAAACGTCAAAGAGCATGGACTCTAAAGCTAGATTGACCGGATTTAAATCCAAGCTTTGCACTTAGTAATTGTGTCATTTTCAACAAGCAATTTAACTGTTCTATACCTCTGTGAAATGGAATTCATAATATTACTAAACTCACAGTATTGTTTGTCAGGTTAAATGAGTTAATATATGTCAAGTGCTTATAACAGTGCCTGGCACACAGTTAAGTGCTATATAAGCTATTATGACTGAGTGATAATAAAACTACTGAAATGCCTGATTTCATAAAAATTCATTGCCAACATTAATAATAATAGATGTTGACAGATTCTATAACTTCTAACTATATTATAGAACAAAGTCTCATTAAAAATGGAAATTTTATACATGTCTGTGTAATGCTAAATCTGGACTAAGATAAAAGTCATTCTTATATGATAGAAAACACAGAGTCATAAAATGGTAGAGATATCATTTGGTACCATCTTGCAAAAAAAGGGGGGGGAGATCAAATATTTCTAAGGAGAAACATGCTTTTGGCTTGAGGTGGTAAATGGAAAATTCATTCACAAACCAAGCATCACTGGAGGCTCTGTGGAAAATTTTATTAGTAGGTTTTTGGGTGATACTTTGACTTTGTCTAGAAATCCACATGGTCAAAAGCATTTGTAGATCTAGAGTTTTTCAAGTGTGTGCTGTCTGCAAGCCTCAGATTATGGGAAACTAGTTAGTGTAATTGCCTAATATGAGTCTGAACTGAGATTTACCTAAAAGTATAGGTTACTAATGAGCAGGTAAAAGAGAATCCATGTTATTCCAAGATTTCCTAAGACTTTGAATTTTTGAAATTACGAACATGGTAAGAGAGGAATTATTGCTAGTGGTAGAAAAATTAAGAAGAAAGCAAGCTAAATGTAGAGATTTTTTCCTAAGCAAATATATTTTTTCTCATTCCTCTCTTGTGTTCATGTAAATAATAAATGCTGTACAAAATGTCTAAAGTTTCAAACAGATGCTACAAAGCAAATTATAACAACAAAAACAAAAAACCTGATTTTTTTTTATAGAGTGCAGGATTTCTCTGAATTTACCCGTACTCCTAGCAATTCAGTAGGCAATTCAAGATGATTTTAAATATTAGCCTTCCTTTTTAAAAGCAAGGCTATTTTTTTCTTCATTGCTTTTTTGTTTTCAATTGTTTACTGAATGCAAAATATGCTTTTGAATTATTTAGCATAGAAGGGACTTGTTGAAGGCTCTAGAGAAAATGCCTATGGGACAGTACACTGCATCCCTATTTTATCCACCATTGCACGGAACATCTATAAATGGCCCTAGTGCTTGTACAGTGCGATAGGGCTCATTCCCATTATCCCTGAGCTGCTGTTACTCAAATGCTCTGCTAATCGGTCTGTGCTCTAACATGCTCTGGAGGAAAATCTAAATGTTCCCACAAAGTCAAGTGAAGTCCCACTAATGAAATTAAGCAAAGGGAATAAAACGTGTTTTTGTCAATTTAGGCCCCTTAAGCTACACGTTGGAAGGTAGTGTACATGGATTATTCAGTAGAAAAGCTTTTAATTAGTGTTACTTTACACTTACTATGTAAAGGGCAAAAATAATCAAAACAGTCCATCAGACTTGTTTAATGTGTAACTAAGCAAGTTTTAAACAAGCTAGGTTCCCATCACTTATCCACTTGAAAACTACTTGAAAGTAAATTTAAGGTAAGTCACAAGGATTGATTAATGCAGCTCTTTCAGAGGAAACATTCTCTCATTCCTTTAATACTCATAATTAGAAATACTTTTCTCAAAACTAAGCTTCAGAGGAGGCAGAGCAAGAAGGTGAAGTGAGTGGAGGCTCCCATTTACTCCTCCAGCAACTAACTCACTAAACAACGAATAAAAAGCAGCACAGACTGAGACCACGGAACTCCGGACAGCAGCTGAGGTATTGGAGATTCAGGGTGAGTCCAGAAGCGAGGGAGAGGAGGAGTGGGAATGGCACAGAAGCTGGGAAAACTTACCACTAACTTTGGAAGCACTAGCTCACTGCAGCCATTTGGGGATGGGGTGGGTAACACTCAAATCAGAGAACACAGAACAGGAGCTAATCTGAGGAAGCTCTAGCTTGTATTTTTTTTTTTTTTAGGCAGCACATTTTGGGCATGGGAGTTCTCAGGCCACGCAGTTGGAAGGGGGTGATGGTTGACCATGGCACTGTGAGAGAGTGCTGTTGAATCTCCCTGAGGGAGGCCCGAGACAAATGGGCACAAGGACCAGGAGGAACAGCAAGGACAGCATGGTGAGAGGAATACTTCAGACTGATGGGGTGACACAGAAGGAAATAGCCCACAGGAGACATTGTGGGTGAGCTTGTTTAGGGGTGCCTGTGAGGGAAAGACATAGACAGCCCCCTACCTTCGCCCAGGAAAGTCAAGCGTTTTCACTTATATCAGTGTCTGTGATCGCTAAATCCCCTCCTCCCATGCATGTGTATTGAATTCCAGAGATCAAGCATCCAGAACTGAATCAACAGTGAAAAAAAACTAAATATAACAGTACCCTCTAGTTTTTCTCAGGAGGAGATACCAAACTCACTGCTGCTGGGTCAATTCTGACTCATAGTGACCCTGCGGTACTGTATGGAGCTGCCCCATGGAGTTCCCAGGGCTGTGAGTCTTTGTGGAGGTGGGCTGCCACATCGTTGTTGCAATGAGCAGCTGAAGGATGTGGGCCCCAGCCTTTCAGTTGGCAGCCGTGTGCTTGGCCCCTGCACCACCAGGGAGTCCAATTAGAAAATTTTCCCACAAAACACAGACCACAAAATTTAAAGTAAAAAAAGATAACAAAATGGTCCAAGTTCAACAAAAAAATAGTAAAACACACAAAATCATAAGAGAAGAAGGACCAGTGAAAAGCAAAATATGAAGAAGAGGAAACTTCCCCTATGGAGGCCAGAATAATGCAAAGTATTGATCATTTTCAGACTATGGTGTAAAATATCTTTAAAGAAAGCAAAAAACACTCAGAAAACAAACTTGTGGAGATCAGGAAACAAATGGAGGATCAAAATGAGCCTCAACATGGAAATAGAAAACACACAAAAAAGAAAAAAACAAAGAGAAGTACTGGAACTAAAGGATAAAGCAACTGAATTAGGAAAAGCAAGAGAAACACTCAACAATAGAGTCATACTGATATCAGACAAAAGACAGAATAAATGAACAGGGAGACAAGATAACTGAACTTATCAAGTCTCAAGAGAAACAAGAAAAGAACAAAGAAAAGTGAACAAACACAAAAGGAAATATGGGATTCAATTAAGAAATCTAACATTAGAATTACTGGAATCCTACAGCAACATGACAACAATAAAGGCATAGAAATTATTTTCTAAGAGATAATCAGAGAGAATTTCCCAGATCTGAACAGAGAACCAAGACTTCAAGGAGCTACACGAATTCCAATTACAACAGACACAAAAAGATCAACTCCACACCATACTCTAATAAAATTCTTGAAAACGAAAGACAAGGAGAGAGTCCTAAAAGCAACAAGAGAAAAACACAATACAACATACCAAGGGGCTTTCATAAGAATCAGAGTGGATTTCTTCCCAGAAACTCTAGAGGCCAGAAGACAATGGACTGACATATATAAAATACTGAAAGAAAACAATAGCCAACCAAGAATTCTTTACCCAGCAAAGCTGTCATTCAGAAATGAGAGAGAAATCAAGACAGTCCCAAACAATCAGAAACTCTGGGAATTTGCCACTGCCAGACCAGTTCTGCAAGTATTACTCAAGGGAGTACTCCAGATGGAAAGCAAGAACATTAAGTAAATACTCGTACCTATACACAGGAAAGGAAAGCCTGGTGGTATAGTGGTTAAGGACTATGTCTGCTAACCAAAAGGTCAGCAGTCCGAATCCACCAGGCACTCCTTGGAAACTCTATGGGGCAATTCTACTCTGTCCTATATGGTCGCTATGAGTAGGAATCGACTCGACAGCAATGGGTTTTGGGTTTTTTTGGTTATATACAGGGAAAAAAATAAACAAATAATAGGAAAAAGAGCAAGATCTCCAAAAAAAACACAACAACACGGGCAATAATAAGGACCAAGTATATGATATTTTCAGGGAATAAACTCAATACTTGAATCCTGCAAACAATACAACATCAGGTTTGTAAGAAATAAGTACAAAGTAAACTTACTGCATATAGATTGTATATTGATGTTAATGGAGACACACTAACAGAAATGGGGGAGGAAAGAGCATATCAGAAACAGATTTATTATGTTAAGCTTGCATGTTAACTGTTGTTCATATGTTAAATGTTGTCGCCATTGTAAGTGGTGTAATGTAACATATGTGGTAACCACTAAGAAATCACCAAGAAAGCAGAAAGCAGCCAAATACAAACAAAAACAGAAAAATCAGAAGTTCGTACAAAGGTATGAAACAAGAAAAAACAAAAATAGGAAAACGACTGAGGTAGACAATTCATTTTCAGTAATAACCTTAAATGTAAATGGTGTAAATATGCCTCTTGCAAAAGGCAGAGAGTAGCAGAATGGAGGAAAAAAAATGACCCATTCTTTTGCTGTCTACAAGAAACACACCTTAGACTTAAGGATGCAAACAGATTGAAAATAAAAGGATGCAAAAATATTCCATGCCACTGGTAAACAAAAAAGAACAGGAGTGGCCATACTGGTATCAGATAAAATAGACTTTAAATCAAAATCTATTATAAGAGATAAAGAAGGACATTATGTAATAATGAAAGGGTCAATCCAGCAAGAAGACATAACAATTATATATGTACCTAACAGCAATGCACCAAAATACATGAAAGAAACACTGACTAATATGAAAAGAGAAATAGACAACACCACCATAATAATAGTGAACTTGAACACATCACTTTCAATTATAGACAGAACATCTAAAAAGATCGCTAAGGACACTGAGAACTTAAAACCATAAGCCAACTGGATTTGACAGACATATATAGAACATTACACCGAGCATCAGAACAGTACACATTCTTCTCCAGCACACATGGATCATTTTCCAGAATAGACCATGTGCTAGGACACAAAACATACCTCAACAATTTTAAAAAGATTAAAATCATACAAAACATCTTCTCTGACCATAATGGTATGAAGATAGAAATCAACAACAGGAAAAACAAAGAAAAAAAAATACAAGGAAACTAAATAGTACAATACTAAATACTATTAGGTAATAGGAGAAATCAAAAGTGACATTAAAAAATTCCTAGAATCAAAGGAAAATGAAAACACAACATATTAAAACCTTTGAAACACAGCAAATGCAGTAATCAGAGGGAAATTTATAGCAATAAATGCCTACATTTAAAAAAGAAGAAAGATCCAAAATCACTAACTTAAAATGACAGTTTCAACAAATAGAAAACGAAGAGCAAAAGAACCCAAAAGCTACCAGTAAAAGGGAAATAATAAAGGTCAGGGCAGAAAGAAATGAAATGGAAAATAGAAAAACAATAGAAAGAATCAACAAAACCAGAAGTTAGTTCTTTGAAAGGATCAATAAAATAGACAAACCACTGCCTAGGCTGACAAAAGAAAAAAAAAAAAAACAGAAGAGGCAAATAACCAAATTAAGAAATGAAATTGGTGACATTACAACCAATCCAACACAGAGATAAAGATCATAACTGATTACAATGAAAAACTGGACTCTAACAAATCTGAAACCCTAGATGAAATTCCTAGAAATTACACTACCTACACAAACTAACACAGAGGTAAAAAATTTAAACACACTCATTACAAAAGAACAGACTGAAGATGTCATCAAAAAACTGCCAACAAAAAGAAGCCCAGGACCAGATGGCTACACTACAGATTCTACCAAACATTCAGAGAAGAGTCGACACCAATCCTACTCAATCTCTTCAAAAACATAAAAGAGGAAGGACTGCTACCAAATTCTTCCTATGAAGCCAGCACAACCCTGATACCTAAATCAGGCAAAGACATCACAAAAAAAAAAAAGAAGATTACAGACCAATATTCCTCATGACCACAGATGCAAAATATTTCAACAAAATTCTAGCCAACAGACTCTAGCAACATATCAAAAAATTATACACCTTGATCAAGTGGGATTCATTCCAGGACTACCAGGTTGGTTCAACAGCAGAAAATCATCAATCAGTGTAATCCACCACATAAATTAAACAAAGGAAAAGAAGCATATGATCATATCAATTGATGCAGAAAAGGCATTTGATAAAATTCAACACCCTTTCCTGATAAAAACTGTCAGCAAAATAGGAATAGAAGGGAAATTTCTCAGCATAACTAAGGGCATATATGCAAAACCAAAGGCTAAAATTATACTGAACGGAGAAAGGCTAAGAGCCTTCCCTTTGAGAATGGGAATGAGACAAGGACGCACATTACCACTACCCTTATTCAACAATGTACTGGAGGTCCTCGCCAGAACAATAAGACAAACAAGAGAAATAAAAGGTATCCAAATCGGAAAGGAAGAAGCAAAACTATCTCTATTTTCAGATGACATGATCCTATACATAGAAGACTAAAGATTCCACAAGAAAACAGCTGGAACTAATAGAAGAATTTAGTAACTTTGCAGAGTACAAGACCAACATGCAAAAATCAGTTGAGTCCCTCTACACTAACAAAGAGTACTCCAAGAAAGAAATCAAGAAAATAATCCCATTTACAACAGCCCCAAATTGATAAAATACCTAGGATTTAACCTAACTAGGGACATAAAAGACTTATACAATGAAAATTATAAAACACTACTAAAAAAGAGTAAAAGAGACCTACAAAAATGGTAAGACATTCTGTGCTCATGGATTGGAAGATTTAATGTAGTGAAAAGTGTCAATCCTACCTAAAGCAATCTACAGATGCAATGCAATCCCAGTACAAATACCAACAACATTCTTTACTAAAAGGGAAAAACTAATGACCAACTTTCTATGGAAAGGAAAGAAACCCCAAACAGCCTAAGCAATATTGAAGAAAAAGAACAAAGCAGGAGGCCTCACACTCCCAATATCAAAACATACTTTACACCCACTATAATCAAAACAGCCTGGTACTGGTTCAACAATAGACACATAGACCGGTGGAATAGAACTGAAAACTCAGAATTAAACTCAGCCATCTATGGGCAACTGATTGTGAGAAGGGGTCAAAGTCCATTCAGTGTGGCAGAAATGGTCACCTTAATAAATGGTGCTGGCAAATTGGATATCCACCTACAGAAAAATGAAACAGGACCCATACCTCACACCATATAAAAAACTAACTCAAAATGGATCAAAGACCTAAATGTTAAACCTAAAACCATAAAATTCCTGGAAGACAACATAGGGAGAAAACTACGGGACCTAATCTTTTGTAAAAATACAATAACAAACATTACAACAAATGCACGAATAGAAAAAGACAAAATAGATAAATGGAACCTCATAAAAATAAAAAACTTATGCTCATCAAAAAAGACTTTATTAAAAGAGTAAGTAGACAACCTACAGACTGGGAAAAACTCTTTGGAAACAACTTAATCTATAAGGGTCTAATCTCTAAAATCTAGAGAAAACAGGACTCGGGCAGACATGGCTGTGGCAGCATGGTTGTCCATTTCCCACTTTTGCCCTTTGGAATATATGCTGAATAAAACTTTCTTTTTGCTTTACTAAACTTTGTGATGTTTTTTCCCCTGCAGCAGTTAATGGCATAGTTGTCAAGGATTTCTGAAGGTATGAATCCAGTCAAACTTGAGGAGACCTGGACTGTGGAGTAGAAGCTAGCAAAGAGAGTTCCTATCTTCTGGACCCACGTGTTCCTGCTCCATGTCCCTTTGACACCGACGGGGTGAATGCTCTCGGAAAACAAGCCTTTGCTTATTCTTTTTTGTTCTCTTTCTCATGTTTTCGTAAGTTCTGTTATGCATATTTGAAAAACCAGTCGTTTGATTAAGGAGAATCTTTCTTAGATTTTTGCTTGATCATTTGGTTAAGGGTGACATTTAGTAACTCTTTAAGGGTACTGCAGTTTAGTTCTAGATCGGGCATTCGAAACATTAAAGAGGTAATTCTATTTTCAAAGAGCTTTGAGTCACAATAAGTCACAAAATTCGGGCCTTTTTGTGGCTCAGAGAAAACCTGGAAAATAGTGCTCTGTTTTGCCAAATTTGCAGGGGGAGGTGGCAGCTCCTGATCTGTGTTATGAAATTTGCACATAGAGGTAGCAGCTCTTGCCTGTTTTGCCAAATTCTCAGGGGGAGGTGGTGGCTCCTGACCTGTGTTATGAAATTTAAGAGAGAAGCTGAGGCCGATGGCACGCCTGCCATCTTGAATAAGCAAGAGGTGGTGCCTGCCATTCCTACGTGATAGGAGAACTAATTCCTTGCATGTAAGCTATCTCCTTATTAGGTAATGTAGGAACTAACCCCCTGTCTTTAAGGTATCTCCTTATTTAGGTATACTTCCGGTTCTGGCTCAGTTAAGAAAAACAAGAGACTGGGGTCTCAAGACCAATTGAAAGTGATTTGGAACCAGGTTTGGCCCACCTGACATGCGCAGTACCAATAACACTGTCCCTTGGATGACCTATTGATGTCAGAGGCCGAAAAATACACCGGTCTACTCCCCGGATGTGGGCAAAACACCATCTTTGTGGCCCCCCTCTTAGACTGAGCAGGAGCAGAAGATCGGACCACTCCAGGAACGCCTGGGCCAAACCAATCAGCAGGCTGACTCCACCTTGGGCCATCCCTGAAGACCCCAGACCCAATTTTACTCTACCCATATAAACCCCTTGGGCCATTGTTCCAGGAGCACCTTGGCAACACAAGTCCCGGTGGGCTCCTTTACTTGGCCAACTAAATAAAGCTTCTTCTTCCACTTTCACTGCTTCATATCTTTCTAGCCACACCAAGCAGACATGAAAGTGTCCGTTTACAAAATGGTAGTTTCGTACCTTTTTTTTTTTTTTGATACAGTTTCTCAATAAAGAATCACAATGTTAAAATTAAAATCATCAGTAGCTACTTTAAAGTACTTTCCAGTTTGAAGAACTAGTCTATTTAAGGTCTAAAATAAGAGACTAGGTCTCTAGCCAGCAGAATGAAGTTCAAAAAGAAGGAAACCAAAAGCTTGAAACTTAGAGCTTAACATGTTTGATAAATGTACTGAGACACTGGTTTGGGGTTCATATTTAACAACACTATAAACTGAATATACTAGAAGTAATTTGGAATTTCAGTGACCACTTTGGGAAAACGAGCTTTCATTTGTATTGTCTTTTCTTTCCTCTTTAGGGAAATTTACTTGATGCTTAGGTTTTGTCAAAAGGTCTAATATTCCTCCATCTGAGGCTCTGACAGTAAGTTTTATCTAGAACCTGTTTTTTCCATTGAATTGAGTCGATCTTATGAAAAACTGCTATAAACACTTTAAGAAATTATGATCCCCATATCCTTGTTTTGTGTGGTATAGTTCAGTGAGTTTATGTGGTCTTTCTGTCTCCTTTTGTCCTGAAACAGCTTGCTTCTAGTCTAGAGCATTGTTTCTGTCTTGTATCAGGTTGGAGGTTATGGCTGAGAATTGCTGTTTTTTGTAAGGCTAGTCATAGAACCTCAGTTATTTCTTCATCCAGAAAAAACTGCATCTTGTGTCTGTCTTATGATTTAGACTTTTAAAAGCTACTTGGACAAACTTTATAAATTGGTCTATTTAAAAAGTACACTAAGATCTTTATGTTCTATACTATGTTAATCTTACAAGGAAAACCTTTCTAAGTAACCTAAGCTAGATATTATATGAAATGTGTTTTATTTAAGGAAAAAGAATAGTTTTGTCTTAAAGTAAAAGTACCAGTTCTAGAATAGTAAAGAGAAAGAAATTAGTTATCTTTTGCCCTTCAAAATGCCTAGGTCAACTTAAACATATGTAAATGAATTGGGATGACAACCCCACCTCCAGTCATGCTAGACAAGAGTTGATGGATTCATTTACAAAATTGCTAAAGACGTTTGGTATTTACTGGATAGATAGCCTTTCAAAATACCTCCATCAATTTAAACATATGGAAACGTCTTCCATGAGTCAAGAGAGTGAGGGCGGGGCAAGATCAGGTCTTCTCAGCCCCCAGCCCCAAGTCTCCAAGGTTATATAGCTCCAGGGAAGCTTTTGAAAGACCCCTTCCAACTAGATGAGGACCCTTTTTTTGAGACAAAAGATAAGAAAAATTGCTGCTTTGCTATAGCTACCAGAAATTGGGTGGATCCTAGTTAGGAAAGAACTGTAAACAAGTTCTGTCTATTACAGAGGAACTCTAAGAAGTCAAACAATAGAAATCACAATGAGACCCGCCTGAAGCGGCCTGGAAAAATGTTTCCACTCCAAGCCAGAGACTTAAACTTACATCCATATCAACTAATTGGTCAATTGAGCAGAGACTGATTTCCAAAGCCAGTTCATAAAATTTTAAGGGCAAAAATTAGATTGGGAAAAATACGAGAAATAGTAAAAGTTGAAAGAAAACTTGGAATGTTTAATAGACTTCTCTTTCAACAACAGTTATGTTTTATGATATACAGGCTTAAAATAATTCCAAAGATATTTTAGGTAACTTACAGATAATAAATTGAGTTAATAGATACTCATCAAAATTTAAGTTCATATACTTCATCTTTTTATGCCACGAGGAAGAATGTATATATATATTTAAGTCTGCTAATGAGTGTGTTCATTTTTGCCATTTAAAGGGATGCACTATGAGAGATATGCAACAAAGCCAACATTTAAGAGGTTTATTAAAAAAGAACTTTATTTTTGGGTGAAGGGTTAGACAGTACACAATACAGGGGAAACTAACACAACCTGTACAAGGAAAGGTCATGGAGGCCCCATGGACAGATCCAAACTCCCCGAGGGACTGA
>NW_004443987.1:13204857-13217280 GCF_000243295.1 Trichechus manatus latirostris
ATAAAAAAGAACTTTGATATGGTCAAGTTTTATCTGTCTGACTAAAGTTTAATGGTTTAATTTATGAGATTTTTAAGAGCTTTAATGTTAAATAATATATATAAAACAAAGAATTAGGTTTCTTGCTGTTAAAATAACAAAATTTTCTTTGATTTCTGAGTTAAAGGGTTAATTTATTCTTTATGTAATCTGCCTCAAAGACAAAGGTTCAGCCTCTCATTAGAATAAGATTCCTGAGCCAAAAACCTAGTCAAATGGCTTTTAGAAAAGAAAGCTAAGGTTTTTACCTTTAAGATCTTTGGTTAAATAACTTAAATATTGTTTCATGGTGACCTATAGTCAACTGCTGACAACTCTGAAACTTCATGGAAAGCAACAAAAATTTTTATCAAGGAAAAGTGCTAAAAAGTTTCATGTAATAAATTACACAGAATATGTTGTCAAAATCAAGAGAAGTACCTGATTCTTTTGAGTTAAAATTTATGTTAGTATTTCCTCTTATGTTTTTGCCTAATATTAGACAACAAATGCATAATGTCATAATTTTATTATTTCTTTATTGCTAACTTGGTTGTAACTTTATTATTTTGAATCTAGCATCATCAAAGCCAATAGTTTGAGGAATTCACATCATTAACCTGTGAAGTTTTTTTATTAATATTCAGGTATTTAGAGATTTGATAATCTTTCTATATTCTTAGTATATCCTGACATATGGTATTTTATCTCAAGATTATTATGTATTATATCTGAAGCTCTTTAAAAATACAGCTAAAGGTTACATTTAGAATTTTTCTTTGTCTAAAGTTTTTTAAACTGAATTTATTTGGCCTTTACATTGTGCTTGTAATTAATTTCTATCAGGTCTTTCACTATTAAGAATATTATTTTTATAAATTAATCATGGCCATATTAAGTTTTGTCATCTGCAGATAAGTTTTTACTTTGCTGATTTGCTGAAAATGTTTGACCAAAATATCTCAACAAAAGGATGGACTATATTGGACTTGCAAAAAGGACTGTGACTAGACTCAGTCAAGATTTTCCAGAACTCTATGCAGAAGCTGACGGGTTCATAGACTGCGGCTGATCCAGAATCACGTGTAGCAGAAATTAACTACATAAGACTGAGTAAACAAAAGGAAACTATGGGTTTTATGTGGGAATATTGCTGATGTTTTAAGGTCCTACTTTCTGGATATAAGAAACCATTTTCCTTTCTCCTAAATTATCTAACTAATGGGTTTAGATATTGTAACTCTTAAATTAGAAGTTCCCGTTGGTAAACTTGGAAAAGTTGTAAATATCATAACCAGAGAAGTGTCTGAAATTTGAGCTATGATTTTACAAAAATAAAACAGCATTAGATTTCCTGTTAGCTCTCTCAAGGAACAGTTTTGTGCCTTAATAGATAAATGTTTCTGTATTTATATTAATACTCAATCTGACATTTTGCAGAATATAGTTGCTGTTGAGGTACATGAAAAGCAGTTACTGATGGTGCTTATGTATAAACAAACACCTCATGAGATTTGTTTTCTTGGTTCAAAGATCTTAGAGTCATGGTTTCATTGGTTATTTCAGACAATTGGCCTAATATTATTGTCAGTGTTTCTATTCTACTTCCTAATTTGCCGTATGGTGCCTGGGATCTTAAAAACCAGATGATGCCCAATTACCCTTTGTTGAGCATTTTTGATAAAAGATTCTATAGCAAGATCATGATTCAAAGGAAAGAATGATAAAAGAGTTGTATGTAATTCTCCTGGAATCCAGATTTCCGGCTTTCGTGGAGGTTAGGGTTACCCACACAGGCTACTGCCTTTGGATGTCCCTTCGAACCTCGAGCTTTGAGAAAAAACTGGTTCCCAAAGCCACTTTGAGTCAAACAATGGTCCCGATAAACTAGTAAGACCATTTTGCTCTGGGCATTGTGCTTTTTTTTTTTTTTTTTTTTAAGAATTCAGTCTGTTTTAGGAAACTAACTTCAAAGATCAGATTGAGAGTTATGTTTAGGGTAAATCAGTAATTAGTTTAATCAGTCTTTAAGACAGTGTCTGTATAAAATACATGTCTAATGTTTATAATCAAAGTGTCACCCTCTTACTATACAGTAAATTATGTATCTTAAAGAAACCAGGTTCTCAGAGGAGATTGATCTCATGGTTGAGACTCCACTTTGTCTTAGGTCCACTTCTGCTTCTGAGAAAGTGACCCATGATGTTAATAGGTAAACCAAGGAGGTGTAGCTTGCCCTCAGGAAGAACACTTAGTATGTTTTAAAGAGATTAATTGAAGACCTTCAACAGAAGAGGTCCATCCTGTATTGTCTTGCTAATCATGAATTCGCTAATAGAAACTTTGTTGTCACAGGTAAATTTTTCTATATTTTCTGTTTCTTCTAGACAAACTTTGTGTGCTTCTTATGGATATATATTTCTCTGTGATAGATCTAACTATACTAATTTAGATGATCCCTTTCCAACTGATAGTGAATTTATGAGGGCAACAGCTTGTTGACAAATGTGTGGGCAATGCATTTTGGGAACTTTAGGATTACCTTTAGATATTCATAGTAATGATGCTAGTAAATACTGAAAATGTAACATTAAAATTGTAAAATGAAAGTCAGAAGAAAACCCTTTGGTCCAACACTCAGGGTATGGTTGGTAGTTTTATAGTTCCTACTTATGGTATAGTTGATTTGGAGAAATCTTTAATGAATTTGTCAGATCGCTGTGGGACAAATAGCAGACACAGTTGCTAGTGGGATGGAATCACAATGGCGAGCTCTGAGCTCATAAGCCAAGGTTACATGAGATAACAAAATAACCTTAGATTTTTATTATTAGTCCAAAAAAGTATAATCTGTGCTGTAGACAAGATATACATAGAATTAGACAGCAAGCTACTTGGTTACACACTGTAACACCCTTACAAACACCAGATTTCTTTGGTTGGTAACCATCAGGAATAAGTACATCCTGATAGTATTAGGCGTAATAAAATTTATCTTTTATTGTCTTCTACACTTAAAAAGCAAAAGAAGGCCTCAGGCTAAAATGTTGATGTACAGTGAGTCTGCTCACTCCCGACAATGCAATTGATGAGAACGTCGTTCTTACTTAAGATCCTGGTGAAGAACCAAATGGTATCCGGTGGAAAACCAGCACCATGAGTTTAAAGAGCCTGCAATGACCGCCATCTAGGAGCAAGACTAAGTCCAGGTATTGATCATCGATGTGTTATCTCTAATCTCCAATCAAAAGGAGGGAATAATTTAGTAAATAATATTGGAGTTATTATTCCCTGTCCTTGAGCATAGAGAATGTGACCCAATTGGAGGTGGTCTCATAAGAGCTCACAAGGACTCACAAGGACACATCAACTGGGCCCTGAGGTATAAAGGCAATAGCTAAGATAATCTTAGAAAATCCTATCTTTTAGGGAAATTTTCACATAAAGCCAATCAAACACAACAACAAAAGACTTTCCACTCTTATCTTTTTCTATTAACATTTAGTGAATAGGAATTTGTTGGACCAGTGAAGACCCTCCTGACTTTCGTAACTGAAACCTGTACCAATGATTGTTAAGAAAGATGATTCAAAATGTAAGATTACAATTTCTAGCCAATCAGTGAAAAAGTGACGCTTTCAATGATTCTACCCATTTTGTGATGTTGATATATACTGATGATTTTGTAATATTCTTTGGACTCAGGCAGACACAGCTGTGGCAGTATGCTTGTCCGTTTTCCCATTCTTGCCTATTCTGTAATATTCTTTGGACTTGGGCAGACATGGCTGTGGCAGCATACCTGTCTGTTTTCCCATTCTTACCTATTCTGTAATATTCTTTGGACTTGGGCAGACATGCCTCTGGCAACATGCTTGTCTGCTTCCCACTTTTGTCCTTTTCAATATATGCCAAATAAAACTTTCTTTTTACTTTAACAAAAAAAAAAAGATAAAGCATTAATTCAGATGAGATGTTAAAAAGGTTCTGAACTTGGGAAGAGGAATCAAGAATATATAAAAAAAACTAAATTATGAGAAACAAGACAGTTGCAGATAGGTTTTGTAATTTGCTGGAGGATGTAGGGTTGTATGAGACAGTATAGTTAAAACACACACACACACACACACACACACTAGAATTTACCACTGTTTTAATGGTTTTCTATTATGCATTACTATCATGTATACTATCCACTACTTGTCTGTTTGTCGTACTGTGGTGGTTTGCGTGTTGCTGTCAAGCTGGAAGCTATTCCACTGGTATTTCAAATAGCAGAAGGGTCACCAATGGTGGACAGGTTTCAGCGGAGCTTCCAGACTAAGGCTAGGAAGAAGGACCTGCTGGTTTACTTCTGAAAAAACTGGCCAATGAAAACTTTATGAATAACAGCAGAACGTTGTCTGATACAGTGTTGGAAGATGAACCCCTCAGGTTGGTGGTTACCAGGGAGAGTAGGGAGATGGGGAAAGGATGCTTTAAATCATAGAGACTTGTTTTGTGTGTGTGTGTTTGTGTGTGTGATGGGGAAAGTGGCGCCAAATGTGGATGTAATGAGTACAGCACAACCAAAGTAAAAACAACTATTTGAGCACATATACATGAGGATCGCAAATTGGTATACGAGTAGGTACAGGTGTGTACATAGTTGAGAACAGACAGAAGTAGCTATGTTGTTGTTGCTATTAGGTGCCATCAAGTCAGTTCCTACTCATTGCGACCCTATGCAAAACAGAAGGAAACACTTCCCGGT
This sequence comes from Trichechus manatus latirostris, assembly GCF_000243295.1. Classification (NCBI taxonomy): domain Eukaryota; kingdom Metazoa; phylum Chordata; class Mammalia; order Sirenia; family Trichechidae; genus Trichechus; species Trichechus manatus. The sequence goes on from NW_004443987.1 coordinate 13,209,629, forward strand.
CCTGTGTCATCCTCACAAACGTAGCTATGTTTGAGCCCATTGTTGCAGCCACTGTGTCAATTCATCTCATTGACAGTTTTTCACTTTTTTGCTGACTTCTACCTTTACCAAACATGATGTCTTTCTCCAGGGACTGGTCCCTCCCGTATCTATACCAAAAAAACCCGTTGCTGTCAAGTGGATTCCAATAGAATGGGAGAAAAACATGGAGACAAACTCAAATTCTTATTAAAAAGAAAAAAGAAAAAAAAAAGCCTGACAAAATGGAACAGTAGAGAACAGAGGACTCCCTGAGACAATCACTTTCAGACAGTCTTTAAACCTAGAACCGAGCCTATCCCCTTTAGCAAAATAGCACAGTGGCACACAAAATAAAGGATATTACCTATAAAATCAGTGCCCTACTTGAAAACCATCAGTATGAGACCAAAAGGTCAACAATTACTCAAAAGCAAAGATGAGAAGATAAGGGGGCAGGGAAACTAGAGTACTGGAAAGGGAACAAACTGAACACAATTAAAAAGACTGTTGACACACTGTGATAAATGAAACTGTCACTTAACAATTTGTGTGGAAATTGTCAAATTGGAACCTAACTTCCTGTGTAAACTTTCACCAAAACTCAATAAAATATTATTTTAAAAAAACCAACCAAACAAACTTCTTTCTTTTTCTTTCTAAGGCTTATTTCTTTCTCTTCCTGACAGTGTTCTCTTTTCTTGGTTCTTCACTGTTTAAGTCCTAATTGTGGAGTTTAAAGTTCATTTGGGAAAAAAAAATTTCCAAAATCTATGGTGAGCACATAATAAAGGAGAAAGAAAAATACAAATATTTTTACTCTGCCTTGATATTGATTTCTAACCAGCTTGTATTAATGTAATTGCTTTAATGGACAATTGTCTACAGCTTGTAAACTTGAAGTTACACATCACTCTTTCACTGCAGTGCCGAAAACATTATTGATTCAAATATTGTCTCTAGAAATGAAGATAATCCTTTTTTGAAACTTCGAATTTAATTTATAGACTGTGTGTAAGTGACAGTAGGTCAGTGCTGCCATCAGCTGAACACCAACTGACCTTGACAGCTCTGACATTTTAAACAGGCAATTGGTAGTGATTGACTCACCAGAGAACAGCTCATTATTTATAGTGTTATCTCTTACTGAAATGACTTGATTCTGACCTGAGTAGTTTTCATCTGCACCTGAGCAGTGTTGAATTACAGATCCCTACTGAATTTAAAAGTAATTTGTTCCTTTGTATTCCCTAATTTTATGCCTTTCATTTTTCCAGGCTCCCTGAAGGGTTTGTAACCTCTCCTGTGGACTGTATCCTATCTAGACTGCCCCAGTGGGAAATACTGCTGGTACTTGCACTTCTCTTAGGTCTATATTGTCCAAAACTCTATTCCCATAGATAGGAATTCTCCACAATATTTTAAAAGAGAGAGGGCCAGAACACCAGGGGCTGTCTGAGGAAGGCATTTATCACCTGCCCATGATAAATTTAAAAAGCAATATCTCATACATGAATGCATAAAAAATGGCTTTATTATCCATGAAATTTAATAAGTGTTATGGATTGGATTGTATCCCCCCAAAAATATGTGTTTTAAATCCTAACCTCTATGCCTGTGGTTATAACCCCGTTTGGGAATGGGTTTTCTTTGCTATGTTTATGAGATAGGATTAGTGTACAGTGTGTCTTGAGTTAATCTCTTAAAAATATAAAAGGAGGAGTTTAAGGAAGCGGAGATTGGAAGAGAGATGCCAAGCTACATGAAGATTGCCCATGAGCAGAAGCTGAACAGACAAGGACCTTCCTCCAGAGCTGACACAGGGAGAAAGCCTTCCTCTAGAGCCAGCACTCTGAATTCAGATATCCAGCCTCCTAAACTGTGAGAAAATAAATTTCTGTTCGATAAATCCATCCACTTGTGGTATTTCTGTTACAGCAGCACTAGATAACTAAAACAATAAAGCCAAATTTCCCAGATGTAATTGAGAACTTTCCTTAATTAAAATTGGAAAATCCACCATTAGAACAAAATGTAAAAAAAAAAAAACCCTTGCAATAAATATTCCCATAACAATATTCTCCTGACAGATTTTGGATCCAATAGACTGTCTCTTGATCAACTACATCTTGCTCCATACTTAAATCATAATTATCATTACGTAAATAGTTTCATCCTCATCACCTCCAACGTTTAAGTGCCGAATAAACTTAGATTCATCTTGGGAGGTCAGCACATATCCTTGCTTTTGGAAAAAACAGTGTGCTTACACAAGCATTTGAAATGGAATTTCAATTAATTATATGTGACATTCCACTTGTGCTATCATCCAGTAAATGCAAAACACTTTCATATATAATCTCTCTTCAAGAACACAACACAGAGAGATATTATCACAAATATTCTTTCCAAGAAAGGAAACTAAGGCTAAGAGATAAAATATGACTTGACTAAATTCACAGCACTAACATTGGCAGAGTCAAAACTAAAATTAGTCTTAGGAGGCTCTAAATTCAATGCTCTTTCATTCTTCCTTTTTTTTTTTTATGATGTACAACCTCCCACTTAAGGGCAAGTACAATCTTATGTACACTGAGATTTTCAGGAAATAGTAATCATTATAAGAACAATAACTATGACACTACTTTCAACACTCCACCACAACCTCAGACACAGGCATGCACATGTGCTCGCACACAAATACACACATCATTATAAGGAGCCTAAAGATTGATTATTACTAAGTATTAAATTTCTTGGGAAGGTTAAAATATGACTAAAGTACAGTAAAGATGTAGCATAATAAAAGCAATTGAGTAAAAAGTAAATGACAATAGACCAAACCCGTTGCCGTCCAGTTGATTCTGACTCATAGCAACCTTAAGGACAGAAGACAGCTGCTGGTGGATTCGAACTGCCCGCCTTTTGGTGAGCAGTCATAGCTCTTAAGTACTGCAGCACCAGGGCTCCAAACGACAAAAGTAAGAGAAAAATCAGAGTAGGGAGGTGAAAACCAGTATCCTTCTAATTAAGTACAACTATGAATGAATAAACCAACAAATTTAGCTTCAAATATGCCTAAGAATTAATCAGATATATTCAGTCACATTCTCTCTAGTGTTACATTTGTATTTTATTTTCTGATCTTGGTGGAGTTAAAAAGCCTCTTAAAAAGAGTTAAAGAAGCTTGGATGATTCCACATTGGCCTTCCTCCCCCCCTACATTTGAAATTTCTATTTCCTTTGATCTCATTGGAGCCCAGGTGGCACAGTGTTTAAGAGCTTGGCTGCTAACCAAAAGATCAGCAGTTCGAATCCACCAACCACTCATTGGAAAAATTATGGGGCAATTCTACTCTGTCCCTGTACAGTCACTATGAGTCGGAATCGACTCCACAGAAATGGGTCTCGGGTTTTGATTGATCTCATTTGGTACGCACAAACATTTTTGCCTGCATGCTCAGAACTTTTAGTTCAGACTTTAAAGAAAACCAAAACCAAACCTGCCGTCAAGTCGATTCCAAATCATAGCAACCCTACAGGACAGAGTAGAACTGCCAGTAGGGTTTTCAAGGAGCGGCTAGTGGATTCAAACTACAGACCTTTTGGTTAGCAGCCGAAGGCTTAACCACTGTGCCACCAGGGCTCCCACAAGCCCTTCTTAAATGTTTCTACTTTGGGGTGTTCTTTCTATTCTGCTTTAACATGAACTGATTGTATACCAAAATATATGAAAGAAACTGCTTTGTTTCTCTCTCTCTCCCCTCTTTATCTCTTAAAAACCTCCCAGCTTCTCTCTGTCTGGCGGAACACATCTCACTGAGACTGCTGCCAGTTCATGAATCTTTTCTGAAACGAAATAAACTCTAAAATTTGGTTTTTTGGCAGAATTTTTTCTGTAACACTACAAAGCATTTAATTCCAGATATAAATGGTAACTCTCTCTCTTTTTTTTTTTTTTTTTTTTATGACCAGGTCACTGGGACAAAGTTTAATGCTTAATTACATTCAGTAGATGCCACCTCTCCTCCCTCCCACCCACCCCCAATATAAGTTTAGGAACAAACTTTGTACTTGATTCTTTGTGTCCTTATTTGTTAATACATAAAGAATTCTTAAAAAAAAATAACACAGCAAGGAAATTGTAATTTTGAATTCAATCTTTTACTAACAAAAAGGAACTTAAAGTTAGGTCTTTGACTCGCTAGAAATATCTTGATAAGGACTTCAGTTCTCTGTGTGGTTTACAGTAGTAGACTAACAAAAGTTTGTATGTTTACTGAAAGAAATATATGAACTTCAAGAATTTTAGAAAATATGTTGTTTTTTTATATAAATATTAGTTTATTAATGGTACACTACTTTCCCTGATTAATATGAGTTTGGAAGAATATCTAATTACAATTTAATTTATACTTTTGAAATACACACATTTCATAAGAGATATTCCTATAAGTTTATGTCATATAAATTTAGCTCCATTATTGTACAATGTGAGCCCTGGTGGCACAATGGTTAAAGTTCTTGGCTGCTAAACAAAATGTCAGCAGTTTGAACCCACCAGCCGCTCTGCAGGAGAAAGCTGTGGCAGTCTGCTTCAGTAAAGATTTACAGTCTTGAAAACCCTATGGGGCAGTTCTATTTTCCTACAGGATCGCTATGAGTCAGGATTGACTTGAAGTCAATCAGGTTTTAGTTTTTTGGTTGGTTTTTCCGGTGTAGAATATATCAAGATTTTATGAATAAAAAACACAATTTTAAAATAAATGTGTTGCCTCCGATTGTTATTTTTTAGAAAGCTTAGCAATTTCCTATAAATCTCTTAATATTGTTAAGTTTAAATTAGCTGTTATATTTATTGAATAAAATTTCTGAAAGTATTACTTCTGTTGGACAAAATTCTAGAAAATAATTCTAACTGTCTCTAAGTTGAACATACTCTACAGACTGCATCCTGAAACCCTAAAACATCAAATGAAGAGATAAAGAACTCAGCCAAGCACAAAATGGAGTGAGAAAACTGACAGAGAATGGAGAGGGAGGAGAGATTCATGCAGAGGTCCCCTACCAGCTAAAACAGCGCAGATCTGCCATCTTGGACTCCTATTGGAGACCAGCAAACAGGGGGTACGAGAAAGCAGCCTCACGGAGCATCCAGCAGGAGACAAAACAACCGGTAATTTGTGATATACACTTTCCCACCCCCCACCCTTCTTCACCCCGACTCAACCTCCTCTGCTTCCCGTGGCCACAATCTCTTGACCGGGAAACACTGACTGCTTGGATTCCACACACCTGAACAGGCTGGCTCTCTGAGTGCTATTTGTTGGCTGCTGGTGTTGCTTTTCTCCGCTTCTTTGATTTTTTCCTTACCTCTCACCACCTCCCCCTCCTTTTGCTTAAATACCTGGCTCCGTGCGCCATCTTTGCTTCTTCCTGAGGGGTTGCAGAGCTCCGGTAATTTCTGATATATCCTCTCCCAGTCCCTACCCTTCTTCACACACACTCGGCCCCCTCTGCTTCCCGCAGACACAGTCTCTTGTACGAGAAACACCAGCCCGCACTAGCTGTCTCTCTGAGTGCCATTTGTTGGCTGCTAGTGTTACCTTTTTTTTCGGCTTCTTTTGACTTCTTCCTTACCTCTCACCACCTCGCCCTCCTTTGGCTCAAATACCTGGCTCCGTGTGCCATCTTTGCTTCTTCCTCAGGGGCTATGGAGCTCCATTCAAGTGTGGAGCAGCTTCCTGGTGTGGGCTGCAATGCTGGTGGGATCCCGGGGCTTATGTTCATTTGTTTGGTTTTGAATTGTTTGTTTGTTTTCTTTTCCTTTTCTTGAGTTGGGAGCCCTTTCTGGCCAGGCGGTGCTGTGTGGCAAGGAGACTTCCCCCTTGACTTGCACACACGTGCAGAGGGATTCCTGAGGGCATTTCCTTTTTCATTGTTTTTTTTTTTTTCCTGTTTTTTTTATGTGGGCCTTTCTAGTTCTTTTTTTTATTTTAATTTGTTGTGTTTACTTTTCCACCTTTTTCCATTTTTGTCTTTCTCCATTGCTCAGTTTCTCGTCTCTATATATCTTCCTTCTCTTTCTGTTCCCTGAATACCTGGCGTTAGATACTTCTACGCCTTCCAGCCAGGCTGTACTGCAACACCTGAGAGCGACTTCCCCAGACGTCATAACTGCACCAGTGGGATCCCTGGGAAATCTGTGGTTCTTTAACCTCTTTTCATTCTTTTTTATTTATTTATTCTTCTCTTTTTTTCCTCTTCCCCTTTCTGTTATTCTCCATTTCATAGTGTCTCATCTCTCCACTCCAATGGCAAGCTCCCCTGGCATTCTTTTTTGTTTGCTTGTATGTTTTTGGCTCCTGTTCCTCTCTTCTCTCTCCCATATCCATCTTAGCTCCACACATAACAATCTCCCTGCTACATCCTGCCTACCTGCACCGTGCGCTGGACATCACACCACGAAGCACCAAAGGCACGGCCTACTAGAACCTGCCCTACATTGATTACCGACCCGTTCAGGTGGCTGTAGTAAGTGCCCAAACAACCTGTCCCAGTAACCCCTCTTCAGATAGACCTGCCCTGCCGTAACATATCTGAGTGACTGACCCTGCCAACTGGAGAAGGAGGCAAAAAGTATTGTCCTCACAAATGAGCAAATAACAAAGAACACACAGTCTGCCTGCTTACACATAGTCAAATTTTTTTAAAAACAGGAACGAAACAAACAAATCTACAATCAGAAAACGAGAAAAAAAAACTACTGAATGCCCTGAAGACAGCAGACAATAACAAAACATTTACAAAAACTGGACAGGATGGTTCCAATTAGGCGTCCAAACTAAAACACCAGATGACTTTCCAGGGGAAGAAAATGGACTGGAACTACCTGATAGGGAATTCAGATCTCTAATACTCAGAATTCTCCAAGAGCTGAGGCAAAAAGCTGAAAAACATGAGGAAAAAATAGACAAATTCATGGAAAATACAGCCAAAAATTGGAAGAATTCAAGAAAATAATGCAGGAACAAAATGCCAAAATAAATTCACAACTAGAAATTATATAAAGACAATTAGAAATCCAAAAGATAAACAACAAGATTTCAGAACTGGACAGTGTCACAGAAGGACTCAGAAACAGATTTGAAATGGTAGACAACAGATGAGTGGAACTGAAGGCAAACACTTCGATAAACTCTCTTTCAGGAAAACTCAGAAAAAAGAACACAAAGAAAAATGAAGAGACCCTGAGTGTTATATGTGATACAATCAAAAGCAAAAATTTTCGAGTGATTGGAATTCCAGACCAGGGGGAGAAAACAGAAACACAGACAGGATCATTGAGGAACTGCTGACAGAAAAATTCCCCAATATCACGAAAGAAGAAAAGCTGACCATCCAAGAAGATCAACGAACCGCATATAGGAGAGACCCCAACAGAAAATCACCAAGGCATATCATATTCACACTCGCCAAAACCAAAGACAAAGAGTCCTGAGTGCAGCTCGAGAAAAACAAGAAGTCACATACAGAGGAAAAACAATAAGACTAAGCTCAGATTATTTGGCAGAAACCATGCAGGCAAGAAGGCAATGGGATGACATATATAAAATCTTGAAAGAAAAAAATTG
>NW_004443987.1:13217380-13246052 GCF_000243295.1 Trichechus manatus latirostris
AAAGGTTGAGAAGTTAGAGGGTTGACATGTTGTGGGGTTGTTAACCAATGTCATAAAACAATATGTGTACTGCTGCTTCCTGAGAAACTATTTTTTCTCTAAGCCTTCACCTGAAGTACAATAAAAAAAAAAAGAAAACTTAAATATCATTACCTTTCCTTTTGCTATGAAAATAAGCTGGATAAATTCTCATAATAATTACCCTACTTAATTGAACAGGAAAAGCTACCAAATATTTATAAAGTCCCTACATATAAAAGAAAAATGCCCTTGAGCTAATGGAGCTAAGAATTGTTTACAGAACTGTCAACTCAACCATATGGGGACTACAATTTATACATTTTTGTATTCCAAGAACCCAGTACACTACCTGGTATATAAAAGAGCCTCAATGCGTACCTTTGTTATTTTTGAATGACCCGTAATCATCTGAGTAATTTTGAATCCAACAGAATATTCATGATCAGTGAAGAGATTTCTACCATTCTTTTTGTCGGATACATTCATATCTAGAAAGTTACCAAACAACCAATAGAGATACGGAAATTTTAAAGTGCCATAAATAATTTTGGGGTTATTTTGAGAATGGTAACTTTATTTTCAAATAATATTTTATTGTGTTTTTAGTGAAGGTTTACAGCAGTTTAGGTTCTTATTCAACAATTTCTACACAAGTTGTTTAGTGACATTTGTTACATTCTTCACAATGTGTGAACATTCTCATTATTTCCATTCTGGTTGTCCCTTTTCCATTAATCTAGTTTCCCTGCCCCCTCACATTCTCATGTTTGTTTTAAAGCAAGAGAGCACATTACCTGCAGGTGACATTCATTATTTTTTTAACCCAATTTGTAGTTTTTTATTTTTTTATTTTTAAGGAATTGGAGTTTTTTTTCCACATTTTTCTTCTATCAGAGCCCATCTATTGTGGCCCTGATTAGAATGGTTGGTATTGGTAGCCAAGCACCATTCTAGTTCTTCTATAGAACGATCAATTTTAACCACTGACAGTTTCTAAATAATTTTATTGAAAGGTTTAAAAGTCTGGTTACATTGCTAAGTGAAATAGCTCCAAAATGTATTGCATTTTCCAAATCATTTTGCACATGAAGTATTTAGTCAATGGTATGAAATTTCACAGAACTAGAAGAGATATAACTATCTAAAATTCATAATTCAAATCATTCCCTTTTTAGTATAATTATTCTTTAACATTACCTCTTCAGAATATTTAATTTTGTTATTTTAACAGTGGTTTCTCTGTTTCAATTTTCTTGGTAGGTTAACAAGTGTTATAAATATAAAGGTTAAATTTATAATAATCTAAAGTCTATCAAATCATTTTCAAATAATACTGTAATTTCTTTTTATGTGTTTAATGAGACTTAAAATATAATACTGTAAATGAAAATGACAGGAAGATTTAGCACAAAAAAAAACTTTAAAATAAATATTTCAGAATGAAAGCAAGCTCTTATTAACTTAAATAGCACATTTCTCTAACAGAAATGCTATGTAACGATAGAATTGGATAAACTGAAATAAATGTTCCCAAATCCATGATAAAATTGGTTCATCTAATATAGTTTAAAGTAATTTTGATTAAACAGTGTTCACAAAGAAATTCATATTTCATAAATAATCAAGTATTCCAAATCTCATTGCAAATACATAATTCTTTGCTCTGCGTAAGTAATACATACTAGAAAACATATGCAAACTATCTTTTGTTTTTCATTAATACAAAAAAAACACAAAAGAAAAACTGGATGTTTACAGACATAAGGAAGTTTAGCATCCCACTGACAAACATTATTCATTCAACCTATTATTTGGTATATGCTGAAGCTATAGAAAAATATAATACAAAATCTAGGAGACTCCATAGATTAACATGTCTAAACCATGCCTAATGCAAACACTATGCTTGTCTTTTTCTCCTTTCATTCTTCCCTTGACCAATTATTTTTTGGTGTGAATAGGTAGCCATATTTTTTGGGTAAGGCTGAAATTGCTGTTCATTAATAATGAGTTACAATAGATATTGTTCCTAACTCTTACAGAGTTATCTGTTGTACTCTATCTCCCATTAAGATAACTAACTTACCCACAAAATACAGAATAGTGTGTATATATTTATATATTTCTTCATCTGAGATAGAAATATAATGGGAACACTTTGAAAAGTAATGGTACATGCAGTAAATTATCTAGAGTCCACTTTACTTCCAACACCAGTTTGGTTAGAATCAGAATATCAACAACTGCAGAGATCATTTTCATCCAACCCGTTTGTGGTAGGCAGAGTTCTAAAATATCCTCTCTCCAGATCTCCCTCCCTAACCTCTGGGACTGTGAATATGATCAAATATTATGCCTGTCATTATGTTATATTATGTGACAAAAGGAAATTTTTGGATGCAATTAAGGTTACTAATCAGTTGACTTCAAGTGAATCAAAAAGAAATTACATGGGTGGGTTTAATCTAATTATGGAGCCCCGGTGGCACAGTGGTTAGGTGATACGGCTGCTAACCAAAAGGTCGGCAGTTCAAATCCACCAGCAACTCCTTGGAAACCCTATGCGGCAGTTCTACTCTGTCCTCTAGGGTCTCTATGGGTCGGAATCGACGGGAGGCAATGGGTTTCAATCTAATTATTAAAAAAAAAACCCTTGCCATTGAAATCAATTCTGACTCTTAGCGACCCCATTTAAAAGTAGAGATTTTTCACTGGATGGTGGCAGAAAAGGAAGTCAGACAGATTTCAAGTGTGAGAGTTATTCAACATGAGAGTGGTGACCTCTAGAAACTAAGAGGGGTCCCTGTTTGACTGCCAGCAAGAAAATGGGGATCTCGGTCTTAGAACTGCCAGGAACTAAAATTTACCAGCACTCTGAGCTTGGAAGTAGGTTCTTCCTCAGAGATAAAAGATAAAAGCTCAGCCTGGCTGAAACCTTGACTTAGGCCTTGTGAGATCCTAAGGAGAGAGCCTAGTTGAGCCTGTCTGGACATCTGATCTACAGAATTGTGAGATAATATATGAGTATGGTATTCAACTGCTAAATTAGTGGTAATTTATTACATAGCCACAAAAACTAATACAACCCTCATTGTACAGATGAGGAAACTGAGTCCCAATGAGGTCAAAAAATGTAAAATGATCTGTCTCCCTCTTTATTCTTCACAACCCACCTACTATACACAAGTTGTGTTCCTCTATTGCCAACCCCCTGTGAACCCCACAAGGCAAAACTCTCTATGTTAGAAAGTTGAAATCCACAAAACTCAAAAGTTTGGCAGGAAATTAACACTAGAATCACTGAGTTATCAGATATACTAATGTGGGTATTATTGTTACACATCTCCAAACATAAATTGAAACCACTTTCTTTTTAGCCTTGGTAGTAATAAACTGAGTAGGCTCCCCATTTTCATAGGTCTAGAATAGTTTGGTGTCTATAATAGCTTTTCTACACATATATTCAACTAATTATTTAAAAACAGCCTCTAGAGATAAGCTTAATTACTCTGACTTAGCTAGTTTCATTATTTCACATTGAATGAACATGCAAAAGTCCCTATGTGTTTGCAAATTTCAGAAATAAATATAAAATCTATTTTCTCTGTGTAGACCTAAATGAGCTTTAAAAATAATACCGTATCGCCTTAATGAAGTTCCAGTAATCCTATTAAGGAAGAGATAAACTGTTGATGTGACTCTGGAATCTGTCATTTGCTTGAGTTAGCAAGTGTTTGTTCTGAACAATTTGTTAGGCACAAGAAAAAACTATATTAGAATCATACAGCCAAATGAAATGGAAAATTTTATGTAAACCTTCAGGATGTGTTCAAATACCAAGCTATTGGGTATCATGTGTGTATATATTTGTGTATGTATTCTTCTTGCCATTATCATTGGTAAAATAAAAGTGAGTTAAGTGATATGACTTGAGAAGGCAGGTTAGTGTTTTAGAAAAATCACTTTTCTAGTTGGCAGTCAGGAAATTTGACTAATCTATCATGAGTGCAATTTCTAGTGTGCTTTCTATCAGATGATATGTAATATTCCTTCTACTTTAGGTATTCATTTTAGAGATAGGCCCAATAAACTGCGTTTGCTTGTATATGATAAGATTTTTTCCCTCTCAATTTTAAAGCCGGTTCCTCCTCTGGAATTATAACATTTCTAAAAATTACAACATTAAAATGATGCCCAAGATTATAATGAGAATGCACCTTGTAATTTTTAATCAGTGGAACTTGAATCTGACCTACCGATCTTCCTTTTGATTCTACACACTTTGGGCACAAATCATTCTAATTTATTCAGTTTGTTCAGGCTCAAAGTTTAAGATCGGAAATTTCTACTTTCATAGACTATGGCACAGAGGGGTTTAATTTTTGTAATAATCAATAGTTATTTTGTGAGAAAATGCTTTCTAGTTTTATGTGCATCTGTATTTTGGTGCTTGCTACGCATGAATACAGCAGTATACTTTTTGTCAAGTGTACTGATTATATAAATTAAGAATACTGCTCTATAATACTCTTTTTGTTGTTTCAAGTGTAAGTATTTGCCTCAATAAGATTACAACTATTTTTAATCGAAGCGATAAAAACAATCAGATTTCCAAATATCTGCTTCGATTTACCAGGGCCAGGACTACAGTGAGGCAAACAAAGACTACAGTGAGGCAAACAGAGCACCTAGGGTACAAAACTTAAGGAGGTTACTCTATCAGGGAACTTTCAGGACATTGAGAATGAGTGCCCCCTTCAATTTTTTGCCCTGTGAGCCTCCCTTACCTCAAACTATTCCTGGCCCTGTAATGTACATTAACTGAGTTTTATATTACTTAATTTTGCATTAGATGCTATGTTGAATGAGAGTTGTAGATGTAGACAGTGACCATGTATACTTTTTTAATATTTGACAGATGGCAAAAATGCAATATCATATTTGAAGGTACCAATAAATACGCTCACCAAATACTTTCTTTAACATCATAGAGCATTTATTTTACTAAAAATAACAGAAGAGATTTATCCCTGCACCTGGGAAGTCGAGTTAACCAACTCTAACTATTGAAATGGCCAGGCATTTCAATAGTAGCAATAAGAAAATGGACTAATACTTATCAGCCTGGATTAGCTTCATAGTACTTTTGCCATTTTGTGATTTTATTCCCAAATAAACATCCTGAAAGGTATAAACTTATGAAAAGCTATACTAGAAATTCAGATAAATAACTTTTATAAAATGTAAAATTTCTGAAACAATACAGAAATTATAGCTTCAAAAGCATCCAAATTATTCTAGCTTTTGTTCTGTTTTTTGATTACCTGAAATAAGCTGCAAATTACTGAAAGTTATATGAAGTAAATATTGAACTATTTAATAGGGTTTTATGCATTTTATCTCAAAATGATGAGTGATGTGGGGGAAAAAAAGTATCCAAACTGCTTTATACATCATTGATTGAACGAAGTAATTATAATTTGGGGGAAAAGGTGAGAGTGACATTTTAAATAAAGGTCAAATACCGCCACAGAAAACAAAATGTGCATTTGACACCACTGAACTTTACAAACTAGACAATGATACCGATAAATTTGATCTGATGTCAAAATCTTTACAAACTTTTCTTCTTGAATATTTTTGTATACTTGCAAATCATCATGTAATGTCTTCTTTGAGGTTTGCATATGCCAAGATTAGGATATAACATATTTTAGGAAGTCAAATGTTACATACCTAAAGCTGGAGAAAATTGTCTTTTTGTTTCTTTTTGTTTTACTGAATAATTGTATAAAGAATTAAGCACTTATTTAATATGTAGATAAATGTATATACTCATGGAAGCTGGGACTTTCTTATGATAATATTTCCTTGCATATGCAAATGACTAAGTTCAAATAGGAAGGCATTTTGATTGGGCCTATAAAAGAAATGTATATCATAAATCAATATTAGTATCAACCCTTTGCAACTTTGAATTTCTTCTCTCCCCACCTGAAGTACCTTTAATGAGAATTGATAAGACCCAATAAGGGAAGGATACATTATTTTCATTGCTTCACATTAGGTGAAATCTTAGCATGTTGGTATCTATAGGGAACCACAAATAGAAAGGTGATTATGGTTATCAGCAGTCTTTTCAGATTAGATGGAACACTTTATTTCATCAACTGACACTGCAAAAAATGTACATTCTAGAGAGCATGTTAATGACGCTTTCTTAAATGACTTGGTATTACTGACCAATGACCTTTAACAAACCTAAAACAGGAGTTATAAAACAGTCACTGCTGAAGAATAAAATTGCCTTAGATCTAGCAATCTAATCATATAATGAGCCATCATTACAAACTATGGCTCTGATGTGACATACCAATTTCCAAGGTTTCTCCTGAACTGAATGTTTCAACTATTTATCAAGCAATAAAAGATAAGATTCCAAGTCTAATGAGGTATAAAAAGATCTCTAAATTCAAATTTTAGCCTGAATAGACCACTTTTGAAGTCAGGAAGGCATAAAGGCCTGCACCCTTTCTCGTTTTATCAGTGAGACATTTTTAAAATACTGCAAGAATTATTTCAACATGAGATTACATGTTTGTATTTAATGTGTTTTCCATTGGGTGCATTAAGTTGGGTCTCTCATGATTGGGAGTGTTTGCGAAGGTAGAGCATATTAACAACATGCGAGCTACCAAATGTGAATAATGTCTGACAGAAGGAGAGACTCAGGAAGGAGAAATCCATGTTTTTACAATGTTGGTGTAGATAGTATCATCTAATTTCTCAAAATAGTTTAATCCCTTTATTTAATTATGTTATTTTAAACTTTTTCTTTTTCAACAAAGCATTTGGCTAACTGAGAGCAATCAAATTTCCACTCAGCTTTAACCTAGATAAAAACATTGAATCAATCCATTTGGAATAGCTTGTTTTGAATAACTGGTTCCAAGTCATAGCGACCCTGTAGGACAGAGTAGAACTGCCCCGTAGGGTTTACAAGAAGCAGCTAGTGGATTCGAACTGCTGACCTTTTGGTTAGCAGGCAAGCTCTTAACCACTGTGCCACCAGGGCTCCTTGTTTTGAATAGACCTGTGCAAAACTTCCTCTTCTCAAAGGAATGAAATGGCTTTATATTGTCCTATTTTCTATTCTATCTCAAATATTTTATAGAGTTTGTTTTAGAAGCACATAACTAAGTATGATTGTTTGAGAAACTGGTAAGGAAACACTAAAGTGTATAAGGCTGCCTTTTATGTTGGCAATATATTTGATTGGAAAAAAAATAAAGAACTGAAAAGGAACAGTGCTGCTTAAGACCATGGCAACCTGAAAGTCTGTATTTGTCTGCTATAATGAATTTAGGTCAAGGTGTGTCTGTATGTGTATGTGTGATGAAGGATGTGTGCATCTGTGTGTGCATGTGAGTACCAATGGTTGCTCTTAGGGAAAGTAAAAATTCAGAAGGTGCTCAGCAAATAAAATATAAATGTTAGATTTACCATGTGGTTGTTGTTGTTAGGTGTCTTCAAGTCGGTTCCAATTCACAGAAACCCTATAAAACAGAGTAGAACTACCCCATAGGGTTTCCAAGGAGCGGCTGGTGGACTTGAACTGCCGACCTTTTGGTTAGCCGCCGAGCTGTTAACGACTACACCACCAGGGCTTCGATTTACCATAGCTCTATCTAAAAATCCACTATTTATGAAACTACTAAAATCAGTGCAATACTTGCTCATGTTTTAGAATTATATTAGTGAAAATAGTAATGTAGTACACGATTGTTATACTCCCAGTTGCCATATCATTTTATTTTTAAGATAGAATTGCAGTCTATGCATTGCCTTCATGTCATTAACTTAGCAATGTTATCTGAAGTTTAAATCCTTGGACAATAAACATTGCGTCCATTAGCGTCTTAAGGGTGAAAATGGTTTTCTAGCAACATTATTCTTGGCTCGCTTCAAGGAGCCTGTCTTTCTTAGAAAAGAAGAACAGTAAAAGTGCAATGTTAATATTCGTTCCAAAAGTAATTTTTTGTTTGATTTTTAAATAAGAATTTCACAGGCATTTTTGATGCTTTCTATGAATCTGATGTCATAATTCTTCATTAATTTACTGAGTGCATATTAATATATTTAATAAATGAATTAATTAACTAATACATACATAAAATGTTTTTAGAGTGCCTACCATGTGCTGAACACTGAGCTAGTTATTAGGGATAAAGAGCTAATGAAGACATTGTTTCTGACTTTGAAAATTTCAGTCTAGTGAATCAACTTAATAATGAGCAATGCTTCAAATATCTGAATGAGAACTCATCCAATGGATGTATGTATGTTGTGTGCTCAGTGATTATTACCCCGTTTGCACATCCAAATTACCTGTTAAGCTGATAAACAATAAAGATGGCTAGGCTTCCACTAAGACCTACTTTATCAGAATATCATGGGATTCTGACCTCTACATGCAATTTTAATGCACAGTGTTGTAAATCACTGGTCTAGACAGTGATAAAATAAAAGGCCACTTTTATCAAAGTGGTTAGTATACTGGGCCACTGATGATTCAGTTTTTTTGCCCCATTCTAATAGGAGAGGATGAAGTCCTTCAAAACTCTTAAGTAAAATAAAATGGCGAAATGCTAAAGAATCTTTGATATATTCCCATTTGTTAGATAATTCAACTACCCATGCCCACAACTGAAAACAAATACATCAGTATACTGAGTTTTATTTAAAATAAGATTTAAAGTTATCTCTATAAATACATTGCAAGTTAATATCAACTTCTGGCAATATTTGTAAGTTAAAAATATCTTCTCTATCACATTATTGACTATATAAGTTAACTGTATTATACTTTTTCTAGTCTTCAATATGTTAACCTTTACTTTAAATATGGTCCCAAAATTTAAAGATAGTGAATGTACATAGGAAACTGCATTCTGTATGCTACTTTCTTCTACATGACTTCTCTGAACGAGTACTTCTGAAGTATATACATGACCCTTGATTAGTTACATGTATGGAAAATATAAACTAATGAGTTGTAAATATGCTTAATTTATGTAGAAATAATGCAGAAAAAAGACCCTGTTTTCAGTTTCTAAGATGATATGAATTCAAGAGAAAATGAGCAGACCTTTTTGTTCTTTTCCGAATTGTAACATGGCACATTTAAAACCATACAGTAAGGCACAATTAAAAGTTTGTCTTTTTTTAGAAATAAAAGTTTAAAATCCTGAGAAAATTACTTGATGTGTCATTTTATACCATAAAGTTAGAATGTGTAGAGTTCACACAGAGAAAATTATAAAAAGGAAAATGAAAATACCACTCTGTCTTGAAAAAGAAAAAAAATACTATTTATCAATTATGTATTATTTTCCAATTGTAATTTTAAATACAATTAATCAGCAACTCTTAACTATGTAATTGTGTTTCCCTAAAAAAATTACTTTATTTATAAAAGTAGCTATTATTTCAAAAACTCAGACAAGTATTTAATACTAGTATTATATTATCTTTTAAAGCACATGATGACTGATGGGAAGGTACATAAAATGCTTTCAAAACGTAGTCACTTACTTTGCATTTATTCATCCATGAAAATAAGTTTCTACAAGTGGAATTACTGACTTTACTACTACTAAAAACTGTTTCTCTTTATACTAGCAGAAGTTGCTCTTGAATTCTCTAAAAAGAAAATCATTATTACCAACAAATAATATTAGCACTGTATTCAACTTTTTGATATTTATTCATTTTTCTTTGTATTATTGTTTTGAATAGAATGTCCAAAACACTTTTAAACAAATATTGGTAATTCTAGCACATTACTTACTTTGATGGGATCGCCTCCAGTGTTTCTCTGTGAATTATGATGTTGACTCTTAGTTCAGTACACACAGAGATTTATATTTAAGGAAGGCTCACTGTAGTGTTATTTATAATGGCATACAAATTAAAACATCTAGCAATACTGGATGACTAAATGTATTATGGAATATTAGACAGGCATCAAAAATCTTGTTTTAGAAGAGTAATGAATACAATAGGAAAATTATGATCCCTAGAGTGTAAAAACAAAACAAAACAAAAAAATCAATGTAATACATGCATAGAAAAAAGATGGGAAGAATATGTGCTACTGCAACAATAGTTATTAAGTTGTTAGGATTGCAGGTGATTTTTACTTTTTCTTTTTTCATCTGTGTTTTTCAAACTTTCTGCAGTTAATGTATACTGTTTTATAGTCATAAAAGAGTCATTTACCAACAAGTATAAGTTAATTTTAGGAGATACAATGTGAAAATTCAATGTTATTTGAAGAAACTCTGCTCATTAATCAATCAATCATAGTTGTATTGCTTCCACTAAACAATATAGTGATAAAATATAAACATGAAGTTGTAGTGTTGGCTTTAACTTCTGAATATTTGTCATATGTAAAACTTGTGCTAAATAACCATTCACTTATGATATAACAGCTTTCTCATCTGCTATCTTCTTCACCCATCTTCACACCTTTTTTTCCCACAGTTAAAAGAAATTAGAGTTTCCCCATCTTTACATGGAAAATACACCCATAGTTGTACTCCATATCCTCAACTACCAGTTCTTTTCATAATGTACACTCCTAATTATCTTAGCTCAAACTCCAATTGGCAATCTCAAACCAATTGCCTACAAATTTCAGAATCATGTTATTAATGTTATTATTTTTGTTCTTCCACATCTCATTCATCAGCCCTTATTTCCAATTCCTACCTCTACCACCTCAGTTGTGACCCTTACCTCTTACTTAGGTCTTAATCCAACATTCCCCTAGCCTATTTCCCTACCTTCAAAGTTGCCTTCCATCTTCCATTATGAGCCTTGATTAATTGTTTTCATCATATTATCTGCCTACTCAAATATATCTTTCATATGTTTTACATATATATATACATACATACATGTATGGATGGATACATATGGAGCCCTCGTGGCGCCGTGGTTAAGAGCTCAGGCTGTTAACCAAAAAGGTCAGCAGTTCTAATCCACCAACTACTCATTGGAAATCCTAAGGAGCAGTTCTTCTCTGTCCTATAAGATCACTATGAATTGGAATAGACTTGACGGCCAAGGGTTTTTTTTTTAATGTGTGTATATATGTACGTGTGTGTGTATATATATACATATAAAAGATGGCACAGGAATATGCTTAAGTTGGAAAGACCACAATCATTCTCTCAAAGGGCTCAAATCTAATGAGAATAAACAGGCATTTAAAGAAATTGTAATTTAGAAATGGAGTTTTATGTGATCAAGGTAAGAGAGAGGTTGATTAGGAAAGGTTTCATAGAAGAGCCTGAGCTGAGCCACAAAGAATCAGTAGAAATTAATCACATAAACAGAATGACAAAAAGCAGAACTCCACTATGAAAAACTTAACTGAATTATCAGAAACGAAAATCACCATGTTGTGTACTAGAGAACTGCCAGCAATCTGGTATCTCTGCAACATAAAATATGACCCAGGGGTGGGTGAGTACAAAGGCTGAAAAAGTAAGCATAAGTCTCATCAAAGAACATTTTGTATGCCATGCTAAGAAATCTGGGTATTTATCCTGAAAATTATGAAGAGCCAATGAAGGAATTCAAGCAGAGAAGTGAAATATGTTAATGACTGAAATATAACAGTCTACTGGCTGTGCTGACACTGGTTTGAGTTTAACCAGAGTAGATATGATGCTATAGGGTCGCTGTTAGTCAGAATCGACTCGATGGCAAATGGTTTGGTTTGGTTTTGGTTTAGATATGATGAATGCCAACAAAGCAGCTATTGCAATTGTCCATGTGAAAGATGAAGGGAGACTAAAAAAGGGCAGTGCAGTAGACATAGGAAGCAAGAAACGCTTCCAGTAAAGATAGCATTGTGTGTAAGAGCGTGGAATCTGGAATTAAAATATTTTTATTTAAATTCTATATTTACTGATTATTATTTATGTGGCATGGGGCAAGGTGTTGAACCTCTCTAAGTCCCATTTTCCCTAAAAGTGAAGTGGGGAAAATAATACCTGTAATATGGGGATTAGATAATGCTCTTAAAGTTCTTGGAATCATGCCTACAACATAGTAAATTTTTTAAAAAATATATTATCTGCTATTATTTTCATTTTTAACAACATTTCAAAACTAAAATCAGAATGAATTGTTGAATTATTGAAATGGAGGGTGGGAGAGAAGAAAACACAGGATGTTGCCTAGCTTTCTAACTTGATTAACTGAGTGAACGGTGACTCTAGCAGTTGTTATAGATAATGGGCCAGGTTGGGGAAAAGGGGGTTGAAGGGACTCAATCCTATCTGGGCCATGTTGAGTTTGAGGTTATGTAGATCATTGAGAGGGAGATGTCCATAGGAAAGTTTGATGTATCAGTCAAAACCTCAGGAGAGTTTTTAAGGCTATATATATGGAAATTAGAACTAATCAGAATACAGGCCATATATGAAACAACAGGGAGAGAATAAAGTAAACAGTAGGCTAAGGACATAACTTCAAGAAAAACTAACACTTATGTCATGAACAGATGAAGAAATACTCACACAAATACATGGAATTGTCGGAAGGGAGAAGAAAAACCAGAAAGGAATATCATGGAAGCTGAGAAAATAGAACTTCGAAAGGAGGGGATGAATGAAAAAAAGCGTCAAATGCAGAAGAAAGAAATGCAACTGAAAATATTCATTGAATTTAGCAAATAGGAGGCCACCGCTAACCACATGAGGAATGTGACTAATGAGCAGGTACAAGTAAAAAGAAGATTAAAGTATTTTGCGGAATGAATGCGAACTGAGGCAGTTTAGATAGTAAATGTAATTCTCCTGTTTGAGGAGGATATATGAGAAACAGTATTCCAAAAATAAATATCAAAACTTCTATATGCTGCTATTTATTGCTTGCCCAAAATTGTCCATAATATCGTCCTAACAACATATCTTTCTCAATTTATCTCAAACGTAGCTAAAATCACTGTTACAAAAATATGACATGTGCGTTAGCTCATTCCGTTCATACCAACTTGAACTTTCCTTCCTCTCCATTTTCCTAAATCCTACGTTAAAGACCAAATCACATTAAAATCTCTTCCATGAGTCTTTATCTATTCTAGTCCACAGTGATTTCTCTTTTTATACTGAAAATGGCAATTAATCCTATAGTGTGTTGCATTTAGGAGTTCCTGGGTAGTGCAAATAATTAACACGTCCAGCTGCTAACTGAAAGAGTGGAGATTCGAGTCTACCTAGAGGCACCTGGGAAGAAAGGCCTGGTGATGTACTTTTTAAAAATCAGCCATTGAAAACCCTATGTAACAACAGTTCTACTCTGACTCCCATGGGGTTGCCATATTTATTTTTATGAGCGTACAATGTAAAGGCATATATAATTTGCTTTCAGTTCTGAAACCAGCTTTGAATGACTTAATTTTTAAAAGAGAAATTAACAGAATTATACATAAAATTAAGGTATGGCTAGAATTTGTCATTTTAAATTATATGCACGTTTAAATTTATATATTTGTGCTTATAAAAATTTATGAGGTTATTTACCAAAATGCTGAAAGAGTTTAAGTGGCAGGAATATAAAGTAACTCCTATTTCTAACACTGTGCTATTCCTATATTTTCTAAATTTTCTATCATGAACTTTTATACTCAGAAAAATTAAATGTAGTGGACATAAAATAAAATAATTGTGCTGCTGAGCTGAAAATCTATAAACTATTCATTGAAAATATTATAGATGTGTGATTTGGTTTGTTAAATTGATACATAACCTGATTAGCATTCCAGATGTCATGGAAATTAAACTTTAATTGAAAAATTATTTAACAGATTCTAGATGGTACATAATATAATTTCATGTTTCCAAATATTTGTGTTAGGCAATTTGGTTTCCACAGGATTTTAATTATGTTAAACCTGTCTTTTAATACTACTACTTATACTGAAAACCTATATATTATTGTGAAGTTTATATGATAACCAGTTTCTGACCAGCAAACTGACTTTGAACCTCACTGAGATGGGTAAGTGGACAGAGGTCACTAAACTCTGGCAAGTAAATTTGCGTCTATTTGGTCCTAGGTTCAATAAAATCAAAGGTGAGTATAATCAAAGAATCTAAACAAAACCACAGCCAATTTTAAAATGCCTTAATGTTTCATCTTGGGACACCTATTTTAACTAGAGCTATCCCTTGGAAGATAATCATCCAAGTTCTTTGAAAAAAATTGTTTTTGATTTCAAAGATGATAGAGAAAATGGCTAATATTAAAACCACATATTAAGTCAGATTCATTACCATTATAAACTTATTCCTCTGAAGTCACTTAATTATGTTCCAGAAAATACAGTCCTACACATATCATATTTCCCTATGCCTAAAGAAAAAGAATGTGAAAAATGCAATGAAGTATATATTTAATATGAAGATGGAAATTTTCAAACATGGAGATGCTGATCTCAGGACAGGAATGGTGGGATCAACATGCATTCCCAGGAAGCAAAAGGTCAGGATGTAAACAATTTGTTCCTGGGAAGAATGTGTCAGGATGTATACAATTTGTTGCTAGGAAGAATGTGTATAACCAAATAGGCTAGGGCCACTCACCTAGGGAGTAAAACTCACTCCTCCCCTAGCTCAATGGCTGACCTTAACATTTCAAAGGACTCTAAAGTTGAAGCTGAATCAGTCATTAACAGTCACCTTTCCTTTGTTTTCTATGCATAAAAACCTCTAACTCAATAGAGACAGTGGAGTACTTTGTATTTTTACTTAGCACTGTCCAGCTCGAGCAGTATTATTCTTCAATAAAATTCCGTTTTCTCACCCATAACAGAGTAAGAGATTTTCCTCTTTGACATTTCTGGTGACAAAAGTGGAATTTTGAAGGTCTATCATCTTTGATGATTCCCAAGGAATCCAGACACGGGCACGGTACCTGCTGAACCACACTGGGCTCTCCACTTCTGCAAATTCTCGGGACTCATTTAAGGTAAAAAAAAAAGAAAAGAAGAGAAAAAAAAAAACTCTCAAATCTGAACTCTGCTCTCTTATGTTGATAGTTCTTCAAGTTTTATTGTGGATTTGTTTTGGTTCTTGCAAGTAGAAGTTTGTTTGTTTTAACTGTCATTATAAAACGGGAAATGCTGTGTCTAAAGGAGATTTGGAGCCACCTTCTGGGACTTCTGCTCACTTCTTCAACAAGCATTATGGCCCCTTATCATGCATGTTTTTGTCTGTCTTGCATAACCTCACTCGAGACAGTCTGGAAAATCAATGGCAACTTTAGGGTTCTTTTGATTTAAGTTAACTTTTCTTCACAGTAAATCAGAGAATCGAGGCTCCCAGATTAAACAGTACCCAGTGGGATGCTTATTTTGATTGGTATACTGAGGTCTCTAAAAGACATCAAGACAGTAAAATTGCTTCCCTGCAAGACAATGTCTCTAAAATAACTAAGCAGAATAAAGAATTACAATGTCAAATTTCAGCCCCCACCTCTTCTGTTCCCCTGCAGGCTGCTACCTCTTTATACCTTTCTTTGCCTTCTGACTCCTCTGATAACACTTTATGTGAACTTTTCTTTTTTCCCTAAAAAACCAGCAAATATAAACTCTTGCCTGAAGTGCCCTTTAAAATTCACACCAGCAGTGACACTGAAGATTCCCCTATATCACTTTTGCTCTGTGGACACATTCAGAATGAGGTAGCATTGTAAAAGATTTTTCTAAACTCTGAGAGGACCCCTACAAATTTTCTGAAGAATTTAAAATCTTTGTTGAAGCCTACCAGCCTGGGCTCCCCAACTCATATTAGCTTGTTTACATGGTTACTGGAAGCCTAATTATGACTAGAACAGGCAGAATGAAAAGACCACAGGGACAATTTAGCCTTAAAAATTGATAAAACGGACACCGAGCTGCTGGAAGACTCTCAGATCATGAGTAAAAATTGCAAGAAGCTATCCCAAAAGCCTTTCCTCCACTAACTCATTGGACTAAAATTCACTCTTGTAAACAATATAAAGATGAAAGTGTTTATGATTATCAGACTCGGCAGCTCCAGAGGTTTTCCAAACACTCTGGACTCACTTTGACTGTACATAGTACCTCCAGCTTTTAATGTTGTTATTATATCCAGTCTTAAATCTGAGATCACAGCCTTAGTGAAGCGACGTCAGTTAGACTGGGAGACAGCTTCTATTGTCAAAGCCAACCAACTTAGCTTACAAACTTTCCCAGGCTCTTGAAGACAAAAGGATTTCTAGGGCTAGTAAATTAATGGCACTTCAGTTGCAAAAATTACAATCTCTCAGTCAAAAGAAAAATGCTAAATCTTCCAATGGAACAAAGGAGGGAATTTGTCACTATTGTAAAAAACCTAGCCATTGAAAAACTGAATACTATAAGTTAAAAAATAAAACACTGACTTAGCCTTCCATTAAAAAAAAAATCCTACAATGGCTTAGCCCTCCATAAAAAGAACTCCTACAATCTGATTCAGAATGAAGGGGCCCCAGGGACAAAACAGACTTTTCCTGTGGTGGCTCTTAATCTGCAAGGAGAAACTACTTTATATATTAACCAATTTTCAATTGACACTAGAGTCACCCTCTCTGCTATTAATGTCACCTGTCCTAGAGTACTGAAACCTCAAAAGTATTGGGGGTCACCAATCAGGAACAAATGCTGATTCATTCCCAACCTGTTCCAATATCTCTTGGCCCTATAGAAAATTTACACCCTTTTCTGCACAGTTCTGACATGCTGTGTACCTATTGGGAAGAGATCTTTTATCCAAATGGAAATGCTATTTACAATTTAATGAAAAGGGGGAAATATTATTGAGTCTGCCTGATATCCCTAAGTCAAAAGAGACAGGCTCTAAGTTAGAAAATACTCAGGAAGAAGCCATTTGCTATATGCAAGTGCTTGTCATGCCTGTCCAAAATTCAACTCAGCCTAGTCCTCTCCTTTATGACATCTTTTCCCTAGGTCCTGTAACCTTATGGGCCACCACATCCACAGATGTAGGTCAAGTTTTGTCAGTTGAGAATACTTACTACCTTTCAAATAGATTTATTTCAACCTCTGCCAAAAATTCTCCAGTATCCACTCAAACGAGAAGTAAAAGAAGAACTACTTCCCATTGTATCAGATTTCCTTTCTAGAGATTTATTTGTGCCTTGTACTAGCCCCTATAATACTCCTGTTCTTCCAGTTTAAAAAAAAAAAAAAAAACAAATAATAGGAACAGGAGATTTGTTCAAGATTTGTGTGCAATCAACCATTTTGTTATTCCTAGATTCCCAATATTCCCTAATCCTCATTTATTACTTTCCAATGTCCCTTCAGATACAATTTATTTTATGGTTGTAGATCTTTGCAGCACTTTTTTCACTATTCCTGTGCATTCTGAAAGAGTCAATATTTGTTTGTTTACACCTGGGAAAATCAACAATATACCTGGACTGTAATGCTCCAAGGATTTACTGAATCTCTTGCCTGTTTTTTAATCAGACTCTGCATGTGGATTTGAAGACTTTATAGTTTACAAACAAATCCACATTGCTGCAATACACTGATGATTTACTAGTTTGCTCAACCTTCCAGCAGGTCAGCCTTGATGACAGAGTAGCTTTATTGAAACATCTGGCTGCTGGTGGACTTAAGGTTTCCAATGAAAAATTTCAATTAGCTAAGCCTTCATGTTAAATATTTGGGACACCTAATTTCTGCAGAAGGCATCTTTATTGATCCTTAATGAAAAGAAGCTATTCTTGTCTTTCCTATACCCGAAACAAAGAAACAGTCATGGGGTTTTGTATGACCCTGCTGCTGTTGTCGAACCTGGATTTCCATTTTTTCTTTGTTGGCGCAACCTTTATACAAATATTTAAAAGCCTCTCAGTCGAATTCATTCCAAACTGCACCAGAAGATCGAGAGACCGTAGTTCAAATAAAAGGGGCTTTAATGAACATGCCCACTCTAGGTTTTCCTAACTACCACCTAGATTTTTCCTTATTTGTACATGAAATATCTGGAAATGCTTTAGGCGTACTAACTCAAAAACATAGAGGACAACAAAGACCTATAGGTTATTATAGCCTACAGTTTGACTCTGTAGCCAGAGGATACCCTCCCTGCCTTACAGCTGTGGTTACTACTGCCAAACTAGCAGAACCACAGCAGGTGTGGTGCTGGGAAATTTTTACATGCCTACAGGCCCCACGGAGCCCTGGTGAAGTAGTGGTTAAGAGCTTGCCTGCTAACCGAAAGGTCAACAGTTCAAATCCACCAGCCACTCCTTGGAAACCCTATGCGGCAGTTCTACTCTATCCTATAGGGTCTCTGTGAGTCAGAATCAACTCAACCACAATGGGTTTGGGTTTTTATGTGCCCCATGCTGTGTCTGCCTTACTTAACTTTGCCTTGACACAACATCTTTCTGCCAGCAGGCTCACCTCCTATGAAGTTCTCCTCCTGGCTATGTCTAACATTAGACTACATCCCATGGCCTGTTTACATCCAGCTACTCCTGTCCCAACAACTGATGAGAACAACTATCTTACACATGATTGTTTAGACTTGACTGAGCAAAGCCTTGGAAAGTCTTAAAAGAAACCACTTTAACTAATGTTGATTTTATTTTGTTTGTGGATGGTTCCTATTTAAAATCTAATCCTACTAGTCCTCACTATCAAGCTGGATACTCTGTTATGACTTCTACTGAAGATGATGAAAGTCAGGCTCTCTCTGAAGCCACTTCAGGCCAACAAGCCAAAGTAATTGCTCTCATTAGAACTTACAGAATTGCTTCTGGCAAAATATGTTAATATTTTTATGGACAGTTGATATTGTTTTGGAACTGTATGTGATTTTTCCATGTTCTAGAAACAGAAGATATTTAACCTCTTCTGGAAATCCCATAAAAAATGGAGCTTCAGTAGTGGACTTTCTAGACATTCTATTACTTCCCGCTGAAATTGCTTTGATAAAAATACAAGCTCACTAACCAAATGGGGTACCCCAAAATGAAGAAATTAGAGGAAATAATCTTGCTGATATGGCAGCCAAACAAGTTGCCTCTCAAGTTAGTTCTGCACTTACGATAAATAATGACAAGGGCTCCCCAAATTTGTCTATTAATAACTCCAACCATCATGAATTAACTTTGTAAAAACTTTTAAAACACCAACGGTTAGCCCAAACAGATGAAATTAAGGCACAGAAAAAGGCAGGTTTGTTACCAAGATCCTGCCACTAAGCTGTGGATGGGCCTAATAAGTAAACTGTGTTACGCATTTTTCTATATGTTCCTATGATGCAAGCCTTACTTGAAGGTTCCCACATGGGACAAGATAAAATGATTGAGACCTTAAAAATATACTGGTGGGGAAAATTTTTCTAGGCTGCCGAACACATTGCCGCCCTTTGCCCTATTGGCCCTTGCTACAATCCAGGAAAACACCTTAAAGTCCTACCTGACAACACCCTTTACTTTCTGGGCCTATGCTTGAATGGTAGCTAGATTTTATTCCACTTCCACTCGCAAATGGTTATAAATATGTATTAGTAATGATTTGTAGATTTTCACACTTGGCAGAAACCTTCCTCTGATGTCGTGCTACTGCAGTTTTTGCAGCGAAGAAATTCTTGAAAACATCATTTCCACCTGGGGAGCATCAAAAACTCTTTGTAGTGATCAGGGAACTCATTTCACCAGTCAAGTCATCCAAGAACTGTGTCGAGTTTTTCCCATTTATCAAAGGCTACATTGTCCCTATCTTCCTCAGTCTTTTGGTCTGGTAGAGAGAACTAATGGAGTAATAGAAACACAAATAGCAAAGGGTTGTAAAACTTTAAATTTATCCTGGACTAAGGTATTTCCCTTAGTGCTTTTAAATCTGAGGTGTAGAGCATTTGGATCTCACAAACTTACCCCCTATGAAATAATTACTGGAAGACCAATGCGCTCTTTCCTCATTTTGCCTACACCAACCCTAACATTGTTCAACCTATTCTAAAGAATATCGTTCACAGGCTAGAGAAGCCTTTGATGAATAGAAAGTAGACTCCTGAAGTCTTCCTAACGCTGCCCCAGGAGAATATGTATACTGGAAGACACAACAAATAAAATACTCATTAGAACCACATTGGAAGGGACTATACTTAGTCCTCCTCACCAATCCATGTGCATCCAAATTATAGGGAATAAAACCCTGGATACATTTGTCACAGTTTAAAAAAGGCTAAGACTTCTCTTTGGACTAGCCAATCCACTGGAGAATTGAAGCTTACATTTAAATGCCCTTGTGGCCAGAAGAAACAGATGACTGACCCAAGACACTGTACCCGGCCTGAAAATGCACCTCTTTTTCTTTTTACCTTTGTTATGCCTCCACTAATGTTTTCCTAGATTGGGCAGATGCTTATGCTCACCATTTCAAAAGGTGTAATTGTTGGATATGTGGTGCCCTCCCAACCTCAAGTCAGCCTGGCCCTCCCTGGTGGGTCTCTCCACTACAGGGATATGATTGGGTTGCTCTTGACCTATGGATACAAGAACAATGGAGAAACAGTTCATTGCTACAGGAAATCACTATTACTAGATTTTCCATTGATAAATGGCCTCTTTTAGGATCTGAAAGAAACTCAGGCCATTACTTAACATTTAGTATTAACATAACCCTTACTTTACTAAAAGTCTCCTAGGAAGAGCTAGCTGAAGAATTTTCCAAACCCACAAGCACTATTCTTCGTATTGTAGGTCCATATCAACAACTGTGGAACAGATTCATCTGGTTAACTCTCCAACTGAGGAGGCTAAGTCAAGTTGCTCCCCTTTGCTGGGAACAATCTAACCACACCCAGATGAATAACCCAGCCATCACTAGACCTATGGGATGGCATCCAATGTCTGAATGTGCATCAGTTATAACCTTACAAGCTACTGATTGGTTTATCACCAACTAGCTACGGTGCTCAGGTATCTATGGGTAGCCCCTATTTGCACTTTTTGACTATGTGGACCAACCTTCGGCCTAGCTCCCACCAGACAGGACTGGAAGATGCACTCTGGGCCTGTGATGGTGTCAAGGATGTATTTTAACTGAAATTCCTTTACTTAATCTACCCATATTAAGAACTTGATAGTCTTGATCAGTGTTCTGGCTTGATCATTTAACAGCAGTATTTGCACTTCAGATAGGACTTGAGAATGTTATGGCACATGTAGAAATATTCACGAAATATATACAAATTTCCCTAAATGACAGTATCCGTGGGCTTCAAGAGATCAATACCAAAATAGTAATGATGAGAAAAGTAGTACTCCAAAATAGAATGGCCCTTGACATTCCCACTGCAGGCCAAGGAAGTACCTGCACCATAATAAAATCTGATTACTGTGTCTATATTCCTGAAAATAGTGCTAAAATCACACTCTATGTTAATCATATCCAATGTGTAGTATCTCACCTTAATGATCTTGCTTCTTCCTTAACTGATACTTAATTTGTTTTCCTCTTGGGGTGGATGGTGGAAAAAATTGCTACTTTATTTTGGAGTCTTTATATTCCTCATTGTTTCTATTATTGTAATTATAAATGTTATTTTGCTTTCGTCCAATGAATTTTATCCATGAAATGCTGTACTTCAAAACCATTTGACCCTTTACATAAAATCACACTGGTTTTACAGGCCTTCCGCAATGATCGTGTTGTTGTCTCCCTGGGTATGTTTCATCTTGAACTCTATCACTCTGTCCTGACTGAGAAATGTTCCTCAAATGTGGCCTAGTCCATCAAGATGTTCCAGTTAAAACCTACTCACCCTGAATATGAGGCCTATTTGTTCAGCAAGATGAAGTAAAAAAAAAAAAAAAAAAAATTGCTTTTTAGCCAAAGCTTCTCAGGAAAACAATGCCCTTGCAGAAGAAAGGTTACTTCATTGTGACTCATTAGTGCCCCTTAACGGAAGCTTGATTAAAAGGGGGAAATATACAGTTGGAAATTTTCAAGCATGGAGGCACTCTTCTCAGAACAGGAATGGTGATGTCAGCACTCATTCCCAGGAAGCCGAAAAGGTCAGGATGTAAACAGTTTGTTCCTAAGAAGAATGTGTATAACCAGATTGGCTAAGGCCACTCACCTAGGGAGTAAAACTCACTCACTCCTAGCCAAATGGCCATCCTTTACATTTCAAAGGACTCCAAAGTTGAAGCTGAATCAATCATTAACCCCTCACCTTTCCTTTGTTCTCTATGCATAAAAAAATCTTCAACTCTATAGAGACAGCAGAGTGCTTTGTATTTTTACTTAGCACTACCCAGCTCCCCACACACATCTGTCAGTTTGTCGTACTGTGGCAGCTTGTGTGTTCCTGTGATGCTGGAGGGATCAGTCCCTGGAGAAGGACATCATGCTTGGTAAAGTAGAAGGTCAGTGAAAAAGAGGAAGGCCCTCAACAAGATGGATTGACACAGTGACTGCAACAATGGGCTTAAACATAACAACGATTGTAAGGATGGCACAGGACTGGGCAGTGTTTCGTTCTGTCGCTATGAGTCGGAACTGACTCAATGGCACCTAACAACAACAACAACAACCCAGCTTAAGCTGTATTATTCCTCAATAAAACTCCTCTTCTTTCACTCCTAACAGATTACAAGATTTTCTCTTTGACAAGTGTCATTCATAACAACTTGGATTTTCTGAGTTTGTAAACTACTTTTGAAGTGATGCAATTTGGGTCCTATGACAGAGGCAGAATGGAGAACGGGAAAGGACTCAGAACTGAGAGGCCAATCTAGGTAAAATTCCAGATAAGCCACTTTACGAGTTGCCTGAGCTTAAGCACATCACTGAAACTTTATGAAGTTCAGTCTCCTAATTTAGTTTGTGACTTGGGAATGATGCTAATAATATCTCCCTCACTGTGAGATAACTGACAGTGAAGGGTACCAACACAAAATCCACTGCCGTTGAGTCAATTCTGACTCATAGTGACCCTATAGGACATAGTAGAACTGCCTTATAGGGTTTCCAAGGAGCAGCTGGTGGATTTGAAGTGCCAGCATTTGGGTTAGCAGCCAAGCTCTTAACCACTACACCACCAGGGTGCTTATTAAGTGCCTCTAATATGTGAGGCACATTTTATAGATTATCTCATTTATGAACTTGACTTTTTTTTTTTTTTTTTGGTGAAGAACCGAAGGCTCATAATGCTTAACTATTTTTATACAAACCCAACAGCTGAAGACTACAAATCAGGATTAGAACCCAGACCATATGATTCTGAGGCTCATCCTCTTCCTGTTGTACCAGTGTGTCTGACACAGAATAGGCACACAAGAAAAGCTTTCATCTTCTTTTCCTTCTTGTCTGAAAAGACTCATTATAGCTATCTTTTCTAAAACGGCCCTTACTTGCCTCTGAAAGCTGACTCAGCTTCCTTAATTAAAGTAGAAAAAAAGAACTCATTGCCATAGAGCTGATTAAAACTCACAGCGATGCTATAGGGTTTTGAAGGCTGTAAATCTTTACAGAAGCAGACTACCACATCTTTCTCCCATGGAGTGACTGGTGAGTTTGAACTGCCGACCTTTCAGTCAACAGCCAAGCACTTAACCACTGTGCCACCAGGGCTCCTTTCCTTAATTAAGTGCCCTACAAAACCCATGTTGCAAAGTGTGTGGCTCAATGTGCTTATGACCTAGTCTAAGAAATACCTGATATAAATTTAGTTCATGAATAGATAGAGCATTTTTGAGACACAGAAATCTCCCAGTCTTCCCCATATAATCAAAACTTGGTCAATCTGGGTGCTTGCTTACATGAAATATTAGTGAGCTATTTGTAATCAAGAACCAGTCATTTTCAGTGTCTTTCGTGAGAGGAAACTGTTGATTGTAGAGCATAGGGAGAATATAACCAATGGCATTGAATTGTACATGTAGAAATTGTTGATAAGGTGTATCTTTGGCTGTGTATATGATCACCAAAAAGTAAATAAATAAATAAAAAGTGTGAACAGTTACACAGTATTGATAACAATTATCATTTCTACAGAGCTCTCATTTTCCAAAATGCTTTCTGAAAAATCATCACATTTGAGGCTCTGATCAACCCACATAAGTTTAAGAAAATCATCTTCATTTTACAAAAGAAGAAGTTGAGTCTCAGAGAGGGTAAGTGATCTACCAATGTCTCACAAGATTTATTAGATGGGAAGGTTTAACCTCAATCGTGGTCTAATTCCTATAATCGTTTTATTTTCGTTAGCTCCATTTTTTTCCTAATCTTAATACTCCTTAATGACACTTTGTACAGATATTATTCAGGGCACAAAGTTGTCACAGACCAAACAGGGACAATAAAAATAGTTGTGTATACAGTGGTTAAGAATATGAACCTGGAGTCAACAGATTAACACTCATCACTTTATTCTTTTAAAATCTAACTGCATGACCTTGGGCAAATCACTCAATATGACCTTAGGCAAATTACTCTAACATTCTGAATCTTACTTGCTCCATGTGACATCTTATGATTCTAACACTAAGTTAGCCTTCTCAATAGTTTTCACAGTCATTAGAACGCAAAACCTTTTTTCCACCAGCTATATAAAAAATTCATCCACCTACAACTGAAAGGGTTTTAAAGTTAACATTACCGCCTGGAGCAATACTCGATATTTCTCCTCGGGTTCCTATATAAGAATACACATTGCAGGGTTCAAGAGGTAAAGCTACCATGTGGGTGAACTTTAAGCAGTTTAGTGAAAATAAGGTTGCTTATGCTTTTGATCTCAGACAGCTGTGGTGTAAAAGAGCATTTAAATTAAATGCTTAAATTTAATTGTTCAATTTAATAAATGTTTAATTGTTTAATTTAATAAATATTTAAGTTAAATTGGACTTACCTAAATTATTGGAGCTCTCTGAAATACAGTTTGTTTGTTAAAATATGTAATTATGATATTAATAGTATCTAGCTCACAGAGATGTTAAGAAGTTGGACAAGTTAATCAATGTGAAAGATGACTTATCGACTATCTACTTTATGCCATACACTGTGCTATGGAAATTTTACAGATTATCATTTAGTCCTGTTAATTGGACATTTTTATGCCACTGGGAAGATAAAGATCCTGAGGCTCTGAGAGGTTAAAAACCATACAGCTAAAATTTCTAAATAAAGGATTAGAAACCAGGTCTATCTGACTCTGAAGTACAACCACATCCCACTACACTTCGCTGCCCCAGTGTGCCTAGTACTATGACTGGCATCTAGTAGTCACTCACAATATTTTCCTCAAACTATTCTTCTCCACCTTCCTCCTCTTTTCCATTTCTTATTTTCAGGAATTAATGTAGCACAGACATCTGATATAAGTTCCATAAATAGCCATAAGGAATTAATACAGCTTCCTAAATAATTGCTGAACTTTCCCCATTTGAAATCAATTGTGATGGATAATATGGTTTGGTATATATTTAAAAACCAGTTGCTATCACATCAGTTCCAATTCATGGAAAGTCCATGTGTGTCAGAGGAGAACTGTGCTCCATAAGGTTTTCAATGGCTGATTTTTTTGAAAGTAGATTGCCAGGCCTTTCTTTTGAGATGCTTCTGGGTGTACGCAAACCTCCAACTTTTAAGCTAGCAGCTGAACATTCTGTTTGCACCACCCAAAACCAAAAAAAGAAAAAAACAAACCCACTGCTGTCGAGTCGATTCTGACTCACAGCGACCCTATAGGACAGAGTAGAACTGCCCCATAAGGTTTCCACCACACAGGGATTCCTAAAACCCACTGCCATTGAGTCGATTCTGACTCAGAGTGACCCTATGGGAGAGACTAGATCGGCCCCATAGGATTTCCAAGGAGTGGCTGGTGGATTCGAACTGCCAACCTTTAGGTTAGCAGCCGACCTCCTAACCACTACACAGCCAGGGCTCTGTAGACTTCTAGTGTATATTAAAAAGCAAATCACTGCTGTCGAGTCAATTTAGACTCACAGCAACCCTATAGGATTGAGTAAAAGTGCCCCACAGGGCTTTCCAAGGCTGTAATATTTACAGAAGCAGATTGCCAGACATTATGAAAAAATAAGGTTCCAACTTCTACAATTGATTCATTAAATTAAGAAGTGCAATCCGGAAGAAAATAAAAATTCTTCCAATTTCTCCTATGTAACCAAAAGTTGGTAATTTTAAATGACGAAAGTGAAAATTCATATTGTACTTGGTATTAGTGATTTTCAACACTTTTTATAGATATCTGGTGATCTATATTTGATATAAATTTCTGGCTATTACAATGTGTCTAGTTGCGCTGGCTAGTTAGAAATTCATAGTTACACTGAATATATTAAAATGTTCCTTTTTATAAATGAATTGATGTATAAATTATTTTACATCTGTATTTGGTGATACACATATATACTTTTCTCAGTCAAACTCATCTTGTGGTTTCCAAAACTGCAGGACATTAGTATCACAATGTTTTTAATGCTGCAAAGGCAGAATAGAGGGAGAGGGGACTCTCAACATTTATCTGCAGAAAATTCAATTCAGTTAAACATTTCTTGAATAGCCACTATGTTCAAGATTTGTGCTGGGGATCATGTATTGGGAATGTGGGTAGATGAATGAAGAGAGAATTTGTTGTTCATGCTATTTGTATCTTTCCTACTTGCAGAAAAATTCTGACCAGTTCACAGGAATTTATGTCCAACATATCTGTTAATATTAGTATCTTCCAGAATGAATACGGTACTTGCCAACCTTATGAACATCTAATAAAGAGAGCCATGTACAGGATCATCTTCTCGAATTTACATAGATGAGAATGAGTCTAGAAATGGAAAAAGGAGACTGGGGATATGTGCTTGAACTAGATGTTGATTAATAAAGCAGATAACAAATTTAATAGAAAAATGGAAAAGTGAAGGGTCTCTGAACTTCAGGTCTGAAGATTTGGGAACCATAATCAAATATGTGATTTGGTGTAGCTGAAGAACTTGAGAGTCAATTAGAACTAGCTATAGATACTCTCTCTGCCACTTACTACCTGTATGACCTATGCAAGATATAGAACTAACATATGTAAAGTGCTTAGCAGACTGCCTGATATAACCACAAAAACCAAACCTATTGCTATCTAGCTAATTCCGACTCATAGCAACCCTATAGGACAGAGGAGAACTGCCCCATAAGGTTTCCAAGGAGCAGCTGGTGGATTCAAACTGCCGACCTTTTGGTTAGCAGCTCAACTCTTAACCACTTTGCCACCAGGAATCCTGATATAATATAGGTGATCAATAAAGGTCAGTTCTCTCTCTGTGTTAGTTCTATCATTAGTCAAATAACAGAGGCAGATAGGACACTAAATAATCTCTATAGTTCCATTCTATCTCTAAAATAGTAACAGGTCACCGGTGAAACAATCAGTCTCATAAAGATTATAGGAAGCACTACATGCCTGGTAATTAGATTGGTCAGTGGAATATAACCAGAAGAGTAAATAGCATTCTCAATAATTCAAGTAAAATGTCTCTCCAAATACAAAACAAAAATTTTGTTACCATTAGAAGAACATAATCTTCACCTTCTTAGTTTTTCAAGTTGGGACCTAAACTTAAGTTTTCTCTATTAATACTGTTATTAGTACTATATATGCATGTATGTATGCATAAGTCTGTATGTAAACTAAAACTATATGGAAATCTTTCTGGATTGTAAGATTCTGTTGATCAAGGGGAGGCCTCAGGAGTAATATATACAACTCAACTACTTTGTTGCTTTAGCTATGCAAACTATACTTCTTTCCATGCGAAATATGTATTTGCAGAATAGTGGGTGATCTGGGTAAGTAAAGTTTACATATCTACATTGTAATGAGTACAGTGATCACTACTCAGGGAATTAGAATTCAGGAGATTTGACTAAAGGATATCAGAGAGAGATATTACTAAGAAAGACTTATAAAAATGTATTATAAGGGCAAGATGGTCAGAGTACTGTATTCCAGGACAAAGGATGTCACCTTGTCCAGAAAGTGTTTAGGTAACCAAGACTTTTTTTTTTTCCCCTATCGAATTGACAGCAATTGGATAAGAGACAAGATATATAGAGGCCTGACTTACAGCATGTTTTCTTTATGTGTTAACTTTATCAATTAGTGAGCCCAATACTTCCCATGTCCTTATATAGCAGCCAATCTGGGGTTCTAAAACATTCCACATGCCAGACCAACCTAAAGAAGAAAGGAAATGTTGACAAGTCTATTTTCAGAATCTTCTCATAGGATTTTATATCAGAAACGATATGGTATTTGTCTTCATGGAACCAAATGCACCACAAAACTTGAAATTTCACACACAAGTATAAAGATAGTTGTAGGAATAGAGTTAAGGCAGATTCAGCTTATAGTTAACGTATTTTTTTAGTTACATTCATTTGAGCTAGAATTGTTTCTAAGAAATAAATAAATAATAAATATAAATAATATTCTGTTGATTGAATGAATGAATGCATATTCATCTTCTCATGCAATTTTCTCCTTAGGGAAGATTTCTAGGAGTGGGA
>NW_004443987.1:13246152-13272423 GCF_000243295.1 Trichechus manatus latirostris
TATAAATAATAAATTAGAGTGAAAAATATTCCCTGACTCTATCAGATTAAGAAGGAAAAGAGAGGGTATATTTTGTTAATACTAATCCTTCCACTTGGGAAAAATATAAAAATATAAAACACCACACACGAGAGGAAAGTTCACTAGAACTGTGGCAATGCGCTACTCTTGCTATATTTTTCTTGTTCTTGAGTCCTTAACCTTGTTTTTATATGCAACCTTCCACTTTATTACCCCTTTATAATGGTCTTATAGTCTCAAGTATATGCACTGAAGAAAATAGCCACTGACTTTCACTCTAAGAATGTTAACAGTAGTTTTTAGTTTACCTTGGCTGTTGGGAACGTCTTAATAATTTTAACTGAGCTAAAGAAACATTTCCCTACTTATGGTTGTGAACATTCACATTACAATAAGAAGTTATAATATTTTGTAAAACAACCGGCACTATGGAAATTGTTTTATAATAATGTGGGTGTTCCAGCATTCCGATATAAGACTGTCTAGTGAAGATATGAAAAAGAAACTAGCCAAAACAAAACTCCAATTTCTGAAGATACTTCCTTGCATGCAATTTAGAAAGACTTCTTCTGTCAGAACAAGGACAAAAGAAAAAAAAAGGACTAATTTAAGAACTATGTGGTTTATTTTTATCTCATCTATTTCTAGGAAGCAAGTGGTATATTTGCTTTCAATATGCGTGCCAAGAAGTACATTCTATATTTTTATATATATATTATATATTTTATATATAAATATATAAAGCAGGTTCCCTAGTCTCTTGTTATATGGACTATATTCAGATCAACAAATGGGTTAAGTTTTTCTTCTGATACTTTTTGATCAAAATAGCAGGAAAAAATGCTTCAAAATTTTGCTACAGTTAATGAGGTAAAATAATGTAACAGAAGTTTTCTGGAAATAATTTCCAGAAACTAATATTTGAAAAGTTATGTTATAGTTGTTTATTTGAAGGGTTCTATTTTTACAAGAATTAGGTGAAGTTAATGCTAAGAAGCAGGAAAGATACAGGAGAAAAGGATCCCATACAAGCTTTTATATATATATACTTTATATATATATACTTTTTTTTAAATAAAAGCACAGGTAGTATTTTGCCATAATCTTATTGGGAATTAAAATTATTTGTGCTCTTGTCTTATTATTGCACTTCTACTTCACTGGACTTGGTCTACTTATTTTTATAGTCCGCAAAGAATTGTCTTAACCAAAGCAAGTGCTCAATATAATTCTGGTAAATCGTAAAAAATCATGAAGTCTTCCAGTGCATGGCATAGTCAGGGAACAGGGTGTGACAAAAACTTGGGTGCATGGAGTGGTGGAAGATAAGGGTGAAAAAATTGACCTGGTTAAGACTGAAAGGCCCTTGAAAAATACAGTAATTGAGGATTTACTCTATATACAATGAGGAAGGACTTGGAAGCTTTCCAGTCATAGGATTCACTTGATCAGATTTGTGTTTTAGAAATCGTGTTCTGGGTACAGGGTAGAAAATGGATTGGAAAGATGAAAAGAAGAAGCAGGCAACTTGTTACCAGTGGAATAGGT
The DNA here is from genome assembly GCF_000243295.1 of Trichechus manatus latirostris. Lineage (NCBI taxonomy): Eukaryota > Metazoa > Chordata > Mammalia > Sirenia > Trichechidae > Trichechus > Trichechus manatus. The sequence continues at coordinate 13,247,722 of NW_004443987.1, forward strand.
AAACCGGTAATGAAGATCTGAACTAAGGAATTGACAAAGGGGCAGATGTCAGAGGTATTTTAAAGGTAAAATCAACAGGATTTGGTTGCTCCCTCAATGTGACTGAGGAGAGGGAAATGTTAACTTTAAGATGATTCCTAAAATGTTTTAGGCTACATGCCTGCTCAGAAGCAAAGTGTTCAATCAGATTCCATGAAATTTGAAATGAGTACCTAATACATGCAAAGTACTTCGCTAGTCGTGTTCTCCCTCTCTCTCTCTCTCTCTCACACACACACACACATTCTCTCATAATTGTTATGATAAAAATGGAGGTTTTTTGTTACTTTTACTTGTTTTTTCTTTTTTAAAAACCTGGTATACTCAGGGATTTTCTGCATTGAAAAAGTGAAAGAAATTTTTTAAACATACTTTCAGTTAAACTTATGGGGGATGGCAGTTTATTTTAATAGGAAAGAAGGAAGAATCTCAATTGTCCCACCTCCCTACTCCCCTACACCCAATCCTTCAACTTAACTATCATCATTCCCCACATTGCCTTGATCGTATCAAGTGTTTTTGAGAAATATTTGACAAATTTCATTTAAACCCATGGTAACTCCATTATCTAGCATGTTTTATCAAATACAGTGGTTAACAAAAGACACCACATTCCTAAGAGTCAAACAATTTGAGTACAACAAAATGCACAAAATTAAAACTTTAGTAAATGTGATTCACTTCTATCTACTTGATTGTCTTGGAATGACTGAAAAATATCAAGCTATGTCACAATGTTGGTGAACAGAAATGCTAGTCTATAAAGTCCTGGTTAATACAATATGCCAGATAATGAGTTATACCACACAGAATTGTAAGATGTTAAGATGCTAAAAATTATTTAGTATCACTGATGGCATTATAGAAATTGGTAACCTCTGCTAACAACAAGCGCTTCAAAAAATATCAGAAGATGTGTTCTTGCAATGCAGAAAACAACTTTATTGATAGGTATTTCACTTTTTACACAGATTACACACATTTTATTCGCTGAAATTACATCAAACACAACCAGTTATTAGTATCTACACATATTCCAGCTGAAAAATGTTCTGTAATATTCATTCTAATATATTCACACAAAAATCTACTTATTCTTTTTAAAATTACAGCTGCATCTTACAAAACAAAAACAAGATTTTAAAACTGACTGTTGTGAATATCCTTGCATGTTACATCTTCACAATTTTAATGTTACAGAGCTCCTTCCACTGTTGTTCTCAGTGCTAACACGACTCAAAATGAGAATGGATAATAAATTGTACATATTGCCCAATCTAAAAACTGGACCTATCCTCAAAAATATTCCCATGATTTATGGTAATTGTCTACATTGAGCTGTTCACAAAAAGGTATGTGTGTATGTATCTACATACATATGTATGTATGTTTGTATTATATGATTCTGGTAACTCTATTTCATAGCCTTTTGATAGAAACATAAATAAATGAAACTCATAAAATTGCAGACATATGAAACTGCAAATCTGACATTGTACAGAGCACTAACCAAGAGCTTAATGGCTCATCTCTGTTTTGTTTTCAAAGGTATTCAAAGGAAGTAAGGGAGTAACGCAAAAAAAAAAAAAAAAAAAGATTGTTTTCATGGGCTTTTTAAGACACATTTTAGTTATACCAACTGAGCAGAAATTGGTTGTTACTGAAGGAGAATTTAACTTTGTTGTGTGTGTGTATGTGTGTGCAAGAGAAGTAGAATCTACACTAGTGCTTAGATAGGAAAAAGCAGTTTAATTTTTTTTCATGTATGTTTTGATGTTACTGGATTTCTGATCATTCAGAAAACAGGGAAACTTTATGAAGAAAAGTACTATGCTTACATTAGATCCAAAATACTTTGATTAAAAGGAAAAATATATAAGCACATATTCAGAATGCACTGAATATGACAGCAATTTTGCTAAATGAAAAATGATATATAGGATAATATAAAGGATACAGGATGATTATAGTTTGGAGTTGAGGCATTACAGTTTAAAAAGAGACAATAACACTATAACATACAAGCACAATCTTTGAACTAGCTGTCTTTAGGTTGAAGTTTAAATTATATATCATTTTTTTGCTAGAAATTAGATAAAAATATGCACACACACATGCAAACATATGTGTGTCTATACATACACTGAACTCAACTTTTTAATCCCACTATGTTTAAATTTCTTGTGCATCACATTAAAATGAATTTTCCTCTTAACAAACTTAGGTTTATTAACTTCCAAACATGAGTTTGGTATATTGATCCTTCAATCCTTACACCTAAAAAGACTTAATTGTATGTTCCTCACCATTTCTATAATTTGTATGCATTTGGAAATAGATGTGTGTACAGCCATATATGTAGCACCGTGTGAATTTTCATTTCTAGATTCAGATAATAATAACATTATATAGCATGTCAAACTTTTATCTATCTAAAATGAAACTATAACAATATTCTGTCACATTAGACAAAATCTGTGCCTTTGTAAAGTCAAACAATTTTGTCAGATAGACAAAATATCTCTATGATTAGTGAAAACATATTTTGCCTCCAAATGTTTTGATATCATATAGACACAGCCATGATACCTATCTGGAAGAGAACACAGCACCTTCTCTTAAATAACTGGTTGTGTGAAAATAATTTATTTAATCTGAAGATCAGAAATAATGTATACAATGTTCTGCAAAAAAAAAAAGGCACCTAATCCACATAAATTTGAATTACAAATAATCAAATAAATTAAAATGTTAATGAAATAAAGTCTCTCATATAGGGGCTCACAAACTAGTTTTCCAGAGTCCATGCATTTTCATTTCTGTGTATTTGTTCCAACCTTGTACAAGACTATGTTTGTGTTTACATGGCAAAAAAAGTTGGTCAAATTTGTTTTCTAATTTTAATTACATCAAGGTTATCTGTGACATGGAATAACTAGTTGAAGTACATGTTTGAATTATTGGAAATATTTTTGTGTAGTTAACAGTGTTTATGATCAAGTTTCTCTATTTATAAGGTCGTGTTATTAGCATCCTGGTGATCTGCATTTATTTTGTAATTGAAGTTAGAACTGTTACATAATAAAACAAGTAAAGACATTTTAAAGTTTAATTTATGGATTCTGAAAATCACTATTTTTCACCAGAGTTACATATTTGTTTATTTTTAACTATCATTGAATAAAGGAAAAATAGTATCATTTAAAGTTTTCTCTGAGTATTTAATAAAAGCATTCTTCTGTTATCTAATGTTTCTGCCAAGTATTGGACAAAAAGAATGAAAATGTTTTAAAGGTTAACTGCATTTCAAAGAGAATAACATTTTATGGAGTAAATCGATAAATAATTCATAATTGTAAGGCTCCAGGATAACAGAAAAATGTAAATATTTTTAGAAAATCCATTGAAATGCTTGTTTCATTATTAGATCAATTTAACTATTTGCCTGTGATTTTTCACTGGACCAAAAAAGTCTTATTTCTCCTTGAAAAGTACTTGTGTATGTGTGGAAAATTTAAATCTAATTAATCACTTAAAAAGGGAAATTTAAAGCAATTTCAATGGAGAATATCTAGACTATGAAAAAGATGAAGGAGTTGGCTGTAAGAATCCTTGTAAATAATTAGATATCTTGGTTGTTTGTTCTAAAGAAATTTGGACATGAATTTAGATTTTTTTTTTTTTTTTTTTTACTAAGAAAGCTTTTTCATCAAGCCTTGATGTTTTCATCGAGGGAAGGTTAGCCTCATGGATGAAATATATAGCATGCCTCTGTATTATACTATCAACTAATCAAGCTATACTATTACATGAATTTCTCCATACATCTATAAACATAAAAATATGCATTATAAATAAGTCAATTACCAACACATGTAAAAATTTCTGTGTGGATAGTTTATAATATAAAAAGAACAGAATAATTCTGTAATTTTAAAAGGCACCACTTCCAAAGGTTATAGAGCCTTCAAACAGAATTACTAAGTGAGTTAAAAAGAAGACCTTATTGATTTAGCTTTAAATCAAACCAAATAATTTAAAAATTCTTCATCTAAAATCTACCTATGATTTTCTAAATTTTTTACAATGGATGTGTATTATATGTACGATGGAAATAAAAGCCTATGAGTACTCTAAAATTAAAAAGTTTAATCCTAATTCTAAATACCATATTCAACCATAGATGTCATGTATGAATACCCATAATGCATAAAAAAAAAACTTGCACGGTTCTTTAAAAAAAAAACAGTGATTATATACAACACTTAAAACTGTATATTATCACAGCACCTTTGAATATGTTACAAAACTACCTTTAAATAATATTTTAAATAGACAAACAAAAGCTAAGCTTCACAAAATCTAAGAAAACATGTCTATCACACAAGAGCACCTATAGGAAGCATTTACAGAGTGTGGCTTAAGTTCATAAGAGATCTCTTAAGATTTGTTTGTCCTCTAGCATTTCTGTTGAGACCAGGCTTCACACCACTGTTAGCTAGATACACAATTATGAAATCTAATTAAACAGTGACAAATGCAGGCAAAAAAACAGTAAAACAAGTTTGTATTATTTTGTGTAGAAATTATAAGATTAATAGATTTTATAAAAAATAGTGGTTGACCGATTTAATCTAATCTAATTTTAACTTGAAAATTCTAAACTGTATATATTTGCCTTGATAATGTGGACAGGGTGGTTAACAGAGAAAACGGAAGCTCTACACATAAAATATTAATTAATGGATAGAATTAAAATTGTTTCATAATTTTTTAAATATAAACCACTGAAAATTAAAATAATTTAAGAAATGTAATGGCTCAAGTATTTACTTTTAAAAATAAAGCATTTTTATATTTAAAGTAAAAGGAGGGAATGTATTTCACAAATCTGTTTTCTATTTATGTACTCTGGACTTTCATCAAAAGAAAATAATATTTCTTTGACTGTTTGCAGTACACAATATATTGTGGCTTATCACTTAGTAGTCTACTTACGATCCAATAGATAAAATCCTCTGTAAATTCACTGAAAGTTTCTTTTTCTTACCTATGATGACTCATTTTTATATTTGCCTTCCTTTTGTCTTTCCCTATTCACTGACTAGAATAAGAAGCAGACAGACTATAAAGGACACATCAGTAAGAATATTCCAGGATACCACTAATGCCAGACAAGAGGTAGGAAGGTATCTGATATCTTCTAAGACAAACATGTAATAACAATTAAATTAAAGATGTCACTAAATCAACTGATAAGAAGAAATCAATTTGGAAAATTCCTTATTTTTCTCTTCTCTAGCTTTTGTGGGAAACTAGTTTCAATGCCTTCTTGTATTTTTCTCAAATGGTAACATTATTCCCTCAAGCATAGGTGAGGGATACATCAATGGTATTCAAACCACAAAAGCAGAATGCATTTTCATCTATGGTCCAATATTAAATACAGTTAAATCTAAATAATCATTGTTTATACTGATAAATATTTATGTTCACCATAACAAAAAGAGGACTCACTTTGGTGACATCATCACCAGTCTGTTTACTGAAGGCTTTAGCCCAGAGAACAGGATAGAAAACAAGATAGAAGTTCTTTTCTCACAAAATCTGCACTCTTGAGAGATGGAAACACTTGCAGCTTTAAAGTTTCTATTTCCATCTTCTGCAAAGAAAACACTCATAAAACTATTGAGGAATGCACTCAGAGATTCCAGATAAGTATTTCAAGACATTCTCATTTTCATGTATACAAAGGAGTAATTAGGGATTTTTCTTATTAGAGTCATCAATGAAAGGATCACTGAGGTGAAAAAAAAAAGAGGTATTCTCCCTTAGTTCACAGAACATTCAGAAAAGGAGAGATCAGGGTTGTCATGACACACTCATATGAATAAAGCATTTATATAAAAATTATATACTCAAATGGTCATGAAGCCATGGTATTATATTATGGAATATTTGAAGTGCTGATTCCTTCTCTTGGGCATCATCATTTTATTCACAATTAAATTGAGACTATGGATTGCAGAACCCCCCACTATCAGGACATCTTGATACTTGCAAGGTAATGTCTCCAGCAGTATAAGAAGTTGCCTAGATGTTTATATACTTTAGAATGATCTGAGTTAAATATTTACCAAGAAGAAATTGGGAGGAATTGTTAAGTGATTCTATATGAATAACTTATACAAAGGTAAATTTTAATTTTAAGCATTTTTTACACAGTGATTTATAAGTATGTAATACAACATTCTACTTACATGACATTTTTCATTACCATTAAAAATACTTACATTCATAATCATTAATCATTATAATCAACTAACTAATGTTTAAAGAACCAGATAGCATGTTCGATAAACTCTACATCATGGGAGGTACAAGGGATTCTGACTGAGTCAACAGAAACACTAAATTTTAACATCAAACTATTTAAAATACTACCTAAAGGTCAAATATCCAAGAATTACACTACTTCGAAGTGCTAAATAGAACATAAACCTCTTCTAAATACCTTTACATCAAAGAACACTTCAAATAATACACTAATTTTAATGCACGTACACAATAGACCAAATCTTATTCACATTTTCAAGGTAAAATGACAATTAAGTATTTGAATCAAAAGCCAGGGAACATAACCTTTATGCTATAATTATGAAGGTCATTTATACTCCCTTTTCATCCCAAGAAATCATGATTTTTTAAAACTCTGTTAGTAATGTTAGTAAGGCTTAAACAGCTTAAGAGTTACAGCATAAATTCGGAACATATCATTCTTTTCTAAACGAACATAACGTACACCCAATTCAAGAAATTACTCATTTGTATAGGAAATGAGTTAATCGACATACTGTGAAAAGTGAGTTAATTTTAAGTGGCGAATTACTCAAAACCATGAAATATGCTCAGTAATTTAATGCCAGAAAAATAAAATAGATCTATTTAGAAGAGACTCTAGCATCTTAGGCAATTTCAAAATTAAGATATCATCTTTAAAAAAAAAATCTTACCTAAATCCTTGTTTCTACTCTAATATGACTGAAGTTATATTTCGTAATATAAGAAATAGCAATTTTTTTTCAAAGTACCAGGGAGTATAAAGAGCTTTACATTCTCCTTTTGATAGATATAAATAGAAAAAAATGTTTTCTCTTTCAGTATTTACTAAAAAAAGAAACATGATTACAACAAAAATAATTAATGATGAAAGCAGTAGAAAAAGATGATGACAATCAACATAAGAAACCAATAAGATCATTTTATATTTTCCAACTTTTAAACAGTGATAGCTAATTAAAGTGATTTCTCAGCAACACTATTATTAGTTAACATTTTCATAAAAATGAATTAAAATTTTTTGGCTTGTATTTATTTTTTTGGTCTTAAAAAAATATCTTGCCCTGGATACCTTTCAGAAGGGTAGCTTGGATAGTTCAGCTTCACTTCCAAACCCCCGGAGATGATGTTTAACTCTTCAGCAATCAGACAGGGCAAGTAATTCCATCTTTCATGTTTGATGTATTAACCATCAGTGTGTGCACCAGGAAGGTATTATACTACATCACAGTTGTTGTCATTCAGAGCAAGCAAACAGAAACAGCATGATAAAACTGTTATTTCACTACACTGTTTCTTCCATAAATTTTAAATTTTGATCGCCAGATATCAGCTAAAGTAAGTATAAGATTTAATGGGAAATCCATCTTAAAGTGGTTTTGTTTTGCTTGCTTTTACACTGGAAAATTCAGATTACAAAATCTTAGCCAAATTGTGAAATCACAAATCACTGGAATTTTTTGGAAGGGGAATGAAATTATGTTGTTCCTAGAAAGTTATATCTCACTGCAGATTTCAATAGTTGATGTCCTGGAATCAGTCTAGGACAAGAAAAATAACATGTTATCAAAATCAATGATTGTGTTCTAGGAGTCTTAGTTGCCTAGCATGCTACATGGCTAAGATTCACATTATCAAAAAATAGATACATAGAATCAATTCTACTGAACTTAACTATGGTGAATGCCAATCCTATTCCAAACTAACTCAGTCTGCCGTTATCATTTTGGATCTAGATATAACACCTATAGCATGGTTACATCTTACAGACGTCCCAAATTTCCACTATTCTTTATACCTCATTTCTGCAATTATAAGAGTATTCCAACTCCAATCATAGAAATTTGTTAGGAATTTTTTTTAATGAAGTACCTCAAATATATGTCTAAGACAGTGTCTCGTTCATAAAAGACTCTAAAAAATGGTACTTTAAACAAACTGTACTTTCAGTTTTATTCGCTTCTCTATTTTTCAAGTGTATAATCTTCACACAGTTTAACAGGATTGCTTTCATAAGCAAGACGTAGTTTTGGCAGTATATCTCTTTTATATTACATTTACCAAAATTTACTCTAAAATAGTTATTTATTTTTATGGTATTTCTAGGGTCATACCAACCAAATGCTATCTGCTTGCTCTGAAACACTGAAGGTGTTCATAGAAGAAGGTAATCTATAGATTCATCCTTTTAAATCTTATGTTTCTCATTTCTACTACAATATGTACAACAATGCCTTCCAGAATAAGTGCAGAAATTTATACCAAAGAAAAGCATCCTATTTCCCAGGTATAGGTGGCTTTATGCAATGTATGCTTTGCTAACATCAAGGTATCTAATAAATGTTCTTTTTTTCAGAACACTAGAGTCAGAAAAAAAATCTATAGAAAGTATTTTCCCTTTCTAAAACATGAAATTTCTGATAAATCCCCTTATATCCTACAGCCTACTGAAAACCTATTTATTTCTCCACTTTTATACAGGCAGTCCTCGAATTAAGAACTTCCTACTTATGGACAGCTCTTACTTGCCCTTTAATGTTACATAGACTTGCCCTCACTTTGAAACAATAGAACTAACCACCCGTACTCCCAACAAATTCTTCATCACAATCACCTTCACTAGCTGTATGTGCAGCTTTCAAATCAGTGAAAGGCTTCAAGCCTTTTCTTGCACGAAAGTACATGTAAGACTAAATAAGAATTGTATGCACTTGTTCCGACTTATCTACAAATTCGACTTAAAGACACAGGAATGGATTTCATTAGTAACCCGGGGACTGCCTGTACTTCTATTCTTATGGGTAATGAACTAAATGTAAACAGCACTCTAAACCATCTTCTTGAAAATACATTCCTCACTTTGTATAAAATTCATTGGACTATTTCTGCCTTCTGGTAACAGCAATATTTTCTCCCACTGTCAGAATTCCCTTAAGGAACAATGAATTTATATAGTATCGGCAGATATTTTCTCCCATTTTATATGATGTTTCTTTATAAAAAAAGACAAGTACTCTATTTGAATTTTTAAATATATGGTTTCTTTTTCAGTGCTCACTTATCTTGTTAGCATTCTGCAGTCAGTAAATATAAGATGCCTCTTCTGGAATTAATCACAAGTGGAAGAGTATATAGAAAGGGTGAAGAACATTGCAAATGCAGCACAAAATATAAAGATTCAAATTATTTTTAGTATCACATTCGTCTGCTTAAGTTCCCCAACTCATTTTTGGAAGATACTTAGCAATGAATATGAAACAACTGTGAACCAATGACATAAAATCTACTATTTAGCTATTTTTTAAGATATGAAAACATTGAATAAGTTATCTCAGAACTCACTATTCTAAGATAGTCCTTTAAGCTAATAAAAACTAATAATGTCCAATAATTTATTCATATTAGCATTTACTTTTCATATTTCTCCTAATTCATGAAGTCATTTGTCCTCTGCTTAGGACAAAGTCTCTTAGCTAAATAGTATAAAATGCCATCATGAAAAGTTATCAACTTTATTGAATTTTAAAGAATTATAGAATATGAAAAAACTGAAAGAAGAAAATAGTTATCAAACACTTCAGTTTTTTTCTTCATCCATGCCTTGCTTACTACATATTCACATACTTCCATAAAAAATGTCTAGCTCATAAAACTTCTCCAGGTTTTCCAAAGCAGTTGAAACCAGAATTTGCTCTTTTAATTGGCTTCATGAACCAATCTATTAAAAATAACAATCTGCAAATGTAATTCACAAATCCCACTCTTTGAATATTCTTTTAAAACTAATCACAAATTTAGCCCAGGAAAAAGTGCTATTAGGATACACAACATACATAAAGTGTTCATAATAAAGGATACTTTTCTGTTGAGAAATGCTTCTGAAATGCATAATAATAATGATAAGAATTGTATAATTAGGGTGTTCTTTCGAATGGTTAACTATAAACAAAAACACACCATGAGGAGATGTTAGACATCTATTATGTGTGTCACTTACCTAAGATCTACCTAGGAAGGGAACATGGGGTTCATCCAAATTTTAGAAATAACCAGTGCCCTGTAAACTCGTTCAAAGCATAACAGAAACTCTCCACACAAACACTAGTATTCTATCTTGCCATTTGCAACAGCATAATTGTCGACCTACTGTAACAAAAATCCACTCACAACTGAATAAGGACCTTACCTGCATTGTGTGTTTAACAAAGAAAGGTTAATACCATTGTGTAATTTAACTGTGCATATCTTTGAATGAACTTGGTTCTTAAAGCCATTTCCAAACCTATGGTAAATTATTTTCATTGTTGTCTTGAACCTGATAGATTTCTATACTATCTCTAAGTTTTGGTGAGAGGAAACCTATTCCGTCTTTCACGCTGCTACCATTTTGTTAAGCCTGAATAGGTTTTCAAAAGCCTTTATTCATTGAAACTGAGATTAAGACATACAAAATAATGAAGTCAATATGTGGCATGATTTCAAGAGAAAAAAATGTAGATGGATTATAACACTTGACTTTATTAAGGAAACAAGAAAACAAATAATTTACTTATGAATTTGTAGATTTTTTTTTTCATTTTCCCTATGGAATACAGATAAAAAGCACTATGCAAACTCTTCCTTTCATAAATTTCTTGGGTTTTAAATCATTCTGCACAAACTTCTTCCATCTTAATTTGCACATATTTTCCTTCATGCCCCTTATAAAAAACAAACATATTTCATTTTTCAAAAGTTATTATCTCTTAAGAATGTCTACGGAAAGGTTCTAAGTATCTTGCATAAATATGCAAATATTTAAACGGATATCTAAAATAGGGGTCTCATATATATTTCATTCTCTAGCTGGAAAAATGAGAACAAGAATCATGTATCCTCATTTTTCTAATTCCAATCTTGTTATATTCTGTGAACTAAGATAGATATTTATGAACAGGAATAACGTTGAGTTCCTGACCTGAAAATAACACTGGCGGGGAGGGGCATGGCTGGGGGAGGGATGCAGCAGATCTCTTGGTGCTATTTAGACACCTTGGGTAGACACAGATTTTTCCAGGCAATCTGGAATTCTCAACATCATTAGTATTAAGAGGTGCTTATCAGAGTTTGAAAAGTTTTACTGAGATGTACCTAGCCTAGACTGTTCTGAAACTCATGCACACAATGGTACTGACTGAGGACAGTGTTACAACCCTACTTTGATTTAGTTTTTCCAATATATTCTCTAGGAAGAAGCATAATACTGCCATCTACAGACAAAATTACCCCTATTACAATTATCATTCTACACCTAATTTTCCTAAATCATCAGTCATTTTATTCTGATTTTCTACCAAACTTAAATGAATCCATATATATCTTTCTCTCTCTCTCTCTCTCTTTCTCTCTCTCGCAGTGGTTAAGAGCTCAGCTGCTAACCAAAAGGTCGGCAGTTCGAATCAACCAGTCGCTCCTTGGAAACCCTATGAGGCAGTCCTACTCTGTCCTATAGGGTCTCTATAGGGTCACTATGAGTTGGAATCCACTCAACGGCAACGGGTTCAGGTTTTGAACTCAATCGATTCTATAAAGCTCTACTTCAAATGAAAATAATAAAAAATAAAATAAAGTTAGAAACTTCAGTTAGAAATTTGAATTACATACCGGTCTGGTGTGAACAGACACAGGGGTCTTAAAGGTTGTCACTGGATAGCTGCACTCAGAAACGCTGTAGGGATCAGAACTGCTGGAGGAACACTTAGAAATGGAATCACAGGCCACAAAGGTGTTATCGAGAGGCAGTTCTTGGATGATCTGGTGCTTCGAATTCAGGGGAGTTTCAGGCTGAATCTGGAAGGCAGGCTGTGGAGAGGCAGATTTGTAATGCCGGGCCAAATCAGGGCTATCAGGCTTAAAAGTAGTAGGTGTTGTACCCCAGTTGTAGGTACCCATGGCTTGCTCTTCCAGCTCAATGGGAAGGTCTAAGGTGATGCTGTTTCCATCAGTGTCAGCATCATCTGTCTTAGCTTCTTCAATAGTGACAAAGTTAAGCAACAGGTTCTTAGGGGCATGCTTCTTCTTCTTCTTCTTCTTCTTCTTCTTCATCATTATCATCTGTCTATTTTCTGGGTTCGGAGTAACCCATTCTGAATTTTGTTTGTTTTTCTGGGCAGCCTTAAGATGTGGGGACTGGCGACATCTTACCACAGCAGTGATGAAAATTACTAGGATGACAGTTATGGTGCCAGCAACAATAGCAACCATGATCTTGACATAGTCACTGGTTGGTGAGGATGCGTCAGTTGTCTCAATATTTTGGGTCACTGGTTTTTCAATATTCTTGCGCACTAGTTCATGAATCAGTGTAGCATTTGTCACTGACTCATTCACGAATAGATTAACGATTATAATATTGAAGAGAGAATCAGGTTGTCCCAAGTCCTTAGCTTTGACTACCAGTCTGTGTAAACCAAGATCTGCAGCTACACATTTCTCCTTCAGTGTAATGTTGCCTGTTGTCTGGTCAATTATGAACAGATCTTTTGTATTTCCTCCTACAATGCTGTAACGAAGCTCTGCATTCATGCCAGTGTCACTATCGACAGCAATTACCTTGAAGACCACTGTTCCTGGATTAGTGGATGGTGGAACCAATTCATAAGAGTAGTTGGTAGAAGGGACAACAAAAACTGGTTTGTTATCATTAACATCGACCACATTTATGGTCACTTTAGCAGTTGAAGAACGTGATACCCTACCACCATCCTCAGCCTTTACATAGAAAGTATAAGATTCTTGTTTTTCTCTATCAAATGAAATATTTGGTCGGATGACACCAGTCTGTGGATCAATGGTGAAATCATCATTCACATCTAAAATCGAGAGAGTGACTGCAGAATTTTCTCCATAATCAGGATCAGTTACAGTGATTAGTCCTACTGTGCCATGTCTTGGAAGGTTTTCAGGGACATAGAAGTTATACTCATTGTGAGTGAAAATTGGGCTGTTGTCATTCTGATCAAGAACGGTCACTAAGACTGTGGCATTGGCCATCAAGGGTGGCATCCCATTATCTTTCGCCAGAACTGTGAAAGAATATTTTTCCTGTTTTTCCCTATCCAGTTTCTTCACTGCAGTCAGGATGCCTGTACGATGATCCAGGTTGAATTCAGATGGAGCATCAGAACCTAGCAGGTAATTGATCTCAGCATTACGCCCATTGTCTGCATCTGTTGCACTTATTTTTGTCAGCTGGGTGCCAGGAGAGTTATTCTCAGGAACAGAAAGACTTATGAAAGGCTGGGTGAAAACTGGAGCATTGTCGTTTTCATCTTTCACTTTGACGAGGAGCATGGATGATTGATTCAAAGGAGGTTTGCCAGCATCTGCGGCCAGTAATTTAATGGCGTATTCTCTTGTGGACTCAAAGTCAAGATATGCAGCAGTCTCTAGGAGGAACTGATTACTGAATACTGGCCTTAATCTGAAAGGGACTTCATGATCTGTGAAGCATGTCACCCTTCCATTATGGTCAGCATCCTCATCTGTTACAGTTATAAGAGCAATTTTGGTGTTGAGTGGAGCATTTTCTGAAAGAACCACAGTGCCGTTGATTGGATTGATGATGTATCTTATATCAATTGAAGGTACATTGTCATTGACATCTGTAACATTTACCAGCACCATTGCTCTTGCTGGCATTGATCCACCATCACTTGCCAAAACAAGCAATTTGTGGTTTGGTGATTCTTCCCTATCCAGTGGTTCTTTGATTGTGATAAGTCCAGTAGTGTTGTTGAGGTGAAATAGTCTCTTGGCCATGTTAGAGACTAGATTGCTAAAATAGAAGTGAATCTTGGCATTTTCACCTATGTCGGCATCTGTAGCGTGGAGCTGTGTCACTGAAGTACCTACAGGAGCATTTTCTGGTATACTGACTTCAATCTCCTTCTCCTTGAAGACTGGGTGGTTGTCATTTGTATCAGCCACACTTACTTGCAAAATAGCAGTACTGGATCTTTGAGGAAAGCCGCCATCTTCAACCTTTACCTTCATTACATATGTATCCTTCTCTTCCCTATCCAACTCCTTTTGAACAATTAGTTGTGGCATCTTGTCTCCTTCTGGCGTTTCAATGACATCAAGCCCAAATATACTCTGACCCTGGAAAACATGGAATGAAATATATTTTAACTTATGTAATAATGTAATGAGATCAGTTTTCAATGTCTTTAAAGCTCTATGATATAGTAGGATCAGCTCAGAAATAGGTGCCAGAAGACATGGGTTCTAAGTTCCAGCTCTGCCTATAACTGATATTGTAACTGCAAGCAAGTTGCTTAATTTATCTAGGCGTTTGTAAAATTAGAGGGTTGTGCTAGAAGTTGGTCTGTAATGTTTCAGGTTAGAGCATTTTATAGTAATAAATGTAACTCATTTATTTAAATTATTAAAAGTTTTCAAAAGGAAGGAGTATAAGGAATTTTAAAAATAATCGTCACTAAATTTCATGTGATAAATGAAGTTATAATAAGTGAATTATAAAAAAGTGGAGTAATTCATGGTTACTCCAAATGACTTAAATTGTTACTGTAGATTTCAGTTAGCTGGGATGCTTTTTCACCACCAAAAATAACAATCAAGTATAAAATATCCATCCAAGGCATTAACATGTTTATAATATCTAATAAATACAATTGACACCTTTTGCAGAGGGAAAAAATACACAGTCTCTAATTAGAATATAAACCTGCATAAAATATAAAGAATTTTCATTTTTTCCTATAAGAACAGACACTAAAAATGAAATTTTTCTGGAGTAACAACACAAAGTTAATGAACTTTTTGAAAATGATGTGCTGAAATGTCCAATAGGAAAATATAGCTTAGGGCAGCATGTATTTTCTCTTTATACCCAGGAGGTCATGATATGAGAATTTTGAAAAAAAAAAAAAAAAACAGCCTCTCTCCAAACTCCAATAAGATGTGTTCTACACAGATAAACAATGATCCTGCAAGTTGACTGAGGAGTACTGTAGACTGGCTCTCAGGAGGAGTCCTGTACAGTGATAGCTGTAAGATTTTGTCAGAAAAGAGTAAGATATAAAGGTACTGGAGGGTATGAAGAAAAGATCAGAAGAGTACCTTAGGATTCCTCTTCCTATTACATGAATGATTTATGAATATGTGTGTGTGTTAATTCCCCAATATATTTGTGGACAGAAAAGTTGCTGACACGGCAAGGATCAGATATTGATCTTGCATTCTTGTGCTCTGTCATAAAAGAACAAGATAACATCTAAATTTTTTGTTTATAGTTTTGACATACCAGTGTCTAAAATAAGATCCTAAAGGTTGAAAAACCAAAAACAAAAAAAAACTTGCTGTCATCCAGTCGATTTCAACTCATAGCAACTCTACAGGACAGAGTAGAACCGGCCCATAGGGTTTCCAAGAAGAGGCTGGTGGATTCAAACTGCCGACCTTTTGGTTAGCAGCCATAGCTCTTAACCACTGTGCCACCAGGGCTCCATCCTAAAGGTTAGACACTAATAAACGATATCAGGTTTTCTGGGACTTCTAGAACATATGGTCAGTTTATAAATACATTCTGTATCATATTATCTCTTTATTTACCAAAGTAATAGATAAAATCTTGTGTAATATCCAAGTACAAAAAATCATTTTTCTCTTATGAATTGCTTAGAGATATTTCTACAAACTATTGAATTTTTTTCTTTTTGCATTGAGATTTACTTATACTTTTCTCCATATGCAGAAGCATAATATACCTTGGTGGAAGACATAGATACTTATCATGAAATTTAAGGTGGCATATCAGAAATATAAACTAATTGGTTTTCTACAATGTGATTTTTTTATTTTAATTTCAATGTGTATTAGTTATCTTGTTTTTAATTCATATAACTAAGAAAAGCATTCTATTCACATTTTAATTCATATAAATGAACAAAAATCTGGATTTTTCTTTGAATAAATTATATAGCAAAGGAAACATTTTTCTTGTTATATTTATTGACACATGTGAAAATTACCAAATTTAAATCTACTTCTTAAACTGCATATTTTAAGAATAAAAATTAGAATTTAATGAGAGTACTATAAATTATAAACGAAACATATTTACTATTATAATTTTATCTAAATTAACTTAGTGATTACTTATAATTTTATTTTTGCAATAATATTCCAAAAGGCTTTTAAGAATGTTCAAATGCAGAATATCTCATTCATGGGTAGAAAAAATAGTTTATAAATTCTACTTCATAAAAAATCCATGGCACTTAATATTACTCTGTTAATTCCTGGTATGCCATAATTGAGTGACTAATATGACCACAGTATTCTCCTAGAAACTGAGGATATGGTGGTGAGTAAACATAGTTCCTACCCTAATGGAAATTAAATCTCAGCTAGCATGAGAGAAAATCATTGATGATCACAGTATTAACTGATGGTATTGATATTAACAGATATATATGATAAAAGAATAATCACATTTTAACAAGAACTATGAGTGGACGTTATAGGGTATTATTAGAGGTTTATGTATTATTATATAGTCTAGTTTCCCCTTATTATAATATTATTGCTATAATAGATATGTAAATATATAATGCATATATTTATTATATATACATATACTAATAAATAGTAGTATATGTATTAAAATATATATATATAAACTATACTATTATATGGTCTAGTTTTTCTCCTTATATAATATTATTACTATAATATCTTATATAATAATATTATTACCATAATATTATTATATAACTGGAAACTAGACTATATAATATTGTATGAAAAGAACAAGTAAATGCTCTAAAGTTCTTGAGTTTCAGACCCAGTTACCCAATTCATGACTCTAATACATCTAAGAAAAAAAGACTATGCTAGTTTTAATTTTTTCTTATGTACCTATTTTTATGTGTTTCATGTTTATACATTTTTAGTTTCTAGTTTTATGTATCTGCCTTATGTATCTGAATTTTAAATCAGAGACGAAAACAAAGACAAATTTATCAGTTGAAAAAAATCCAAGGCCAGCATTTCACTATTTTTTAATCAGTTTATGTAAAGTGATAGTAATCTTAAATTTTTTTAATGTTCAACGTGATAATTAAAGATACATAGCAGCTTATGGATAATGTACCTATTGCTCTTCTATTTTGTGTGACTGTGCTCTCATTTGACAGGTAATAGCCATAAAAGGCCACTTAAATATAAATCAAATAAAATTAGATAAAACTAAAAATTCAGTTCCTCAGTTGCATTAGCCACATTTCAAGCTACATCTGGCTAGTGGTTACTGCATTGGATAGCACAGGCATAGAACATTTCCATTACTGCAGAAATTTCTATTGAACTATATGTTTGAAGATGTCATAAACTATGTTCAGCCAGGTGATTGCCTAGCATAATTCCCCACCCCCTACACACACACCTAGGTATTTACAGTTCTACAAATGGCTTGCTAGTTTACCTATTTAAATTCATATTTTCCAAGGAATTTGAACAGGAGTTGCCTACATGTCATACGTAAATAATTTTCAACAAAGTTTCAGCCAGATATTTAAGTTTTGTGCCAAAGTGTGATGCCAGAGTAGTCACTGAATGACTATTTCAAGGTTGTTCCTCCGTCTCTTCTCCTTCAAGAATAAAGAAGGACTAACACACAGACCCCACAGTAGTCCTACTCATGGCAGTTACCCTAACCGACATTCACACTCATGTGGGCAATGAAAAAACTGAAGCCTTTGGCCAGATGTTTGACCATGATATGAAAGCAGTGGTAAAGCGGAAAGGGAGAAATAAAGATGCATGCCTCCATAATTCATTATCTCCCTAACTTTAGCATAGACTTGCCCCATATACAAAAAGTAAAAAGTTTGTGATAATTGAGCTGTAGTATCTTGAATTCCAATCCTGTCTAAATTATTTTCCCTTATCTATTGAGTCAAACTCCCACCTGAGCAAAACCTTAGATATCTCTTCCAAATTTTCAGTCTTTGGTGAGAGCACTAGCTATCATTCATATGTGTGTATCTCTCTGTAATTTACTTCAGCCTAATACACTGATACAACCACAACAATGGACTCAAACATACCAACGGTCATGAATATGGCGCAAAAACAAGCAATGTTTCCTTCTGTTATACGTAAGGTCGCCACGAGTCGGAGCCAACTCGACAGCAACTGACAAAATCAATACACCGATGGATTTGAGTGTACTGTAAAATGGTAAGAAGCTTTGTTTACACGTACAATCTCTAAAGAGACAGCACCTGGCATGTATGAACATATTCAATATGCAGTTGTTAAATGAATAAATCCATCAATTAAAAGGATAGTTCCTATTTTAAAAGATAATAGGAGAAGAGCAGAGTTTGGTTGTTCTTGTTTTTAATTCTCAGGCTGTATAGTCACAGGAATACCCTGTAATTGTTAATTTAAGGGTTTTTTTTTTTTCCTTTCACTTTAATAAAACTGCCCAAAAACCATTTCACAATTATTTTATGAAATTACTCTTTTCAGTTAAGCTAAAGTGTCAATCCCTAGAAAAATTTTACAACATAGTTGTAAATCTTTATTTTCAGAAGACATAATGACAAATACTAAAAGTGGTGTGTGGCCAGTGTATTAGTTATAAAATACAAAACACTTCATCTGTCAAACACACATATGTACAAACAAATGATAATTTTTTAAAAACTCAGAGAAAAAACCAACATATAACATAAACTGGGTGAAAGACATGAACAACATGTCATATGTTGATTCTGGATTCTGATTCCTGAACTGCACTGATCTGAAATACATAAAATTGCTAAGTCAGGGTCAAGAAAAATGTATGGACTTGGTAACAACATCATGTAATGCAAAGACTTTTTATTTCATTTGTGAGTGATATTTTTTCCTAAATACAAAAATAATCTTTGCGGTTGTAAACCCATGACAAAAGCTTCTGAAATAAGCAAGATGTTAAGCCCATCTGAGACTTTAATTCATTGTAGGTGTTTATAAAATCAAAGAAAAGAAAGTTGGTGTTCAACATGAAAACTGCCAAGAGAAGTATTTTTGCTTTTGGGAAAAAATGAATAAAGGATATTTTTTGCCAAATTAAAAGCTGTATTTTTTCCAATTGTTCTGGGAAAGAATTAACTGGGCCACTGTACTAAACTTTAACATTTTTGACATATGCGTCTGCAAGACACCATTCCACTGCCTATCGGAAGGTAATAAATAACACGGCACTTCCAGAGCTATAAATCTGGTACAATTGCCCAGAAAACGTACAGAGTGCCAGTAAGTACTAAAAATCGTTCCAAAGAGATTGGATTCCAAAACTGATTAAGTAAAAATGTTTACTCTGTTGACTGAGGAATGCTGGGGGAAAGACTAAAAATTTATATCTGAGTTCTATCACTGTTCGATTTATCAAGAATCGACCTGATTTTTTTTTTAAGTTTCCATTTTTTTTTCTTACTGTTCCTGACTGATACACCTTTGAGCCAGAGAAACACAAGAACATAGCTTCAAATGGATAAAGCCACAATTTTATTTTAGAAAATGTTAGAGAGGTAAACTTAATATTCTGAACGTAAATAAAATGGACACTCATAGGGTCGCTATGAGTCAGAATCAACTCGACAGCACACAATAACAACAACATAATAAATTTACCTTTATTCCACTAAAATGTGTCTTGCATTCCTACAGGATGCCTAAAACTAGCAGGGAGAATAACAACTGTTTCTCACATATTTAATATTGTGGTACTATTTAAATTTTATGCACTATTTCTAAAACATTTCTTTCAACATTCATTTGTAGCACTGTCAAGGGAAATGCAATAAAAAATGAATTACAAGTAAAATGACCTGAGCTGTTAGTCACATATTTGTCACTAACCCTGAAGTCATCAATTCACGTTCTTCCCTACTTTAAAGACACATTAGCAAAAAGAGTAACGTATAAGGAAATACCAACTCCCTTCAGAAGGAATGACTTTACATTAAAATGTTAATACTACTAGTGTTAATTTTGGCAAAGCCACACACAGGGCTTAAGATTTTATATATTCTGTTCTTTTATCTATTGGGACTTATCAATGTCTTTTTTATAGAACAATGTTGTGTGTTTTTGTCTCTGTTTTTTTTTTTTTTTTCATTTTAATTTTGCCTCCAAAATTCATATTTTTTTCTCTCTACTTTATCAGATATCAACACTAGGAACAGTTTGTTTTTCACTTTTTGAAGAAAGAGTAGAATCAGAAAGATTTTTTATTATAATTTTTGTGCTAAATTCTGTCCTAAAGTGTTACTGCTCCCTTACTTTGGAATTTTTATGATGATATTTATGATAAATACAATCTATTTCTTTTTTTGGCCTAGTTTCCCTGTAACTATCCTATGTCTTCAATCTGGGAAAATAATTAAACACATTGAATATTTTATCTGCAATAAACGCTCAGGTTAAAATTTCTTAACACAGAAGATTTAATTGAAAGGGATCAGTGTTGTTATATCCATGAGAACAAGCTGGATATTAAAACAAATCCAATCATAAGGTTTCCAAATTTGTATTTCAGTCTGTTATTCAGTTAGATTTGAAAAGCTAGATTTTGACTTTAGGAAAAAATAAAAATATTAAATAAATATGAGATGCATAATTGAAAGAAGAGACATAATCTGATTCATTGTATTAGCTTCCTATGAGAAAACCAATCATTTTATCCCTAGTATATATAATAATTCAACATTCTTTCTTATTTGATTCATTTATGCTCTCTCTCCCTCCAGTTTCTAAAACTTACAATGGCTAAGCATGCTCTATAATATAGAAAAAGCTTTAACACTATGCAAATATTTGAAATACAATTTGGACTTGATCCCATAGATTTTAATATTTTACATTTTACTTGAAAATATTTTCTTTTAAGGAATATATTTTTGAGCATGTGATTTTAATGACTACCTGCTTTTAATTGAGAAGACACACAAAACAAATGAAATGTCACTCCTAATTGTTGCTAATCAGCTCTTTTTAGCAGCTGCTCCCTTGTGCTCAAGTTATATGAGCCGGATTCATAAGAAAACAGAATACAGTATATCGAATCACTGAAGACTAGTACTGAAGGGACTGCAGACACAATCTAGCCTTCTTTTTCCACTTAAGAGAAAGGACATGGTTAGGTGACTTGTCCATGATCATACTGCTGGTGTAGGTTTGAAAGCCAAGCTGCCTGACTTTGAATTCAATGGTTGTTCCATGAAACTATCTTTAAAGAAAGGCCTTATTGATGGTGGTTCAAACGGTTAAATGCTTGATTACTAGCAGAAAGGTTGGCAGTTCTAACACACCCACACACCCAGAGCTGTCTTGGAAGACAGACCTGGAGATCTGCTTCGGAAAGGTCACAGCATTGAAAACCCAATGGGGTAGTGCTACTCTGCACACATGGGGTCGCCATGAGCCAACAGCAACTAAGAACAATACTGATGCTGGCAAGAATGCCTATACTATGGAGAACCCTTGTTGTTGGGTGCTATCAAGTCGATTCTGACTCATAGCAACCCCATGTGACAGAGTAGAACTGCCCCATAGGGTTTTCTTGGCTGCAATGTTTATGGAAACAGATTGTCAGGGCTTTCTCCCATGGAGCCACTGGGGTTGGTTTGAACTGACAACCTGCGGTGGATTAATTACTTTTGTGTGTGGCCTTTCTAGCCATGGTCTTGTAACTCTCACCTGGATGATTGGGTGGGACTGTGTGACAGGGTAATTGTGGCCTACCAAGGGGATTGGTCAGTTTTGCCTTAAAAGAGAGTCAATTCCACAGCAGAGAGGAGGAGCCCACACCACCAAGGAAGGAGAGACCAGCAGAAGAGACGCAGCAGCGAAGACCCGGCAGTGGGAGACAGCATGGTGGGCATCCCAGCCCATGGAGAGAGAAAGCTGAGAGCCTTTAGGGAGAGGCATAGGGCCAGGCAGAAGCGTGCCTGAGAACACAGCTGGGAAGAGGCTACCCTGATGGAAGAACTGTATCCTGAGTGTTCCTGAGCCTGAACTGTAACTGTTACTTCCCTAATAAACCCCATAATTGTGAGTATGGTCTGTGAGTTCTGTGTGGCCATTGCAATTAATTATCGAACCCAGTGGAGTGCTGTGGGAGGGACTGTTGGTGTCAGAATTGGTGAAGATGGCAGAGAGAGGAGGCATGTTTGACCTCCACCTCATGAGAACCAGCCTTGGGCTGTTGATGTTGGTTCTCCATCCCCCCTGTGGGGTTGGAGGAGGTCAGACACTGGGTTAGCAGCAGAGCAATTAACCATTGTCCCACCAGGGCTCCTGTAAAGAATCCTTAGGCAGGAGATAATCATCAGGTAATCACTACTCAAAACAAAACAACAACACACCTGTGTTTCCTTATCCCAGGCCACTGAGTCACCGACAAGGTTACTTTCCTGTCCATTCAAAAAACTACTCTACCACCTTAAGGAATTTGATACATTTCATAAAAAAGAAACCACAGAAAAAGCTCTTAAAATAATTAAGAGTGTAGTTATCTATATGCTTAAATTAAGATGAGCCAAATTCTCAAATTGGAATTCACTGTCATTTTTTTTATAGTTAGTATAAAGTAGTGTATATTCCATGGAAAATACTCTTAAAAGCCTAACCTTAGCCAAAAGCATTTTATGTTGCTGTATATTTTATCTGAATTATTATTAAAAGGAAGTAAGGTAATTTAATTAATAATTTTAATTAAAATCCATGATTAGGTCAAACTATATCAAAAGATTACCCTTCAAGAAAGTAGAAAATATGATATTTCACTAATAGATACTGCTACAAATCTAACCAGGTAACTGTTGATGGTAATGATGGTGGTGGGCCCCAGTGAATGATGCTTATTAATATCAGGAAGATAAAATTCAAGATGCTTCTGCTCCAGTGTATCAGAGAGAACGTCAGGTAGAGAGAGTCAATACCTAGGATAACTCCCCTTTAGGAGCAAGGGGAGCTGTTACAAAATCTAAAGTGTTATGAAGGCATTTTATCTTCTAAGTATCAGGGCTTCTTGAGTCATTCTATCTCTGATTGTTTCTACCTGTGATTTGTTAAGAGGTCTCAACCAATTTCTGTCGGACTTGATACTCAGAGCCCAGAAATTTCTTTTTTTCCAAAACAGTATCTCAGTTTCTATATCACATGTAAAGGCCATTTGTTCTGTGTGTCAGGGCCTTTGAATATTGATTAAGTGGATATCATTATACAGATGGATAAACATGGTAAATTTTCTTGAGAGAAAGTAATGACAAATCTGTCATGGATCATATACTGTTGGAAATGGTAATCATTGCAAGAACAGTTCAAATCTTTGATCTTTGGGGCAAATGGAGTTTCAAACTGCCAGAAACTAATCAAGGATGGCTCATTTTAATCAAGGCCTAGGTGAATAAATGGAAATCATGAAAGGTTTCATGGGAGAACAGCTGCATCTTGTGTTTGATAAGATTTTTCTTTTTTTTTTTGTATTGTTGCTCACTAAAACACTGATCTGGTGTTTGAGAGGTAAGAGGTAGCCCAACAGAATATTCATTCATTTAGCAGGCTGATTAAAAGCAGTCCTAAACATAACACCACGTGTATGTCAGTCCACCACTCATCTGTCAGTTTGCCATACTGTGGTGGCTTGCATGTTGTTGTGCTGCTGTAAGCTATGCCACTAGGATTTCAAATGCCAGCAGGGTCACCCGTGGTGAACAGTTGTCAGCAGAGCTTCCAGACTAAGATAGACTAGGAAGAAGGACCTGGTGGTCTACTTCTGAAAAAAATTAGCCAGTGAAAACCTTATGAATAGCAGCAGAACACAGTCTGATAATAGTGCCAGAAGATGGGTCCCTCAGGTTGGAAGGCACTCAAAGTACGACTGGGGAAGAGCTGCCTCCTCAAAGAAGAGTCGACCTTAATGATGGAGTCAAGCTTTTGGGACCTTAATTTGCTGATGTGACATAACTCAAAATGAGAACAAACAGCTGCAAATATCCATTAATAATCAGAATGTGGAGTGTACTAAATATAAATCTAGGAAAACTGGAAGTCATCAAAAATGAAATGAAACACATAAAGAAAATGTTCTGCATACTACTTTGGTGAGTGGCGTCAAGCGTCTTAAAAGCTAGCAAGCGGCCGTCTAAGATGCATCAATTGGTCCCAACCCAGCTGGAGTAAAGGAGAATGCGGACCACCAAAGTCCCAAGAAAAGAATTAGCCCAAGAGACAGAAGGGGCCACATAAACCAGAGACTGCATC
>NW_004443987.1:13272523-13304800 GCF_000243295.1 Trichechus manatus latirostris
ACGCAACAGAGAGTCCCTGATGGAGCAGGAGAAAAACGGGGTGCAGAACTCAAATTCTAGTAAAAAGACCAGACTTAATGGTTTGACTGAGACTGAAGGAATCCCAGAGAGCATGGCCCCCAGACTCTGTCAACCCAGAACTAAAACCATTCCTGAGGCCAACTCTTCAGACAAAGATTAGATGGATGATGGGACATAAAATGGTACTTTGAACAGTGTGCTTCTTAGCTCAAGTAGAGATACATGAGACTAAATGGGCAGCCCCTGTCCGGAGGTGAGATGAGAAGGCAGAGAGGGTCAGGAGCTGGTTGAATGGACACAGCAAATCAGGGGTGGAAAGGAGGAGTGTGCTGTCACAGTATAGGGGGAGCAATTAGGGTCACGTAACAAGGTATGTACAAATTTTTGTATGAGAGACTAACTAGAATTATAAACTTTCAGTTAAAGTACACTAAAATTAAAAAAAAGATAGCCATATTACTGCTATCATACACCAATATCAATTGTTTATGTTCCATTCATATCGTCTCCTCGATTAGTTTTTAATTTTGCCTAATTCTAGATGTTAATTTTTATCATTTCTTATTCATATAAACAAATAAATGATATTCTTCAAAGTTTACTATTTCAAAATTACTAATAATTCTTATACCACCATGGAATCGAAATTAGAAAAACAATTATTTTACTAATGAAAAAATAAATCTTTATGTACTAGTTAAACTGCAATCGTTTATAACACATGTGCAAACAAATATACTCATAGTATCAATTTTTTCCTTCAAATTTTATTTACATCTCATTCAATGCCATTAAAAAAATTAAATTTCCTCTCATATGTTTTCTTTTTTCACACTGGGAACTTTTAATTTTCCTATTCCTTTTCTCATAAATCAATCATGATTATCTTTGCAGTAGATTCTGTAGGAGAGATATGCAATAACACAGTTTAATTTTTAATCAAACTAAATTAAATAGGTTTTAAATATAATTTTTCAATAGTATACTAAAGTAGAAGCAGGAAGTTTTAATTTTAAGAGTGGAAATTAGGTTGGCAAAGATGACATATATTTAGTTTATAAAAACATTCAATTCATAAAGTGGATTAATCACAAAAATTTTGCTGGTATTAATAATAAATGTGTGTTCTTGATATATATTAAAAGAGAATAAACATTGCAATACCTTTGTAATTACTGAAATCCTTATTTCCACATGAAAGTAAACCATCTCTCAAGCTACCCTGCCCTATCTTCTAGCATGGTGTTCCTCTGTATTTGCATAGATAAGAAAGTAACCTCTACATTAAAAATTTATTATCAAAATATTTTGCAAGCTTAAAACAGTATTAATTTACAGAATTGCCTCCTATTAACGGACTTGTTATATGTGCTAATACTATTCCATCTATGACCCTTAAGATTAAGAAGATGTTCAAACTGTGTCTATTGTTTAAATATTTGTGAAGTATTTTCTTATCTTGAAATGCTTATCATTTATAGGTTTGGTGAGATTTCAAAAACAACTTCACTTGTCCTTGAGGTTACTAAAACCTCTCTCTAAAAGGCAAAACTCTGCTCTTACCAAACCACGATGTACAAGGATGGGCTACAGCAGTGGGTTTCTACCAAAACTATCAAATGTCTCCCCAGGAACATTTGGCAAAGTCTGTAGACATTCGTGCTTGTCACGATTAAGCGGGAAGATGTTACTGGAATCTAGTGGATAGAAGCCAAGGATGCTGCTAAACATCCAACAAATCACAAGAAGCACACACCCCGAAAAAAAAATTACCTGGCCCACAAATGTCAGTAGTGCTAAAGTTTAGAAACCCTGGGCCAACACAATAACAATTACAAATACTGGAAGAAAAAGACTAAATGGTATCCAAATGCAAAGTTTTACTCTGAAATTGGTATAGCAACAATTACTGTTGTAGGATCCAGCAAAAATTTAGAAAAGACACTGAGAAATATAAACGGAAAGAAATAACATTTAAGCATTTGAAACATTTAAGCAAACATCACTTTTTAGGGCAATAAGCTGACTATAAATGCACATATTTTTGTATAGCCCTTCTTATCCTGTGATTAAATATAATTTTAAAACACTAAAATCACTAATAAATAGCAACTAATTTTGTGAAAATGTAAATGATTAAACACTTCTAAGAAGAGAAGCTTTAGTTTATTTGTATGCTAGGCCAAAATAGCAGCAATCTAATTCCAATTTGTGACCAATGAGGTACTGTTGAAACCATTCATAGATTTATACAGTAGCTTAAAATTAGAGGTGGTAAAAATCAACGTACACGTAAAACAGGATATCTGAATTTAAATGAATCTGACTAGTCTAATGATGAGATCACCTGTCTACAGAATCGGAGAAAACGTGATTTCTTCAGCTGACCTTTAGCTTTCAACTAGAATTTAAAAATCAAATTTGCAAACGGTTCCAAGACAGGTTTTTATTCAATCAGAGCTAAATCCATAGATGATAAAGAAAAACTAAAAATATAGGAAAGAGTATGCATACATATATTCTAAGACATCATGCTACTTATCTGATATGAATAAATGCCCAACTCTTTACATTTACATAAGTTTAAATCTAACATTGGTTATTACTGCTAAAATAAAAATGTTAATGTATTTGATCTGTGGCAATATAGAAATAGCAGTGGTTTTTCAGGAAATTATAATATTCTAATATAATCGTTAGACTTTCATGCTTGTTTAGTGATTTGCTGATGTACAGTCAGTAAACATAGGTATTTGATAAAATACTGAAAATTCTCCATGGCTCACTAAATAATTAATTTGCATTATATTGAGTAATAATGGACAATCCAGTGGACAGTGCAGGAAAAAATCAACAGCATGACAGCAGAATTATCATCATTTTATAATCTACTAGGAAGCTGATCTAATTCATCCCTTACTTATTATAACAATATCTCTCCCTTATTCTACTAAAAGAGCTGTCATAAATGTCAAAAGATGTGACGTTCTTGACAGTTACGGGTTAGAAAATAAATGCTTCAACAGTATAGAGCTGACAGAAGAGAATTTTTAGTTATCTTTTTAATTGGAATATTTTTGGTAATTTAATCTCCTCTTTTGGCTCAAACATAGCAAAGATTGTGAGGATGGAACAGGACAGGGCAACGTTTTGTTCTGTTATACATGAGGTCGCTATGAGTGGAAAGCGACTCAAAGGGACCTAACAAGTCTCCTTTTTTATGACCTACATTGAATGAAGTTTACTAATTTAAGGTCATAAACAAACAAAATGTTTCAAACTGAGTGCAGTTACATGTCTTAGTTTAAAAGGGAAAACAAAAGCAGATACAATTTTAATAGGAAAATGTATATTATATGTGCAAAATCACACATGGTGACAAGATTTTCGAGAATGAAATGTTCTCAAAATATGTGGTCACTATGAGTCGGAATCAACTCGAGGCATACAACAACAACAATGATTAAAGAAAAACATTTTTAGGCTTTAATAAATTACCAGGATTAAAGACTACCACTTATCTGCCAGTTGGTCATTCTGTGGTGGCTTGTGTGTTGTTATGATACGGGAAGCTATGACATGGGTTTTCAAATACTAGCAGGATCACCCATGGCGGACAAGTTTCAATGAAGCTTCCAGACTAAAACAGACTAGGAAGCCTAGCAATCTACTTCTGAAAATTAACCAATGAAAACCATATGGATCACAACAGAATATTGTCCAGTATACTGCTGGAAGATGAGCCACCCCCCTAGGTTGGAAGACACTGAAAATACACAGTGGCCGCAGCAGTGTACTCCAGCATACCAAAGATCCTGAAGATGGTACAGGAGTGAGCAACATTTATTTCTGAAGTCAATGGAGTTGCTATGAGTTGGAACTGACTCGAAGGGAACTAACAGCAACAATTAAAGGATGATATTTAGGCAATGTGGCAAAAATATAAGGAAATTATTTTTTATCTTGCCAAAAATTAATCTAAAAATCTTATCTGTCGAGGTCAATATTTTTATTTTCCCTCTCAGAATTAAAGCAGGAGTTAAGATGTAGGTATTCACAGCCTCTGTATGTTATCATAGCCTCAGGAAGCAGTCAATAGTTGTATGAAAAATGGTTTAAGGAAACGTATAGAAGACCGCCAAAACATTTTGAAAAGAAATGTAGCTGCATCAAAATAAATTGTTTAAAAAAGGTATCTCTTTATCAATGATATCTACTGCATTGTGGTTTGTGACACCTACAAAGTCCAATTTAAAATTTCCTTAAAAATATCTCTACTGTTCTAAATAAACATATATTTGCTTTAACTTTTCATTTTAGAAGATTTTTTTACTCTGTAAGTGATGGGAACCAAGAATAAGGTTGCTACAACACTGATTTAAACTAAAGAGCAGAGTTTATTAATAAAATAAAACACAGCTAATGGAGATGTGAGCTAATTCATTTCCATGAAAAATTATGAATTAGAAAAATGCTTTCTGGGAATCTTAATATACATTTGATGAAACAGAAAATTTCTAGGAAGTATTTTAAAAGTACTCTGAAAGAATATAAAATGTAATGGGGAGGGATATGATTCATTCAAATCTGATTATTAACTACTGAATAACCACATATTTGCTATGGTTTTGAATTAGTTACATAGAACTGTACAGTTACAATATTAAACTACTTTAATCCACATAATAGTATGTACAACGAAGCCTGGATATTAAAAGTGTCACTCAGGTGTTCCACTTTGAAGTTATGTTTTTATTACCAAGCTCTAATAAAATTTCTCAAAAGTTTGACAACACTTCCATCTTCCACTTACTTTTGGGATATAGAAATCCTATCAATGATAATAGCTTGGTAAATATTTAGAAAATACTGATTTTAATTTCTGAAAAAAATGTTTTTCTCCAATTAAAGTTTATGATTTGTAAAACTGCCAAGAGGTGGAAGAAAAGCATTTAATTAATATAAACTTAAGGAACCTAATAGTAAGCAATTTACATTTTATAACATCATTGCTCTAAAACTGAGTGTGTGCTATTAAACTCTATTGCACCTTTTTGTATCTAAGTTGGTTTTCATTATCACCAGAATTATTCGAATTTGTAGCAATTTCTATTAACTCCATTAGCTAGATACTTACTTGAATCCAATTAAATTATTTTTATTAGTGACTATGTTAAATATTCAAGCTACCACTAGAAATTAAAGGTAAGTTTCAAAATAAACACACTTGTTATTGCTGTTAGGTGCCTTTGAGTCAGTTCCAACTCACAGTAACCCTATGTACAACAGAACGAAACACTGCCAATTCCTGCATCATCCTTACGATGGTTGTTAAGCTTGAGCCCAATGTTGCATCCACTGTGTCAATCCATCTCCTTGAGGCCATCTCCTTGGGGGTCTTCCTCTTTTTTTGATGACCCTGTACTTTACCAAGCAGGATGTCCTTCTCTGGGGACTATTCCCTCCCGATAACATGTCCATAGTACAGGAGATGAAGTCTCACCGTTCTTGCTTCTAAGGAGCATTCTGGCTGTACTTCTTTCAAAACAGATTTGTTCATTCTTCTGGCAGTCCATGATTGTTTTAGTCATCTGGTGCTGCTATAACAGAAATACCACAAGTAGGTGGCTTTAACAAGGAGAAGTTTATTCTCTCAGCCCAGTAAACTACAAGTCCAAATTCAGGGCTTCAGCTCCAAGGGAATGCTTTCTCTGTCAGCTCTGGAGGAAGGTCTGTGTCATCAATCTTCCCTTGGTCTGGAAGGTCCTCGTGATGCACAGGTGGGATGAGGTTCCCATGTGTCTCTGCTCGCTTCTCCCTTTTATATCTCAAAAGAGATTGGAGTAAGACACTATCTTGTAAACCTCATCAGCATAACCTCATCACAGTGATAGAATTTACAACACATAAGGAGATCACATATAACCTCATCATAGTGATAGTTTACAACACATACGGGGATCACATATAACCTCATCATAGTGATAGTTTACAACACATAAGGAAATCACATCAGATTACACAATCATACAATACTGGGAATCATGACCCAGCCAAGTTGACAGATATTTAGGGGGGACACAATTCAATCCATGACAATGGTATATTCAATATTCTTCGCCAACCCATAATTCAAAGGTGTCAATTTGTTTTCTGTCTTCTTTATTCATTGTCCAGCTTTCCTATACATGAGGCATTAGAAAATATCATAGCTTGCGTCAGTCGCACCTTAGTCATCAAAGTGACATCTTTGCTTTTTAACACTTTAAAGAGGTCTTCTGCAGCAGATAAGCTCAATGCACTACATCCTTTGATATCTTGACTACTGCTTTCATGGGCATTGATTGTGGATCCAAGTAAAATGAAATCCTTGACAACTTCCATATTTTCTCCATTTATCACAATGTTGCTTATTGGTCCAGTTGTGGGGATTTTTGTTTTCTTTATGTTGAGGTGTAATCCATACTGAAGGCTGTAGTCTTTGATCTTCATCAGTAACTGCTTCAAGTCCTCTTCACTTTCAGCAAGCTAGGTTGTGTCATCTATCTATCGCAGGTTGTTAATGAGTATTCCTCCAATCCTAATGCTGTGTTCTTCTTTATATAGTCCATCTTCTTGGATTGTTTGCAGATTTGGTCAATGCAATGCATCATTTGGTTTCTTGACTGCTGCTTGCATAGGTGTTGGTTGTGTATTCAAGTAAAATGAAATCTTTGACCACTTCAATATTTTCTCCGTTTATCATGATGTTGCTTATTGGTCCAGTTGTGAGGATTTTTGTTTTCTTTATGTTGAGGTGCAATCCATACTGAAGGCTGTAGTCTTTGATATTTATCAGTAAGTGCTTCAAGTCTTCTTCCCAAGGTTGTGTCATCTGCATATCAAAGGTTATTAATGAGTCTTCCTCCAATCCTGGTACCAAGTTCTTCACATTGTTCAGCTTCTTGGATTATTTACTTAGTATACAGATTGAGAAAGAATGGTAAGAGGATACAACCCTGATGCACACCTTTCCTGATTTTAAACCACACAGTATTCTCTTGTTCAACAACTACCTCTTGGTCTATGTACAGGTCCCGTATGAGCATGTTTAAGTTTTCTGGAATTCCCAATGTTTGCAATGTTATCCATAATTTGTTATGATCCACACTGTCAAATGTGTTTGCACAGTCAATAAAATGCAGTTAAACATATTTCTGGTATTCTCCGCTTTCAGCCAAGATCCACCTAACATCAGCAATGATATCCCTCGTTCCAGATCCTCTTCTGAATCCAGCTTAGATTTCTGGCAGTTCCCTGTCCATGTATTGCTGCAACCGCTTCTGAATGATCTTCAGCAAAATTTTACTTGTGTGTGATGTTAGTAATATTGTTCGATAATGTCCACATTCTGTTGAATCACCTTTCTTTCAAATGGGCACAAATAAGGATCTCTTCCAGTAAGTTGGCCAGGTAACTGTCTTCCAAATTTCTTGGCAAAGACTAGCGAGGCCCTCCAGCACTGTATTCCATTTGTTGAAATATCTCAATTGATATTCCAATTCCTGGAGCCTTGTTTTTCGCCAATGCTTCAGTGCAGCTTGGACTTCGTCCTTCAGTATCTTTGGTTCTTGAGTATATGCTACCTCCTGATATGGCTGAATATCAACCAATTCTTTTTGGTACAGTAACTCTGTGTATTCCTTTAATCTTCCTTTGATGCTTCCTATGCAGTTCAATATTTTCCCTGTAGAATCCTTCAAAATTTCAACTTGATGCTTCAATTTTCTCTTCGGTTTTTTCACCTTGAGAAACGCTGAGCGTGTTCTTCTCTTTTGGTTTTCTAACTCCAGGTCTTTGCACATTTCATTATAATAGCCTGTTTTGTCTTCTCTAGTTGCCCTTTGAAATTTGTTCAGCTATTCTACTTCATCATTTCTTCAATTTAGCTACTGAGTTCAAGAGCAAGTTTCAGAGTTTCTTCTGACATCCATTTTAATGACCTTTTGCTTTCTTCATGTATGATGTCCTTGATAAATTCCACAATTCATCCAGTCTTCAGTCATTAGTGTACAATGTCTCAAATATATTCTTCAGATGGTTCTCTAAATTCAGATGGGATATTTTGGCTCTAGTCGACTTCTCTAATTTTCTTCAGCTTCAACCTGAACTTGCATATGAGCACCTGATGATCTGTTCCAAAATCAGCCCCTGGCCTTGTTCTAACTGATGATATTGACCTTCCCCATAGTCTCTTTCCACAGATGTAGTCGATTTGATTTCTGTGTTTCCCATCCAGTGAGGTCAACGTGTATAGTTGCCGTTTATGTCGTTGAAAAAAGGTATTTGCAATAAGGAAGTCATTGGTCTTGCAAAATTCTATCATACTATCTCTGGCGTCGTTTCAATCCTTCTTTCCAACTTTCTGTTCCAATCACCAGTAATTATCAATGTATCCTGACTGCATGTTTGATCAATTTCAAAGTACAGAAGTTGGTAATAATCTTCAGTTTCTTCATCTCTGGCCTTAGTGGTTGGTGAGTAAATTTGAATAAATGTCATATTAATTGGTCTTTCTTGTAGATGTATGGATATTATCCTATCACTGACAGCACTGTACTTTGGGTAGAAGACAAATATACTTTGTACATTCCATGTTCCGATAATTAATGGATGTTTGCAGCTGTTTCTTCTCCTTTTGAGTCATGCCACATCAGCAAATGAAGGTTCCGAAACCTTTACTTCATTCACGTCATTAAGGTCGACTATACTTTGAGGAGGCAGTTCTTCCCCAGTCATATCTCGAGTGCCTTCCAACCTGAGGGGCTCATCTTCCGGCACTGTATCAGACAGTGTTCCGCTGCTATTCATAAGGATTTCACTGGCCGGTTTACTCAGAAATAGACTGCCAGGTCCTTCTTCCTAATCTGTCTTAGTCTGGAAGCTCTGCTGAAACCTGCCCACTATGGGTGACCCTGCTGGTATTTGAAATACCAGTGGCATAGCTTCCAGCATGACACCAGGACTCAAGCCACCACAGTAAACAAACTGACAGATGAGTGTGGAAACACACTTAGAATGTGTTTATTAATCCACTTAATTTCTTCACTTTTCATGGATAATGTCATATAAAATATTAGTGATCCTGATACACACGGTGATTTTGAAAATAGAAATCTACATTGTATCTGCTTCAATTAGGCAACAGATGTAGAACTTTATTTTGGTAAAATGTATTTATAGGAAAATGATGAGCTCTACTAAAATAAGATATGGGTATTTAAGTCACCAACAAAAAAATACATACTATCTTTTTTTTAATATCAAAAACCCGACTGAAAAATCCAGACAAATCCATTGAGAAAATAAAACATATTAAGGAAAATTTAATTTAATGGGTGATGAAATACTTCTAGAAATAGTGGTGATGGTAGCATAACACGGTGAATGTGTTTAATGTCACTGAATTGTGTATTTAAAAATTGTTAATATGAAAAACTTATTATATATATTTTACCACAAGTTTTAAAAAAGAAAAAATATAATTAAATGTTTATTGGTAATATCATGTTTTGCATGTTTTGTAATTTTTTTAAATAACATTTTATTATATTTTTGGTGAAAATGTGCACAGCAAAACAGTTTCCCATTCAACAATTTCTACACATATTGTTCAATGACATTGACTACATTCTTTTTTTTCCCTACTATTGCACAGGATTTATTTGTTTGTTTTTATAAAAGTAGAAAAACTATAACAATAACAACACTAATCTACTGTGGCTGACGTGGTCAGTGCCCCATCCATATTTCCTGGGATCTCGGTATCATTTTTTTAAAAATTTTGTTGTTGTTGTTGTTGAGAATACATATAGCAAAACATATACCAATTCAACAATTTCTACATGTACACTCCAGTGACACAGATTACATTCTTCGAGTTGTGCAACCATTCTCACTCTCCTTTTCTGAGTTGTTCCTCCACCATTAACGTAAACTCACTGCCTTCTAAGTTCCTATTAATCATTTTATTGCCATTGTCACTTTGATCCTATATAGATAAAGCCTGAAAGAGCACAATGCTCAAAACAGACATTCTTTACTAGTCCAACTAAACTACTGTTTGGTTTTCAGAAGACTTCAGAGGATATTTTTGGTTTAAAATTTGAAGATTATCTCAGAGAAATAGTTTCAGAGGTTCATCCAGCCTCCGTAGCTCCAGAAAGTCTAATCTTGATAAATGGAAAAACAACCAACAGAGTACAAATTTGATTCTGCATTGATAGTATCTTTTATCCTCAAACAGTATAATGAGGTAAAACATAAACTGTTCTGTTGGAAGTATTTTTGAAGAATATTTTCATAAAGATAAAATAACTATTCTCCTAAACAAACTACTCAAAGCTCTTGGATCTACAACCTAATTTCTATTTTGGAAAGATGCTCAAGAGGTTCTCTAGCTCATCCTGTATTCAGGCCATGGGCAAACTGCCTCCACATAAATAGCTATTACAGGGGAAAATGTACAGAGAAGGAGAAACATATTTAGCTTCTTAAAACATTATCTAGGACCTTGGCCAGAAGTGTAATCCCTTCTACTTTTTTGTGTCAGTACGTGGAAGTAAAGGTCAGACAGTCACATATACAATGAAACCTGTGAGAGCCGGAACTCAGTGGGACTGGCCTTTTATTTCTGGGTTTTGCAAGTTTTCCGTCTTTGACAGGGTACAGTCTTACCACTTTTCTATCACTTGTTTTAATGGAAAATATTTGGGTTTTCCTTCTGTGACAGATTTCCACCTTACACAGGCTTTTGCAGGTCTTACTGTATTTCAATAATGATGAAGAAAATAGAACTCTCATGTCTTAAAGTAAAATAACTCTTCATGCAATTATATTACATCTGCTTTCCATGTCATGTTCTTGACTATTCAGCTTTAGCAAACACAGTATAAGATGAACAATGCCAACTCAGAAAAGGATTCACCCTATATAGATTTGATGACAGCATGTCTGCTGCCAGAAAACTCTTCACAAGCTAATCTTTTGCCAGTTGAGCTAACTCAGCTTGAGGGTTGTTCAGCTAAAATAAAGAAAGAGTGCACTTTGAGGTTGTGCAAGTAATATTCGGCATCATTGATGTTATGCAGGAAATGGTAGCTCTGTCACTCAAGGTAGACTAGACTTTCAGGAATGAGAAGAAATGTAAAATTACCAAGAATGAACTCGTCTCGATTATCTCAGGTTTTATATATTGTGACTATATATTCTGGTTGTCCCTGTTTAATTATTAAGAGGGACCCCTTTCATTTTTAAAATTCTCCTGATTTGGAGGATAAATTATATGTTCACCCTCATTTTATACAATGCAAATAGATAACAGAAGATCAGATGAGGATAAAATACAGGTAAAAATTAAACACAAAGATATATACAAAGCATACAATGATAATTCTTTCTTTAAGCTACAAATTGAATCTGAATTGTACAGGTCAAAGCATTTGACAATTGTCCCTGTGGCAAACCAGTTGAAAAAAGCAACACTTAAAATAGCTATAAATATCGCCTAAGCAAATATCAACTAAGCAATTATCTTTTCAAACAACAACAGATAACTGTAACTAGGAGAACAAATCCAGTTATTTGAGAAATAGCAATTGTTAACCATGCGAAACAGCGCAGAGTTATACAGTTAGTTATATGTGAGGAAATAAACCAAAAACAAACAAAAAAATCCTCTCTAGAACACACTGTAGCACAAAACACAAAAGCTGTCTTTAGTAAAAAGAAGTGTCAATAACTCATTGTGGGGTAAAGGACTTAGTTTTAACCTAAGTACAGTGGCCTTTGTCCTTGGCTCTTGAAAAATAACTCTTGGAGTTATTGGGGTGACTTGATAGGGAATTTTCAGGCCACACCTAAGAATTTATGCCGGTGAGTGGGGGCTGGCCAGACCAGAAAACACTCACTTGGGAGGCTGGTATCAACTAGCCTCAGGAGGCATGATTTAGCCTATCATACAGAACTGGCCCATAAAAGCCCTAAACATGGAGGCTCAGAGAGCTTCCTGGTTGATGAGAACATCTGCTCTCTGGAGGGCGGTGCATCCCTCGAGACATGGAAGCTTTGTCCTGGGAACCTTCCAAGACCTCATCCTATGTGAAGTATTCATTCTGTTGTACTGAGTATGGTATATACTCTGTAAGTTCTGAGAGTCATTTCAGCAAATTAATTGAACTCAAAGGGGCAGTGGGAGCCAGAATGTCAGAAAGTAAGGGTGTCAAGTGGATTCCTGAGCTTGTGGCTGGTATCTTGATGGAGTAGTAGGAAACCAGCCCCAAATTTGTGGCCAGCAGTTTAGAAAGTTGAGGTCTCATGTGCACTCCCTATAATTGTGGCTGGTGCCTGCCTATTTGACTATCTGAAGGACAGTGTCCTTTTAACTTGTGAGCTCTGATCTAGCTCCAGGTGTTAGCCACCAAGGCAGATGGTGATGAGGATGGAGAAGTGGGAAGGTGAGGACTGTATCAATTTCCACATTTGGGGGATTGGATTCACTCTGCACACTCACCGTGGCAATGCACTGCAAATATGGGTGGATTAACTATCACTAACTCATTGAAACAATGAAAAGTTTAAGAGAAGCAGAGATGAAATAACTGTCAGTAAACCATTTAGCAAAGCAGGGATGGACTGTAGAGTAACTGTTGAGGTTATATAAGATAGTATATGTTTTTCCCATTGCCATCAGGTCGATTCTGAATCTGACTCATAGCGACCCTACAAGACAGAATAGAACTAACTGCCTCATAGTTTCCAAGGCTGTAATCTTTATGGGAGCAGACTGCCACATCTTTCTCCTGCAGAGCTACTGGTGGCTTTGAATTACTGACTCTTCAGTTACCAGCTGAGTCCTTAACCCCTGCAGCACCAGGGTTCCTTGGTTTATGTTTAATTATAGCTATATCTATACAGATATCTAATTAAGACACTATTCCTTTAGGTGAAAGAAAAAGAATACAAAAATAATTGTTTCACCAAATTCCATAGTTTCCTGGTAAAATGAAGAGATTATTTTGTAAAGTGCCATTTTTACACTCAGTAATACCCAAATAAGGCCAGTCACTATTCTGTGGGGTTGGCAGAACATTAACTCAGGGAAGAGTCAAATTTTACCTCAAACTCTTAGTCTGCATATGAGATTACTATCTGCAAAACAGCCACAAAACAAGTGGAGAAAAATTGCAAATAACTTTATATTACTTAAATTTCCCATAGGATAATTATATTTCTATAGACAAGTATAGCTCAAAAAGGCTTTTCTATTATAATAAAAATCAGATTTCTAAGCGTTAGAGGGATTAACACCTTAGTTCTATTAATCTGATTATCTCACACATAAACTAGTTGTCTATGTGAGAATTCTAGCTATATAAAATCCTTTCATTATACCAATTTGATATTTAGTCCTAAACATCAGATGAAGGACTGAGCCAAAATTTCAGACACCTAGATATGCCTGAAAACTCACGGCAGAATTTCTGGAGAAAACAAGATTTCCAAGAAATGTTAAGAATCCTAAGTACTACAGATGGATAAACTTGTTCACCTTATAAAGAAGTCAGCCAACAATGGTTCAACTGTTGCTGCTGCTGTTGGTTGTTCTCTAGCAAATCACTGAACCCAAAGGGACAGTGGGAGCCAGCAGGTGAGAAAGTAAGAGTGTCATGTGAAATCCTGAGCTTGCAGATGGCATCCTGAAAGGGTAGTGGGAAACCAGCCCCAAATTTGTACATAAGGCCACCCATGTGTACAGATTAGAAATGCTCCATAGGGTTTTCAAGGCTGTAATCTTTCAGAAACAGATCACTGGGCCTGTCTTCTGAGGTGCCTCTGGGTGGATTCGAACCGTCAACTTTTTGGCTAGTAGTCCGGTGCTTAACTATTTGTGCTACCGAGCTAAGTGCCATATAGCCCATCACCAATGAGGAAATTTTCACTTTTTCAGGCCCGTGAGTACTTCTAGTTAAAGGTGCATTCCATGTCATTGCTATGGTTCCAAAGGATTAAATATGACAGGATACATTAGGGAGATGCAAATCAAAATCACAATGAGATACGATTTCACACCCATTAGGATAGCAATGATCAAAAAAATGGAAAACGTTAGGTTTTGGTAAGG
The DNA here is from genome assembly GCF_000243295.1 of Trichechus manatus latirostris. NCBI lineage: Eukaryota > Metazoa > Chordata > Mammalia > Sirenia > Trichechidae > Trichechus > Trichechus manatus. The sequence goes on from NW_004443987.1 coordinate 13,286,706, forward strand.
TTGTGGAGAAACTGAAACCCTCACTCATTGCTGGTGGGAATGTAAAATGGTACAGCACTGTGAAAAACATTTTGGCAGTTCCTCAAAAAGTTCAACATAGAACTACCATATGACACAGCAATTCCACTCTTAAGTATGTATGCAAAAGACCTGAAGGCAGCAACATGAACAGACACATGTACACCAATGTTCGCTGCAGCACTATTCACAACAGCCAAAAGGTGGAAACAATCGAAATGCCCATCACCTGATAAATGGATAAACAAAATCTGGTATATCCATACAGCCGGATTTTACTCAAACATAAAGAATAAAGTCCTGATGCATCTCACAACATGGATGAACCTAGAAAACATTATGCTAAGTGAAATAAGTAAGTCACAAAAGGGCAAATGCTGTATGATCTCACTTACATAAAATAAGCAGATACATAAAAACCAAAAATTATTAGTGGTTCCCAGGGGTGGGATTTATGGATAACACTGTGAAGAATGGAAATTCCAAAACACTTAAGTGGAGCCTATACATATATAAATCAACAGGCAGTCTCTTGAACAGAACAAGGGGATACCGTGTGGTTTAAAATCGGAGAAGGGGTGAGGCAGGATTGTATTCTCTCACCATACTTATTCAATCTGTATGCTGAGACAAATACTCTGAGAAGCTGTACTATATGAAGGAGAACTCAGCATCAGAATTGGAGGTACTCTCATTAACAACTTGCGGTATGTAGAAGACATGACCTTCCTTGGCAAAACTCAAGATGACTTGAAGTACTTACTGATAAAGATAAAAGCCTTCAGTATGGATTATACCTCAACATACAAAAAAAAAAAAAAAATCCTCACGACTGGATCAATAAGCAGCATCATGATAAATGGAGAAAATACTGACGTTTCAACAATTTAATTTTACCTGGATGGACAATCAATGCCCATGGAAGCAGCACTCAAGAAATCAAATGAAGTATGATATTAGGCAAACCTGTAAAAGACCTCTTAAAACTGTTAAAAAGCAAAGATGTCACTTTGAGGACTAAGGTGCACCTGTCCCAAACCATGCTATTTTCAATCACCTCATATGAATGTGAAAGCCGGACAACGAATAAGGAAGACAGAAGAATAACTGACGTATTTGGGTTATGGCGTTGGTGAAGAATATTGAATATACCACGGGCTGCCAGAAGAAAGAACAAATCTGTCTTGGAGGAAGTACAACTAGAATGCTCCTTAGAAGAGTGGATGTTGAGACTTTACCTCATGTACTTTGGAGGAGGGACCGATCCCTGGAGAAGGACATCATGCTTGGTAAAATAGAGAATCAGCTAAGAAGAGAAATACCTTCAAGGAGATGAACTGACACAGTGGCTGAACATTGGGCTAAAACACAGCAAAGATTGTGAGGATGGCACAGGACCGGGAAATGTTTCCTTCTGCTATACATGGAATCACTGTGAGTTGGAGTAGACTCAAGGGCACCTAACAACAATCAAGAGTGGGAGTGAAAAAGAAAGAGTTTTTATTTAGGGTGCAATGGATATATGTTAACGGTGGTAGAATAATTTGGAAAAGGATAGAGAGAATGGCTGCACAACTTGAAGAACGTAATCAACGTCACTGAATTATCCATGCAGAAATTGTTGAAATGATGTATGTTTTGTTGTGTATATTTTCACCACAATAAAAAAAATGATAGGATGGTCATTGCTACTTCTTCAAACTGAAGAGCTCTAGACAGGTTTTAGAATGTAGCATAAAGATGTATTTGATTGGGTGAAATAATGTTGAAGAAAATGGTATGGCTGTCTGCAGCTGGTCCCTTAGGAATGACATTCCCAACATTAAAACTGCAAGATTTAAATGCCTCCTAAAACATGCAAAATTTGTTAAATACTTAAGTTCTAGAGAAAAAGCAGTGTGAGATCACTCAATGAAGGAGAGAATGAAATAATAAACTTTAGAATATTACAATCTTATTGTGTATTCAACCAAGGAACGTAGCCTTCGTCTTATATTTATTTATTGAAGGTAGCTGAATTCCTAGGAGTTAACTGAATATTCATTAGTTTGTAACTAAACATGATTATATTTTTCAGCTTTTTGATAGCTACATACAGTGTCATATCCATCTATGTAATCATTCAGTGACTGAAATAAAGTACTGTTTAACTAAAAGTAATATATAAAGTTCTACACTTTATTTATAATCCATTAAATTCTTATTCTAAAATTTTGCATCACTTTGTTCTTCTGGTAACAATTTACTTCATTATTTTTATTATTTGACAGCAAAACTCTTCATGTCCCACTGTCTTAAGGATTCAGAATATTTGTTCTGCTATATTCCCCTGGACCAAACTATTTTAAATGGATACTTCTAAGCTAACTACTGTCCTCAGAGGATATCCTGACCCCATCATAAACCAAGAAAACACACTAGCATCCATGAAAAGTTTGTTCTAGTAAATTTACTGCTTGTACTTTACTATGCTATTGAAAAATATATTTAAAACCTATTTAGTATGATTAAAAATCAAAAATTAAAATGTGTTATTACATATCTATACCACAAAATCCACTGCAAAGATAATCACGACTGACTTATGAGAAAAGGGATAGGAAAATTAAAAGTTCTCTCTGTAAAAAAGAAAACACATGAGAGGAAATTTAATTTTTTAAATGGTATATGAATGAGATGCAAATACAGCAATTCCAGATGGTAGAAGCTGTGTATACATATTAGCAGTATCATAGTCATATGGAGGGCCAGAAGGATGCAAAGACAAACAAATAAAAGGTGACATTTGAGTCAAGAGATAATCTAAATAAGGTAAATGGAAGATTTTTCTTTTCAAATTGAACTAGGTCCAGAAATAAATGTGGAGCCAGTGGCATTGATTGAGAAAGAGAATAATGCTGTCATATTTTTTCTCTGGATACATACATAAAATATGTATGAAAAACTAAATTTGGGTTGTAAAATAAGCTTTTTAAGAAGTATAAAGCATCAGAGTTTAAAAAAAATTGAGGAAGGCTATAATTAATCTTAAACTATAGAGTAAAACCAATACCACGGCTTACAGAACACTTCTTCAAGGAGTTTGGCAAAAAAATTATACATTTTTCTTACTTCATTAATTCTTACAATATCCTTGCCTGTTAGATAAGGACAATTTTAATATTCTCCACGATATAGGAGAGGAAATGGAGGCATAGATAAAAGAGTTTTAGAATCAAGATAATAGAAAGAATCATGCACTTACCACTTCAAGGGTGGGAATTATCATCGATATCAAAGAATTTTGATTTCCATTTTCAAATGAGTTTTCAGGTAAATGTGGACAAAATTGTTACTGCCATTATTGCAGATCTAATAACAAAAACCAGGTTCCTCTGCCCTGGTTCCACAAATGGACACCCCAGGCACTGCAGCCCCTGGTCTATGCCTGCAGCTCCCTAAGACGTTGTCTCCCCTGGCTCCACCTTCAGGACCCCATCTTGCTGGGACAATAAGCTCATTCCCCCCTCCTCAAGGATACACCGGAGAAAGTGAGGCCACCTGCCAACCCCACAACAGTCCTCACCTCCGTTTAGCCCTGGAATTTAATAGTAGGAAAGAGTTACAACCTTTCTGGGAATTCGGCATCCGCAAGGAATGGGGTCAAGACAAGAGACCAGAACCTTCCCTGGACAATGGGAAATCCAGAACACTTAACTGTGCTCATGAGGGACCTGTACATAGATCAAGAAGCAGTCATTCGGACAGAATAAGGGGATACTGCATGGTTTAAAGTCATGAAAGGTGCACGTCAGGGTTGTATCCTTTCACTATACTTATTCAATTGGTATGCTGAGCAAATAATACGAGAAACTGGACTATATAAAGAAGAACGGGGTATCAGGATTGGAGGAAGACTCATCAACAACGTGCGTTATACAGATGACACAACCTTGCTTGCTGCAAGTGAAGAGGACTTGAAGCACTTACTGATGAAGGTCAAAGACTACAGCCTTCAGTATGAATTACACCTCAACGTAAAGAAAACAAAAATTCTCACAAATGGACCAAAAAGCAACAGCATGATAAACGCAGAAAAGATTCACATTGTCAAAGATTTCATTTTACTTAGATCCACAATCAACGCCCATGGAAGCAGCAGTCAAGAAATCAAACGACGTATTGCATTGGAAAAATCTGCTGCAAAAGACCTCTTTCAAGTGTTAAAAAGCAAACATATCACTTTAAGAACTACGGTGCACCTGACCTAAGTGTTTTCAGTCGCCTCATATGCATGCGAAGGCTGGTAAATGAATAAGGAAGACCGAAGAACTGACGCCTCAGAGTTATGGTGTTGGCAAAGAATATTGAACATACCATGGACTGCCAAAAGAAAGAAAAAGTCTATCTTAGAAGCAGTACAGCCAGAATGCTGCTTAGAGGCAAAGGTAGCAAGATTTCATCTCACATACTTTGGACATGTTATCAGGAGGGACCGGTCCCTGGAGAAGGACATCATGCTTTGCAGAGGATCAGCAAAAGAGAGGAAAACCCTCAACGAGATGGACTGACACGGTGGCCGCATCAATGAGCTCAAGCATAACAAAGATTGTGAGGACAGCGAAGGATTGGGCAGTGTTTCATTTTGTTGTACACAGATCACTATGAGTGGGAATCAACTTGACGGCACCTAACAATAGTAACAAACTATAACATCATAGCTTAATGAACGTATTCTGCAAAAATCTACTAAAAGTAGATTTAGAAAATTTAACTTTTTCTGAGACTACAAAGACTTAAAATAATTCTATATTCTTAAAGGCAGCATGGCCAATTCAAAATAAAATTTTTTTTATATAATAAATGTTTTTCTTCCTTACTATCATTAGTGTAAAAACATACTCCCTATAATGCCTGTTATTATACTCCTTGGGGACAGTGAATATTTTTCAAACATATTTTTATCCCTCAAGACTTTCTACATTAGGTACTCATTAAGTTTGTGTTAAATTTGGATTAGTGGAATTAGACTAAGATACTAGTTAGTACTCAGTTACTGTTAAAACTAAGACAACATTTAGTAGAACAGCTTTCAATTCATTAGAATTTTACTTCATTCTACTGGAGAAGTTTAAAGTAATAGACTTCATTATACAAAATAAGCAAGAGGATGAGAAATGTTCCATGACAATGCCTTGTATAAAATAAAACTCCTGATTAAATGAGATCTAAAGAGCAAAGTTAAATTAGGTTAGATAAACCAAAACTTCATTTTATAATATTCATCTTTTTAAACTCCTTGTTTTGTTTCATGAAACAAAATTTACAATTACCATTTTAAATAAGTCTTTTCTCTATACTTTTGTACTTTTTTTAGCTTACTAGCAAGTATAGAGATGTGTATATGTAGCAATTAAAATATAATATCATTAAACAATCTTCCACTCTATTAAAAAAATAAGCACTAGGTTTCTTATCACTGGTCATCTAGAATTACCTCTTCCACAGCAAATGGAAAATATATGAACAGTTATTTTTTTATTGTCCTAGTTGCTACAAGACACACATATGAACCTGTGTGTGTGTGTGTGTGTGTGTGTGTGTGTGTGTGATTATTTCATTTATCAAAGCTGTCCACAGGGTCAGCCTAGAGACGGAGTCAAGTCTAGCAAGAGACTGCCAGTATCAGGAGCGCTGTAAGCAAAAAATCAGTGAGAAAAGGACATTTCAAATATTGTTAAGATATTTTAGCTCTATGTTTTTAATTAAATTGAATCCCATACATCCCATCCGATCCAATGTCGTCGAGTCGATTCAGACTCATAGAGACCCTATAGGACAGAAAACTGCCCATAGGGTTTCCAAGGCTGTGTAAATCTTTACAGAAGCAGATTGCCAATCTTTCTCCCACAGAGCAGCTGTTGGGTTTGAACTGCCGACATTTTGGTTAGCAGCAGAGGGCTTTTACCACTGTGCCACCAGGGTTCCTTCAGTATATCCCATCCTCCGAAAATTCTACCTGCATTCATAAACTAGAGATACTTCAAGAAGGATCTAATAAAATGTAATTTGTGGCCAAAACAATTTATTTGATATATTATGCTATTGTATTATTTAGTTTTTCATACTTCCTAGATTGATATTATGAAGATGGCTGTAAGCTGATAAATGTGAAGGAAGAAGAATATTAATTTCTTTAGCATTTGATTTGTAAGTGAGAGCTCTTTTTCATGTGCATTTCATATTTTTTGCTAAAGAAAAAATTCTTGAAAAACTGGTCAAATTCACATATCTTGGTAAAAGCATACTGCTATATATTTTATAGATCAAATTTAAACAAGATCAGACAGCTTCCCCCAGAAAGACCTTATTACTTTTATCATTATTTCTGATACAAGGACATCAAAAGCTTTACCAATCCTTTAAATTTTTTTTTATCTAAATTGAATGCTTCAGTTCACTAAGAGTGTGCCATCACAGCACAGAGTGTTGTTCTATAATTAATGTAAAGCAGTGTAGACAAAAAGAACAATTTATTCCAAACTACCTACATTAGGGCATTTATTACTTACTTGTTAACATTGATCAGCATTATGGAAGTGAAATCGATCTGTGTAACCAAATCTCATATTTCCATTAAAGAGTTCTATATCAAATAACTTTAAGTTTTGTATAAATATATTTTTTTATCTTAGGTTCAAAGTTATTTCTTTTGGCAGACAAAAATCTAGCATCAAAATGATGTTTATTTAGACAGTGAACAACGGAGTAACAGGTCAATAAATCTTCATTTAATAAAAACTAACATAGAATTTAGCAGTACTTCTTATCAGTCTAAGAGGCATGATGTAAGTAAATTAATGGAAACACACTGGTTCTTCAGAATCTCAATTTAAAACTTTTAGAATTGTGCTATCTAAATTGTTCAACATATATGTTTTCCATGAGACTATTAATAACAAGTGCATTTAACTAAAGGCATTAGTGAGCTATGAATATTAACCAGGACTCTCATAATAGTAATGAAGTCAAAAGTTACTTAATCCTATTAGTGTCACACTCTAATTTTAATAAGATCTGACAGCATTAATAAAGGTCCATTTAGGAAGAGAATGAGTTTTATGTTGTCATTTATCCCCACAGGAGGTGCACTTTGATAATAACCCCCAGCTTTCCGGGACCTAACAGTCATTAGCATTTGATTGTCTTCTCTTTTGCTTTTTAGCACAGCTCAAAAATACATTAATATGCACATCATAGAATTCATAGATCATAAAATCAAGTAATCTTAAGAGTTGAAAGGGTGAACTTTGAAGTAAGAGAGTCCAATTCCTTAATTTTATATATGAAAAATGAGGAAATGACTGTATCCAAAACTCTTCTGAGCCTCTTGGAGGCAAATAAGCTTTCTAAAATAGTTATACACATTTTTTTGTTACAGCATAATCTGCCTGCAAAGATGTTACCCACCACTTCAAGCTATGATTACAAAAGATAGAGAAATATTACTTCCTTCACAGTAATAAATTCACTTCATTCTTGGCAATCTGAATCAAGATTACTAAATCTAATTCTAGATGATATTTTCATAACTTGGATTTTCTAGCCCCAGATTTCAAAACAAATCTAATTCTAACCTAAGCTTCATAAGTCCAAGTCCAGCTCTTGATCAATGGGGAAAATGGTCAGCGCTCATTTAGTTTTTAAAGCAAAGAGCAAACACATCTTGTTTTACTTAAAATAGAAACAAGGGCCTAAAAACCTTGACTATGTGAAAGAACTCCTCCCCAGATTTTTTTTTTTTTTAGTTTGATGGAAAAGATGAGAATGCCTCATGGGATTGGCAGAAACAAGTGAAGGTGTTGGGCAGGATCACCAATGTGAGAAAAATGTGATCTTTGTGCTTGATCATCACAAACTATCAACCTGGAAACACTGTCATGCCTGCCTCAAGGGAACCAATCAGTGCACTGTCACTGGGCTAGTACAGGAATTTTATTGCTGATATATGTGAGGAAAGATGGAAAGATGAAGTAGAAAATGAAGACATATGTAACATCATTCCATACAGTAATTTCCCCTGAGTTCCAACCATGGGGAGAAGTAGGTTCCTGTGGTTTACATACATAACCTGAGTCAGATTGGGTGCTTGAGGGATATTTCTATTTATGAAAATGTTAGCTCCCCTGCCAACATGACCTGGAATATTAAAAAGACCTTTATAAATAACAGGCCATTTGAATAATTAAGTGAAAGTTAAAAAGATACTGTCATTGCCTACTCCTGGCCAACAGCTCTATCAGACATTGCAAGGCTTCAGTGGCCCTTGAATATTAATGTATTTTCAGGATAGAGAGCCAACATTAAGAGAAAATCATATAAAAATATCTGTAGGAATTCTTGTAACATCACAACTTTACTTGAAACAACAGGGAGAAGAGATTTCACTTCTAGTTTTTGTTTTTTTTTTTTTTTTTTTTTTTTGTCAACCAACATCAAGAACTCAAATAGATTAATCTTTTTCACTTTGGAGAGTAACCTGATCTTTTGCAAAGTTGAAAATTAACCTTACTAAGGTCACACAGATAAGTTTTATTTTAACTGGCTTTTCTGTTTACCAAGCAGAATCACTTGATAATCACTTCACTCTTTCATTTCTCATTTTCTCTTTTTTTCTTCTTTCACTTCCTTTCTCTGGTATCATGAACTTCTGCCCTCAAGGTTATCTGTCTGTGGATGTATGGAATATGAGAGTCAGAAGACCCTATTCTGGATCCCAACTCATTTACTAGCCATATGATCATAAGAGATAGGACATTATCTCTCTGAAACTTATTTTCCAAATATTTGAAATAGGGGATGATAATACTTTCCCAGTTTATGCTAAAGCATACCTAAAAGACACACAAACAGAATTAAATTAGTCAAAGTTTCCAAAGAAAATATTATACCGGTAAGTTTTAAATCTCATGAAACTTTATATTATATACATTTTGGATAAATTTAGTAAATATTTTCTACCACTCCCTTTATTTGCAGTTAATATAGAATTGTCAATAGCAGGACCCCTTATTTATCTATAAATTGACTTATTTTCCCTAGAAATATTCTCTATATCTCCCTCTTTTCTCCATTTGTTATCTGAATATTCACATAAATTTTATATTACCCTAGTTAGGATAAAATAACTGCAACTTTGCTATCCTTGTCTATTCAACAAAAGTAGAGCAAATTAGTATTAATTAAATGCTCATCCTATTGTGCAGGACAAAGGGTCTTTTAAAAGAAACTATTGTGGATGGCCTACTTACTTTCAAATTGTAAAAGCCACTAATGATTATGGATGGATCATAACATGTTTCATTTCTTTCCTTATTTTCTAACTCCACTCCCCCAGCATACATACCACATTTATGACATGGCCTTTTTATAAGTCAAAAGTACACACACTTAACATGATCCATGTCATGGCCCTCTGCATGCCCAGGGCTATGCTTTGTGTTTCATTCTCGTTATTTTTAACAAGCAGTCAGGACAGTATTTGTGCATGGGACCATACAAATGCCCCTTTACTTTAGGTACATCACACAGTTCATTTAAGGTTTATCACACATTGTAAAGCAAAAAGGCATTTTAGGGCATTTCTATTTCTAAGACTTATCTAAGGACTTCTAGTGAGCCTATCTTTTTGTCATTTGCTGACAGTCTTTCAAAGAAAGTCAAATGAAAACATGTTTTAACAAAGCTAAAATTATGCCAGTATGTTTATTTGTTTTATCTGAATTAGTTCAGCTTTCAAGACAATTCAGAAATTTCTTGGAAATTCATTAAGCTTCCCTGAGGGAAACCCGACAAAATTATTCCTGAGTAAAGAACTGTATTTTAAACAAAGCATTTGTCAAGGAGAGGCCCTATTACTAATACCCAATTTATATTTTGTAAGGTCTCATTTTTATTTTACGTTTTAATATATTTTTCCAAAGAAAGTGTTTTTCTTTCTTTAGGTTGTGCTGTCCAATATAATAGCCACTAGTAACATGAGGAGCCCTGGTGGCACAGTGGTTAAAGCGATCATCTCCTAACTGAAAGGTGGGTGCTTCCAAACCACCAGCGGCTCCTCAAGAAAGATGTAGCAGTCTGTTTCCGTAGAGATCTACAGCCTTGGAAACCCTATGTCACTATGACTCAGAACAGACTCGATGGCAGTGGGTTTGGGTTTGGTTTTGGTTTTAGTAACATGTGAAGAAGCCCTGGTGGCGCAATGGTTAAGCACTTAGCTACTAACAAAAAGGTTGGCGGTTCAAACCCACCGCGTGGCTCAGCGGGAAAAAAGACCTAGCGATCTGCTCCGGTAAAATTCACATGCTAGGAAAACTATGGTACAGTTCTACTCTGTCGTATAGGGTCATTATGAGTTGGAATCACCTCAAAGGCACCCAACAGTCACATGTGGTTATTAAAATTAAAAAAATAAAAATTTCAGTTCCTTAGCAGTACTAGCCACTTCTCTGCGTGCAATAGCTACACGGGGTTAGTGGATGCTAAACTGGATATCATATATTATAGAAAGTCCATCGTTACAGGAAGTTCTATTGGACAACACTGCTTTAGAAATAACACCCTCTCTGCTATACAATGGAAACCCTGGTGGCGTAGTGGTTAAGAGCTATGGCTGCTAACCAAAAGGTCGGAAGTTCGAATCCACAAGATGCTCCCTGGAAACTCTATGGGGCAGTTCTACTCTGTCCTATAACGTCTCTTTGACTCGGAATGGACTCCACGGCATTGGGTTTTTTGCTATACAAGTGATTATTTAAAATGATAAGCTTTTAGTTGCAATTCACATTTCTATAAACAAATGTTTTAAATCTTCTCATAAATTTTCAGTACAGTTGTATCTACTCTATTGTTGTTATTAGCTGCCATCCAGTTGGCTCCTGACTCATGGGGACCTCATGCACAAGGGAACAAAACGCTAATAGTTCCTGCCCCATACCCATGATTGGTTGTGGACCTGACCATTGTTATCCACAGGGTTTTCATCGGCTGATTTTCAGAAATAGTTCACGGGGCCTTTATTCCTACTCTGCCTTAGTCTGCAAGCTCCACTGAAATTTGTTCAGCGTCATAGCAACACACAAGCCTCAACTGACAGATACGTGGTAGCTGTGCATGAGGTGCTTAGCCTGGGAGTTGGAACTGGGTCTCCCGCATGGAAGGTGAGAATTCTACCACTGAACCACCAACGCCACTCAAGTACACTTAGTTCCTACTCTTCCCAATTCTGCCCCTCTGGTATTTATGTAATCATCCTCATGTTATGATCGAAGAAACTAAAGCTCGGAAAGATTAAGCTGGAGGTGGTATGACTACTCAGCGTTAAACACAAAACTGAGATCCGTATCATCTGGTCCCTGAATATTTTTCCATTTCATCAAACATGGTGGTATCAATACATGGGCCTTAACTAAAATTGTTCATTTATAAACCAACTATTCCTTCTCTGTTTCTACTTCTCATACTCACAAACAAGTCTGTACTTCACTTGAATTTGTTAAGAGTTATGTTGCCATTCATTCCTGAATGTATTTATAAACAAATACATCCTTACAACATATATGCATCAGTTGAGCAATTTTCCAACATTATACAGCCTCCATGTCCAAACATTCAAGATGACATAATTCAGACTAACTTATTTATATGTTCTTTAAATATTTTTTAACATTGGTCATTATATCAATTATACTCTGGCATAATCAGAAAATATTATAAATTATTAACAATATAAATATTAACAATAAATGTGAAAATCCCACTGGTCCTATCTATATTAAATCTGCATATTTGTTTTTTTATGGATTTTCCAAAATCATTCAAGTAGATTGTACTAGTTCATGTGTCCAAATCTGAGTTTCCTACTACTCTACATGCCAAGTAAGTAAGCAAGAAGAGTCATGCATTCACTTGATAAATGCGACGCTTCTGCCCATATTTTGAAGAACACCAAATATACCATCTATTCCTCCCTCTGCCATCCTGACCCCCAGGACCCAAATCAAGTCAGAACATGTTCTTCAAATTCACTGATTAGTTTTGCTAAAAAGATTACTTCCCTTTGATAGTAAATGGATACTGTTTCTTTAAAGGTTGTACCAAAATGAACATCTTTAACATTAAGAACACATTGTCTAAAAGTTAATGTCACCTTGATGATTCAGGAGACACTTAAAGATCTTACCCTGGTTTGAAATTATCATGATAAATATCATTATTCTATATATGTGCAGAAATGCTAGTAATAAAGACTGTTCAAAACACTCCAAAGAAATCTGGCATCTTTTCAAATGAAAGATAAAGCTTTTTTTTAAATCTAAAATAACCATTTATAAAAATTGATGTATTTGTGAATTCATTCTTAACATTTTTGCTTGTTTAGGTCAAGTCTGTGGCAGAATCGTGACTAGGCAGGTTAAGACTAAGATATTGAGCAAGATACTGATTTTTAAGTAGTAGTGCAGACCAATTTGTCTGACCCCTATAATAGTTAAAGGAAACAAACAACTGTTTGCAAATGACTATTATATCAAACAAATATAATCTCTACACAATTGCAAACATTGCATTGATCAATTTTCTCTACTAAGCTTTGGTTAAACTTAGTAAAACTGGGGTTGTTTGCTCAATGTTTGAAGTATACTGAGATCCTTTTTTTTTTTTTGTCCTTAAAAAATGAGATGTCTTCACAAAGGAAAGATCAGTCCAAAGGACTAACAGACCACAACTACAGTGGCCTCCACCAGACTGAGTCCAGTACAAGTAGATGGTGCCCATCTACCACCACTGACTGCTCTGACAGGGATCACAATAGACGGTCTCGTACAGAGCAGCAGAAAAAAGTAGAACAAAATTCTAACTCAAAAAAAAAAAGAACAGACTTAACTGGCCTAACAGAGACTGGAGAAACCCAGAGAGTGTAGCCTCTGGACACCCTTTAAGCCCAGTAATGAAGTCACTCCGGACGTTCACTTTTTAGCCAAAGATTAGACACACCCATAGGACAAAATGAGACTAAAGGGGCACACCAGCCCAGGGGCAAGGGCTAGAAGGCAGGAGGGGACAGGAAAGCTGGTAATAGGGAACCCAAGGTAGAGAAGGGAGACTACTGACATGTCATGGGGTTGTTAACCAATGCCATAATACAATATATGTACTGTTTAATGAGAAGCTAGTTTGTTCTATAAACCTTCATTTAAAATTCAATAAAAAAAACAGAAGCCAAAAAAAAAGAGATGTTTTCAATAAAAAGTTTTAAAAACTCACCTTAATTAGTTGGTAGTTTTGCACTCCATTTATTCCTATGTCAGGATCAATGGCCGCTGGAAGAGCATATCGGGAATTTATAGCTGAGTTCTCCGGAATTGATATGTTGATAACCGTTGCTGGGAATAATGGCGCATTATCATTTATGTCTTCTATCAGAAAACGTATCTTTACCAGTCTAAATATTTCATCCGGCAAAACGGCAACCTCCACTTCATAAAAGCAACGAGCATCTACCAAGATACCAGCACATAACTTCTCACGATCAATGCGAGCACCGGTAGTGAAGATTTCACCAGTACCCTCTTCAATCCGAATCAGTGGCACATCCCCAGTCTTGTACACTAGCTTGAACTGCATGGGAGATGTCAAGGACTTGTCTGGAATTAGCGACAAGTTAAGGTCTTTCAGCAAGTCCCCTATCAGGACGTTTTCTGGCATTTCTTCTCTGACGGTGTAGTTTTTCTCCTGGGCGCCAGACTGAAACACGACGCATGCTAACAGGACCGCAAATATATACGTCCCGGACAACAAGTCCATACCAGGCACGATTGTGACGGTTCTCTGTATCAACCCACAGAAAACTAACAAAAAGAAAAAAAGAAAGAAAGAGTAGAAGAAGGAGAGGGGACAGGAAGAGAAAGAAGAAGATGAAGAAAAAGAAGAATTATTAAGAAACCAATGATAAACATGCATGTTAACTACATGCTCAGCTTTAAATTAAAATCATTAAATGAAATATTACCACAATGGACAATGTTAACTCCTGACAAATTTGTGTTGAATCTAATATTATCCATTTTTACATTAAGATGAAATATAATAGCAAGATACCTACAGTAATTAAAAAGAATTTAGAAAAGTGTCCACATTAATGAAATATAAAATAATATCTCTTAAAATACCAAGATAGTTAAATGTTATAAAAGTAGTTCAAAATATTTAATTCAATAGTTAAGAAAAGGTAAAGAGATACTTGTTATTTTTTGCTGTAATATGGATCTTGATGCAATTCTATTGGCAATGGATGTTTTACTCAACATTCGTAAGTTCAGTTCTGGGCATCAAAATGTAAAAATAATCTAGATAAAAGGAGACCAAAACTTAGGACATACGAGGGACTTCAAACATTTGGATTGGGGAGCAAAAGTCCTTTTGGAGAGGAGAGGGGTTGATATGATAAATGCCTAAACATGGGAAGAACTAGCACATGGAAAAAGGATTAAAGTTTTGCTTTCCTTGGATAAGAGGAACAAGAATAGATATAAATTACTGGGAGGTAACTCGCAGATCAACATAAAGAACCGCCTATTAGAGCATAATAAAAACAGAAAAGTTTTAAGGAGGTAGTGAAGGCCACATCTTTGAGGGTACTGTTATAGAAGCGGGATCACCAGTTTGGATCTACAAATGAAATTTGTATCATACTGCACTAAACCCTACCAGATGTTACATTTTTATAGTTAAATAGCAGTTAATGTAGCTATAAAGGATTTCAGCAGTTTTAAAAGATCAGTTAACAGATGATCATTTAAAAATCAATTACGGAGGAAAGGTCATGGAAGCTCCATAGACATATCCAAACTCCCTGAGGGACGACTTGCTGGGCAGAAAGCTGTGGGGACCGTGGCCTCGAGGAACATCTAGCTCAATTGGCATAACACAGTTTATAAAGACAATGTTATACATCTACCTTGGTGAGTAGCGTCTGCGAACATAAAAGCCTGTGAGCAGCCATCTAAGATACTCCACTGGTCTCACCCCTTTGGGAGCAAGGAAGAATGAAGAGAACAGGATACAAGGAAAATACCAGTCCAAAGGACTAATGGACCACGGCTACCAAGGCTTCCACCAGACTGAGTCCAGTACAGCTAGATGCTGCCCGGCTACCACCACTGACTGCTCTGACCGGGATCACAACAGAGGGTCCTGGACAGAGCTGGAGAAGGATGCAGAACAAAATTCTAACACACAAAAAAAAGACCAGATTTACTGGCCTGACAGTGACTGGAGAAACACTGAGACTACGGCCCCCGGACATCCTTTTAGCTCAGTGGTGAAGTCACTCCCAACGTTCACCGTTCAGCCTGTGATTGGACAGCCGCATAAAACAAAATGGGACTAATGAGGCACAGCAGTCCAGGGACAAGCACTAGAGCAGGGGGGAACAGGAAAGCTGGTGATAGGGAACCCAAGGTTGAGAAGAGACAGGGTTGACATGTCGTGGGGTTGTTAACCATTGTCATAGGGCAATATGTGTACTGACTGTTTAATGAGAAACTATTTTGTTCTGTAAAACCTCATCTAAAGTACAACAAAAAAGAATTATCTGTGTGAGCTCAAACTGACAGCAGCAAATCAAAAGGTTTGATGGGAAGCCTAGGGGACAGTAAGTTGAAGACAATGGTGATGGAATAATTTGGAAAAGGATAGTGAGAATAGCAGCAAAACTGGAAAAACGTAATCGATGTCACTGAATTGTACATGTAGAAATTTTTGAAATGGTGTATCTTTGGCTATGTATATTTTCACCAAAAAAAAAAAAAAAGGTCCCCCAAGGGCAAAAAGGGAGAGTGCTGACATGTCGTGGGGTTGTTAACAAATGTCATAAAACAATATGTGTACTGACTGTTTAATGAGAAACTATTTGTTCTGTAAACCTTCAACTAAAGCACAATTAAAAAAAAATTAATTACGGAAAAGTATTAATGCATGTAGGTATCTAATTAAGGAAGTTCTCAATATTTATTGGTAATCGATAAAATTAACAAGATTTTAGTAATGGTTCTAAAAACTGGAGAACTTATGACATGATGTAAATAACTTGATACATATATTATACTCTGATTATAATATATCAAATAACTGTCCCACTGCATAACTTCACGTTTTTTGTCTTTCTTTAATAAGTACATGCACATGGTAGTGGTGTTGTTAGTTGCTGTCAAGTCGACTTGGACTCATGGTAACCCCACATATGCAGGATAGAACTGCTCCATAGGGTTTTCATATTCATAAACTTTCAGAAGCAGATCTCCAGACCTATCTTCTTGGATCCCTCTGGGTGGGTTGGAACCACCACCCTTTTGCCAAGTAGTAGAGCACTTAACACGTGCACATACAGGAACACACAAAATTTAACAAAAAGAAAAAAAACTTCCTATTTTCAATCAGCAATATAATAAATGCACTTGTTGCAACAACTGAGATTGTTCAGGTCATGAATAGAATGACGAATGAGCTAGGTAAACATTAAAATCTCATTTTATAAATTACCACAGAATTTTAAAAATATACATTATACATCCAAACATCCTTCTGCATTGAACAATTCATTCCATTTCTAAAACATTTTACCTGTAATAGTGAGCAATGATAATGCTGAAAACATTATCCTAGTAAACAACACAAAAAGCTATTTTCCGTGGCATTGTATTTTTAGCATCATTTGCTCACTGATGAGCACTGGGATTACATAATAAAGAAACCTTCTCAAAATTCAGTCTCTTGTGAATTACTGGCCTTATACTCCTTAATGAATGTGAGAATAAAAATACTCCATTGATAACTGACTATGCATACATATATGTGCTTCTCAGATGCACTGTGAATCTAGGACACCTAGAAAAAATTGAGTGTATAGTGTGTGATTTTATAAATGCCATGCAAACATAAGCAAAAATAAAAATGGGGCAATGGCAATTGGAATTAAAACTACCACTCTATTCTTATCTTACCCTTAGGTATTACACATTATTACAACCGGCAGAATACTACAGACCGTTTTTAAAAAAACATTGTATGCATGTTGCAATATCTCTACACAAGAGGAAAAATTAAGAAAGTGACCTCATTCCAAACAGTCCCCCTCTTCCAATTCCATTCTACATATGCTCTATTCTACCCTTAATAATGCCATTGAATAAAACATTTTAAAATGTGTCTCCTTCCTAAAAATAAGATAAAAGAATTAAAAACAATGAAGAAACTCTAAGAGTTATGTGGGACTAAATCAAGAAAAATAACCTACGAGTGATTGGAGTACCAGAACGGGGGGGGGATACAGAGAGAATTATTGAAGATTTGTTGGCAGAAAACTTCCCTGATATCGTGAAAGATGACAAGAAATCTATCCAAGATGCTCATCGAACCCCAAATAAGGTAGATCCCAAAAGAAAGTCACCAAGACATATTATAATCAAACTTGCCAAAACCAAAGATAATTTTAAGAGCGGCTAGGGATAAAAGAAAAGTCACCTACAAAGGTGAGTCAATTAGAATAAGCTCAGACTACTCAGCAGAAACCATGCAGGCAAGAAGGCAATGGGATGACATATATAAAGCCTTGAAGGAAAAAAATTGCTAGGTAAGAATTAGATATCCAGCAAAGCTGTCTCTAAAATATGATGGCAAAATTAGGGCATTTCCAGATAAATAGAAGTTTAGGGAATTTGCAACAACCAAATCAAAATTACAAGAAATACTAAAGGGAGTCCTCTGGTTAGAAAATCAATTAACATCAGATAACAACAACCCAACACTAGAACACAGGACAGAGCAACCAGATACTGACTCAGATAGGGAAGTCACAAAAATACATCAAAGATAAAACATTGAAAATAGGGAAACAGAGATATCAATATGTAAAAAATGACAACATTAAAACAAAAAAGAGGGACTTAAAAATGTAGACAAAGGTTTTTCATTTGGAGGGGAAGTCAAGGCGATATAAAGAAATAAAAGACTGGTATAAACTTGGAAAAATAGGGGTAAAT
>NW_004443987.1:13305578-13314107 GCF_000243295.1 Trichechus manatus latirostris
AAACATCGAAATATTACAAAGCATCTTTTCTGAGCATAAAGCCATAAAAGTAAAAAACAACAACACAAAAAGAAAAAAATATCAAACACGTGGAAACTGAACAACACCTTGCTCAAAAACTACTGGGTTATAGAAGAAATTAAAGATGGACTTAAGAAATTCAGAGAATCAAACGAGAGTGAAAATACATCCTACAAGAAACTCTGGGACACAGCAAGAGCAGTGCTCAGAGGTCAGCTTATAGCAATAAATGCACACATCCAAAAAGACAAAAGGGTCATAATCAAAACATTAATTCTACAACTGGAACAAGGACAAAGAGAGCAGCAAAAGAAGCCCTCACGCAACAGAAGAAAGGAAATAATAAGAATTAGAGCAGAATTAAATGAAATAGAGAATAGAAAAACAATTGAAAGAATTAACAAGACCAAAAGCTGGTTCTTTGAAAAGATCAACAAAATAGATAAACTATTAGCCATACTGACAAAAGAACAACAGGAGAGGAGGCAGATACCTGTATAAGAAATGAGATGGGTGATATCACAACAGACTCAACTGAAATTAAAAGAACCATAACAGAATACCATGAAAAATTGTACTCTATTAAAACCTAGAGGAAATGGACAAATTCTAGAAACTCACTACCTACCTAAACTAACACAAACAGAGGTAGAACAACTAAATAAACCCATAACAAAAGAAGAGATGGAAAGGTAATAAAATTAAAAAAAAAAAGGCCCAGGCCTGGATGGCTTCACTGGAGAATTCTACCAAACTTTCATAGAAAAGTTAACACCACTTCTATTTCAGAGCATAGAAAAGGATGGAATACTTCCAAACTCATTCTGTGAAGCCAGCATAACCCTGATACCAAAACCAGGTAAAGACACCACAAAAAAAGAAAATTACAGACCAATATCCCTCATGAACATTGATACAAAAATCCTCAACAAAATTCTAACCAATAGAATTTAGCAACATATCAAAAAAATAATTCATCATGATCAAGTGGGATTTATACCAGGTACACAGAGATGGTTCAACATTAGAAAAACCATCAATGTAATCCATCACATAAATAAAACAGAAGACAAGAACCACATGATCTTATCAACTGATGCAGAAAAGGCATTCAACAAAGTCCAATACCCATTCATGATAAAAACCCTTAACAAAATAGGAACAGAAGGGAAGTTCCTGCATATAATTAAGGGCATTCATATAAAGTCAACAGCCAGCATCATCCTAAATGCACAGACTTTGAAAGCATTCCCCTAGAGAACGGGAAACAGACCAAGGATGCCCTTTATCACCACTTTTATTCAACATTGTGCTGGAAGTCCTAGCCAGAGCAATTAGGCTAGAAAATGCAATAAGGGCATCCAAATTGGTAGGGAAGAAGTCAAAGTATCTCTATTTGCAGATGATATGATCTTATACACAGAAAAATCCCAAACAATCCACAAGAAAACTACTGGAGCTAATAGAAGATTTCAGCAAAGTATCAAGATACAAGATAAACATACAAAAAGCAGTTGAACTCCTTTACACCAACAAAGAGAACCTTGAAGAGGAAATCACCAAATCGATACCATTTCCAACACCCCCAAGCAGATAAAATACTTAGGAATAAATCTAACCAGAGACATAAAAGATCTGTACAATGAAAACTATAAGACACTACTGCAAGAAACCAAACGAGACCTACATTAAGTGGAAAGACATACCTTGCTCATGGATAGGAAGACTCGACATAGTGGAAATGTCAAGTCAACCCAAGGAATCTACAGATACAAGGCAATCCCGATCCAAATTCCACTGACATTTTTTAATAGATGGAGAAACAATTCACCAACTTCATATGGAAAGGGAAGAGGCCCCAAATAAATAAAGCATTATTCAACAAGAAGAACAAAGTGGGAGGTCACACACTACAGGATTTTAGAACCTGATAACTGCCACGGTAGTCAAAACAGCCTGGTTTTGGTACAACATCAGATACATAGACCAATGGAACAGAGTTGAGAATCCAGACATTAATTCATCCACATGAGCAGCTGATATTTGACAAATGCCCAAAGTCTGTTAATTGAGGAAAAGACAGTCTCTTTAACAAATAATGCTGGCATAACTGGATATTCATCTGCAAAAAGCTGAAACAAGACCCATACCTCACACCATGCACAAAAACTGACTCAAAATGGATCAAAGACTTAAATATAAAATCGAAAATGATAAAGATCATGGAAGAAAAAATAAAGACAAAGCTAGGAGCCCTAATACATGGCGTGAACACAATACGAACCATAAGTAACAATGCACAAGCACTAGAAGAGAGACTAGATAACTGGGAGTTCCTAAAAATCAAACACTTATGCTCTTCAAAAGACTTCACCAAAAGAGTAAAAAGACACCTACAGACTGGAAAAAAAATTTTGGCTATGACAAATCCGATCAGCGTCTAATCTCTAAAATCTACAAAATACTGCAAAACCTCAACAACAAAAAGAGAAATAACCCAGTTAAAAAATGGGCAAAGGATATGAACAGGCACTTCGCCAAAGAAGATATTCAGGCAGCTAAGAGACACATGAAGAAATTCTCACGATCATTAGCCATTAGAGAAATGCTGATCAAAACTACAATGAGATACCATCTCACCCCAACAAGGCTAGCATTAATCCAAAAAACATCAAATAATAAACGCTGGAGAGGTTGTGGAGAGACTGGAACACTTATACACTGTTGGTTGGAATATAAAACAGTACAACCACTTTGAAAATCGTTTTGGTGCATCCTGAAAAAGCTAGAAATAGAAGTACCATAAGATACAGCTATCCTGCTCCTTGGAATATATCCTAGAGAAATAAGAGCCGTCACATGAATAGATATATGCACACCCATGTTCATTGCAGCAAAAAGATGGAAACTACCTAGGTACCCATCAACGGAAGAATGGAGAAACAAATTATGGTATATCCACACAATGGAATGCTATGCAATGATGAAAGAACAATGATGAAGCAGTGGAACATCTTATAACATGGAGGAAGCTGGAGATCAGTACGCTGAGTGAATTTCGTCAGTCACAGAAGGACAAATATTGTATAAGACCACTTTTATAAGAATTCAAGAAAAGGTTTAAACACAGAAGAAAACATTCTTTGATGGTTATGAGGGTGGGGAGGGAGGGGGAGGCTTATTTACTAACTAGATAGTAGGTAAGAATTATCTTAGGTGAAGGGAAGGACAGCACACACTACAGGGGAAGTCAGCACAACTGGACTAAACCAAAGCAGTTTCCTGAATGCAGTCAAACACTTTGAGAGACAGAGTAGCAGGGGTAAGGGTCTGGGGACCATGCTTTCAGGGGACATGTAGGTCAACTGGCATAACAAAGCTTATTAAGCAAATGTTCTGCATCCTACTTTGGTGAGTGGCATCTGGGGTCTTAAAAGCTTGCAAGCGGCCATCCAAGATGCATCAATTGGTCCCAACCACCCGGAGCAAAGGAGAATGAAGAACACCAAAGACACAAGAAAAGTATTAGCCCAAGAGACAGAAAGGGCCACATAAACCAGAGATTTCATCAGCCTGAGACCAGAAGAACTAGATAGTGCCCAGCTACCACCAATGACCGCCCTGACAGGGAACACAACAGAGAGTCCCTGATGGAGCAGGAGAAAGGTGGGGTACAGAACTCAAATTCTAGTAAGAAGACCAGACTTAATGGTCTGACTGAGACTGGAGGAACCCTGGAAAGCACGGCCCCTGGTTCTCTATCAGCCCAGAACTAAAACAATTTCTGAGGCCAACTCTTCAGACAGGGATTGGACTGGACTGTGGGACATAAAGTGATACTTGTGAAGAGTATGCCTCTTAGCTCAAATAGATACAAGATACTAAACGGGCAGCTTCTGTCCGGAGGTGAGATGGGAAGGCAGAGAGTGTTAGGAGCTGGCTGAACGGACATGGCAATCGGATGGAAAGGAGGAGTGTGCTATCACAGTATGGGGAGAGCAATTAGGGTCACATAGCAATGTATGTATAAATTTTTGTTTGGGAGACTAACTTAACATGTAAACTTCATTTAAACTACAAAAAAAAGTGTCTCCTCCCTTAAAATTAATTCGGATGTAAAAAAAAAAAAAAAAAAAAACAGGAAAAATTTGGAGAAAAGACAATACCATTTCTAAAGCTTAAGTGAATATAAATATTGCAAACCTAGAAGGAATATTGCACTAGTTAGTAATGAACTGAATTCTTATTTAGTTACTTAGTCAACAAATATTTATTAAACACTTATATGCCAGCTACTATTTTAGGCATCAAGAAAACATCAGCGAACAAAACAGGCAAAACTTTCTGCCCTCATAGAATTTACATTTGATAATATAAATATTCCAGAATGTATTTAATCCAGTGTTCAACCAATGTATAAAAAATTCAACTCAGTCTCTATCAAGATGTGAACATGCTTGTTTAAATAACCCCATCTCCAGATTTTGATTACAACCCTGATATTTACCACTTGCGAATTTATTTTTATGTTTGAAATTAAAAGGGTTTTCTTTGGAAACACTGAGTTTAATTCCTTAAATGACTAGTGCAGAAATTTAGCTAGTAAGTGTACATATTAGTAGCTACTGTGTAGTTTTATAGATGTGTGATGAATTTAACTGAGATATTCAGGTAAAAATATGCCTTATGTGCATACATTCATGTGGGCTTACTTTTCTCAGTATCAGGAACAACTGATAAGATAACCTTAAATTTCTTTACTCATCCCTCATATTCAAGGACTACTATAATCTAAGATTAGTTTGGAAATTGAGAGGGATAGCACAAAGGAAGCAGATACAAAGAATCAAAATTTTCTAAAAGGCCCAGCAGTGCCTGTGTTAAGTGATGCCTTTTATCTGCAATACATAGTGGTTGGATAGTTAAAGGGACAGAATCATGACAATCAGAGAAAGCAAAAGCAAAAACAAAATAAGCAACTCCAAAAATCTAAATATCTTAAAGTAAAAAATACAAGTTCATTTTACAGTTTCAGAGCAATTTAGTTATGAAATAAAAGGTAAGTAGGTAGGGGAGCTAACTCTCTACTATACGTAATTCTAGAGATTGAAACCACAAAAGTGACATTCAAATGGTTTGTTGGAAGAATTCCAAGGCATAATTTCTTTGTTAGTCTTGTTATACTTTCCTTCATTGCAGCTATAGTTCATTTGTGGTATACTTGAAATAATTCTATGCGAAAGACTGGCTTACATGCCACAATAACAAATAGTTAAAATAGTACAAATTTAGCTATTACCTATATGTTGTTGCCCCCATGATCCTAATTACACTTGGCTCCTACCATCTGATTACTTTAATATTTCCTGAAGTAAAAAATACACCATTAAACAGCCATGGTGTATTTTATAGTCACTTATATGTTCTTGTTCTGATGCATAGTCACAACTTCTTTCACGGATGTGTTAAATATAAATACTAAAGTGGCTATGTATGTTGACACAAAGGAATCTAAGACATTGCAAGAAAAGTAATCATCATTGGAATAAAGACAATACGGAGCAACTGATGAACCAAATGCTTTCAAAGGGATTCACCACAAGAGGTAGAGTTGGGCAGGTGCATTGGCTGCCCACTTTGACATAATTAAATCCTGAGTCTTCTGAAACTCTGGATGTCAAAATGGATGATTTAATAAGTTACTTTAACTCTATAAAACTGATACTTTTATTAAATTTTATTCCACCAAATGGATCTCTTATTGTAGTTCTTTTTGTGCATATCTGATTTTTCACATTTGGATCTAAGCTTCTCTCAGAAGTGCCTTCCGTCAGTGCTACTTTCTTCTTTAAAATCTTTGTTGATTCATTCTAACACTTCCTAACAGTGCAGTGTTTAACATGATTTTGAAATTTGTTAGCTTTATAGAGTAATCAAGGAATAAGCAGTCTCTATGGCAAAATATAATGCTCTTTCTTCATCACATATCCTTTCATCACCTTGGGGTGAATTTAGTCATGATTATTTCAGTATTTAATAAGTATTTTAATGTGCTTGGCCAATAAGTAACATATTATCATAACAAATAAATTCTAGATTCACTGGCATGAAAAGAATAATTTCCATTGAGTGTAAAATTTTAACTGCTTTAAGTGCTTTCAAACCAGTTATTTCATTTAATAATTCTAACAGTTATGTGATTTATAAAAATAGCTGTAGGCAATACTTTGATAATTAAATTAATAATTAATAGTTAATTAATAAATATTTCAATCAATTAGGTATTAATTTTACACTCTAAAAATGACCAAGTTTTAAGATGGTACAAGTAACCTAAACAAAAATCTCCATGTATAAAGTGGAAGTACTTACAGAAAAAGGGGGGAGGATTTAGAGACAGTAAGTGATGGACGTACTCTCTTGCTTAGATATGAAATGACGGAGGTGCTATGACATCAAAAAACTAAAGATATTGAGATAAGCAAAGGTACTGTTTAATAGAAAGTTCAGTCATGACAGTTTTGGTCATCTGTTAACAAAGTGTGTTTTCTTAAAATATATTTTTGGAAAAATTAGTGACTTCACTGGTTATTTGTTGAATAGCCTATTTTGATTTTTAGCTATGTAAGGAGAAGCAATAGCTTTTATTAATTCCTGTTCCCATGAAAGAATAATACAGGTCTAACCAGAAAAAAATTAGGTAGCATATATTAATGTTGAAATTATTTATGTAGAAAGAACAATATTTTACTAATAACATCAATAATATAGTCTACTCATAACCAGCTCCCTAAACTTAAGTTCTAATTACAATATCTGCTCAAAGCTTCTGATCAAATTACTCCCCTATGTACATGAATACATAAGAATGACAGTATATTTTTTTGTGTCAGCTACTTTTTGATCAAAATCATGATACAATAAAATCAACAGTTAAAGACAAATAAGATATGTCACCATAATCTTGGAAATGGGTGTTTAAAATAAGATCCCAGCTGAAAGTATGAAAAATGAATCAAGGTATTAGTTATCAGAAAGCGAATTGTATCCATCAACCTATTGTTCCAAGAAATAAGGAGACTTTCATCTTTAGTAGCTGCACGCATTCACTCAGGGAGACAAAGAAGCTCTTCCTGGTGAATTGACTTTGGGGTGACATAAATCCACAGTCAGTAACTATAAATCATAAACCATTAAGCTAAAAATGACATAGCAACTTTAAAAACCATTTCTGGCTGCTGGTTTATCAACTACCTAATAACAGGAACCTCAGCCTAAAGGTTCAGCAATATCCCTTCTCCTTTTATTCTTTTACACACATTTTAATATTATTTATGTGATTTTTTGTTTTATGCCACCTCAAAACCAAAATATACTATGAATTTCAAATTACAACATTAATGCATAAATTATAAAAAAATCTGAGCCATAAATAGAACATACACAGGCCACATTTTGAATTTCAGTTATAATACATTTAATTTGGGTCAGAAAATAATGAGGCAGAATTCTGTCTTTAAAAAACTAAATTAACATTTATGAATTCTACTTCTTCTCTAGTCTTAATTTGAGCAATAAATGCATATACTTTTTGTGAGGTGTGGAATTGCCTTGAAAAAAATCAATCTGGCTTTTGTTCTCAGTTCTTTGGAGCCATAACAACACCCTAGGCTGAGCTGGGGCTAACCAGACCAAGAGGGACCACCTGGGAGCCTGATACTGACTAAGCATCAGGAGGCATGAGGTAATCTATCATGGCTACCTGGGGAGGCCAGTAAGAGCTCTGAACCCTGAGGCTCAGAGGGGTTTCCTGGTTGGTGACCATGAATGGGAGAGGTTAGCACTTTCCTCTTTGGGGCATGGAAGCTCCTTGCTGTGACCCCTCCCCCAAACCTCATCCTATGTGTCTCTTCATCTGTATTCTTTTCTGTTGTAATAAATCTGGAGCCTTGTGTATGGTATACTGTCTGTGTATTCTGTAAGTCATTCCAGCGAATTAACAAACCACGGGGCAGTGAGAGCCAGCAGTTGCTCGCTCTGCGTATTTGACAAGAAACTGTCCTAACTTGTGAGCTTTGACCTGGCACTGGGTGGCTAGGGTTAAAGAAGGGCTACATGGGCAGCTGGTCTGAAAGAAGATGTCCATCTAACTTGTGAGCTCTGACTCAGTTCTGGGTAGATAGGGTGGGAAAGAAAGTGCCCCAGTGAGTGGCTGGCAATGAGATGAAAAAGTGGAAGGGTGAAGACTGGTTCCATCCCCCCATTTGGGGACTGAGTTCATGTTGATCCTTAGACACAGCAATGAGGGTGCTATTTGCCCACTGTGACCCTTGGTTAGTGCACTGGGTTTACACTGGTTTTAATCAAGAATAGTGTCTAGACTTCCGGCAAGATGGCGCTCTAGGCAGAAACACCACGCCGTCCCTCCACAACAAAGATCCGAAAAACTAAGCCAAACAGAGAATCAACAATCCTGAAACCCTAGAACATCAAATGAAGAGATAAAGA
>NW_004443987.1:13314384-13339759 GCF_000243295.1 Trichechus manatus latirostris
AGCCTTCATCTTAAGCGAGAATAACAGCACAATTAGAAGAGCGTAGTCAATGTCACTTAAATGTGTATGTAAAAAAAATTTTTGAAATGGCGTTAAAAAAAAAAAAAAAAAGAATAGTGTCTATAATGGATACAATCCAAATGTATTTACAAGCTGCTCACACAAAGATAAATTACAAATGGTGGTATTTCTACTATTTTTCCTTCTCATTCTTCTTAATTAATACATAAGAAAGTGTTTTGCTGATTTCACAATATTGCTCAAACCTGTACTGGGTTATTATTTCAAATTACATTTTAATTCCAAATATAAATATAACACTAATCATACAAACTTCAATTTGGACATTCAAAAACAACTTGCTCAATTTGAGAAATTCCAATTTTAGAGAAGGCCTGTTGGGTCCTGCTTCAATATTATTACTATATTTGAAAGACTACAAACATAGGCAGTAAATACTGGATATTTTTCAAGAGAAGTCTCTTTACCACATGTAAAGATCTACATCATAACTAAAGTTTTAGGTCTTCAAAATAGCAATTCAGGTATAATTTTCCTCCACAAAAATCGGTTTTAAATCAAAATAATTGGATAGATCCATATTGTATACTGTATTTCTCCTTTCTGAAAGTAAATTAATTTCAAACATATACTGAGAATTAGTAAGTCTTTATGCCAAATACATAAGTGTTCAAGAAATGTTTGTTGAAGCTTTGGGTTTTCAATTCTTCTGGTTTGAGCTCTTTTTTTTTTTTTTTTTTTTTCAAGAACATATTACTACAAAGACTGGCAATGACTCCAGGGAACAGTAAGAATGATTTATAACTTGGTGTGTTCATTATCTCATACATATTCTATTGTAAATTTTTCTGATAAGAGTATATTTCAAGCACAGTCTTCATCTGCAGTCGTTTTTCATTACAAACTGCACTAAGTTTTTCTTAGGAAAACCGTTTTCCCAGCTAGCAGGAAACAAAAAAATTAAATTAACTAACTAATCCTGCACTTCTTCAAAATATTTATAGGTTTCTCTTATTTATTTCCTTTTTCTTATGTTTCCCACTTCGGATTACCCACTCAGATTCATAAAGGAATTAAAAGTGATGTCTTTCATTATTAGCCTTCATGCAGCATACTCCATGCTTTCTCAAACACTAGTAGTCTTCCCTTTATGAGGTGATAGATTAGCACATTGGAAAAAGCATTATGTGCTACAATTTTTCTTATAAATCATGCAGTATATAAACCTCACAATGACTTTAAGTAACTGTCAAATGGAAAGTCAAAAATATGCAAGTTCCATCTTCTATCAAATACTAGCCAAATCCTAATTGTGGAATATTCATGAGATATTTTTATTTTTAAGTTTATAATAAAAGTCTTCATGCCAATATGAGTGTGTGTGCATGTATGTGTGCACACAAAGAGAGATAGTTTCAATGAAAATTACCAGTTGAAATGCCATCACTTTACACAATAGTTGAAATGCAAGCCCTGTGATCAGAGTTACTCTCATACAAAGATGGTCCCAAAAGGCAGTACTTCCATTTTTTCCACACCAGTGCATTTTCGAGTGATGAACATATAGAGACCAAAAAGATATTTTTATTTAGACATTTTCAGCCATTCCTATTTTTACTTAACTTAGCTATTGTGCTGCTTAAGAAAAACATAATTTCAACTCTGCTTAGTTATGAAGGTTTGCAAACAATTATAAATTTATCTTCTCAAAAACTGATTTCACTTTGGTTTTGAAAAAGAGATATAAAAGAAAGAAAATAAAAGACACCGTTCTTTCTATTAGGTACTACGGGCTCAAATTATTAGTGAAATTTTCCCCCAAAAAATTTGTTTTTGGAATTACAGCTTAAACTGTGATGATTCAAGTTGAAATAGAGTACTAAATGAGTGAAAAAATTCCATTGTTTCATTTTACTTAAATTACAATTTGTATACAATTGATACCTTGGAAACCCTATAGGGCAGTTCCACCCTGTCCTATAGGGTCGCTGTGAGTCAGAATTGACTCGATGGCAATGGGTTTGGTTTGGTTTTATACAGTTGATAAACTTATAATACTATTTTCAAATTTTCTTATCATTACAAGAAATATTGTGAATACTGAAAGATTTTTTTTTCTCTTCAGAGACATTCAACTCCTTTTTGGAGATGAAAGAATGGTGAGTGATCACAATCAGAACTATTTCACTATTTCTATAACTGTCACCCTAGGAAATTGTGATCACATGCTGCATTAACTCTTCCTATTAACTGGCAACCTAGAAAATAATGGCTATTGCTAGTCACATTAAAAATACTTTGCATCAAGACTGGGTACTACAGATGGCACAAAAACAAAATTTAGAAGCAAATGTAATTATGCCCTGAAAAAAGCAGTCTCTTTCCCACACTTTAGTCATATTTATACTTTGAGCATCTAGAGTTGAGGAGCCCAATATAGCAGTTCTCACCATATAGGGCTATTAAGATTATAATTTATTTAAAATTCAATTCCTTAGTCACACTAAGCACATTTCAAGAGCTCAGTGGGCAAATGTGGCTAGTGGCTGCAATATTACATGGCATAGATTATAGAACATATCCATCATCACAAAAAGTTCTGCTGGACAAAGCTGATCTACATCAGGAGGTCAATAATCTTGAGCTGTGCATGCCCCCAGGAAAGTGAAATGATGATTGAGGTACCTAATTCATAGGTGGTGGTGGGGGAGATAAAGTGGAATAGCTCAGTAAAATGTATCATTGAGCCATTTAGGAATTAATCTTATTTTATGGTATTAAATCTTAAAACTATTAGATAATGAATATTCTTTAAGACATTGGTAACTTTTAGTTTAAGGAGAAACAGTCAAACTTCCTCTCATTTTAAATTATAAGTCACATTCCTTGATATCCTCTGAGACAAACAGGGAAAAAAAACTGTTTTATATTTACAAATAAATAATATCTTAAAACATTTATTTTGATAAAACATTATACGATCCAAATAAAACCTATGAGAAATGCTATATAAATAAATGTACTGTATCTGAGACACTAAAATTATGAAGTAGTAATATACCAACACAACAACCCACTTGATAGTTTTTAGTATATTGGGTAGGGTTGATAGAAGTGTAGAGTACTCACCATATTCTTCTGATTTACCACTATCATAATCCTTATACGGATAATATGAAAATATGATGCATAACAGAATTCAGCAATTCTTCAAGAGCTTCCTACAGGAAACTGAAGGGTATAGTGCAAATATCCTAATAGGCAACTATGTAAGTTTGTCACTATCTTGCTTAATAATAGCAAAAATGCATGCATACTACAAATAAATACTTCTAATATAGAACCATACAATGCAAATCACTGTTTTCTAATATATCAAATGATCATTTCACGCTTAATCTTTCTTTATTGTGCCCCTGCCTGCACTGCTGTCTTATTTCTCTGAACTTAACAGTCAGTGAACTGATACACATTGACTGCTACAGTTTATATATTTCCTCATTATTTCTACTATTGCCCAGACTTAATCACTGACCTCAAAGTTCTGCACCGTCCTGGATACAGTCTTAACGGATGCTGATGATTTATTATTTTTATTTATTAACATAGACATATATATTTTAGTAAATAAATGTCAATGAAGAAAATTACTCAGATAGTTTAAAGAACTTAGCCAAAGTTATAGTTAAGCCACTAGAAAAGAAAAATTTTCGGTTTTCCCTACACAATGTCCAGTCTTGAAGCTAATCCCATTTTTCCAAAAATTTCCTATTTCTTATGAGTCAGTTCCTCTCCATTTTAATTTTATTCTCTCTCAATTCTATTTGAATAAAAAATGAAGAAAGGCTATGTGTGGAAGATCTAATAATCTAATTTCATTTTAATGTTCTCATACTGAAAATTTTCAGAATTTACTATAATATTGTAATACTTCATGTTTCATACATTAAATTTATATGGACATTTTGTCAGCAAGGATCTTTTTTTTTACCTTTTCCATATTCATTATGAAATGTTTCTATATTTGTTTTTCATTTTACACCTACTTCTTTCTTTCTCATGCATCAGTATGTCAAAATATTCTCTTTCATAGGGCATGATTTTACCCAGTATTATTTTCAAACTAACAATTGAGTCCACACACTAAAACAACATAGAAAAAAAATAGGACTTTTGTTTCTGTGTTGTGTGCAACATTCATGAGAAAATGTAAAATCTATTTTGCATCTATACTCATTATGAAGTATATGAAAACAATAGTCTATAGCTAATTCCACCACGCTCACATACACACACACACACACACACACACACACACAAGCCATTTCCTAGAGGAATTGTTTAAATATGCTTTTGGTTTGATTTTCTACTTTTAAAAATTAAAATTTCTCCATATAAACTATTAAATGAAGGACTTCGTTCTTTAAACTGTCTTAATGATCAGTATTGACTTTAGACAAATCATTCATCTAAGGATTCACATACATTGTGACAAGATCATTCCTTTCAAGGTATTGCTAAGTGTATTTAACGCAGAAATTAAGACAACCATTCATTTCCGGTACTTAAAAATCAAAGTCATAAAATGTTATTAGATCCAAATGTAAACTGCCCTTTCACCAGATAATTTTTTTTTAATTATTTAAGATTTTCTAGCATGGGTTCTGGAGACACATTGCCTGGGTCTGAATCCAAGATCTACTCCTTAGTAGCTGTGTGATTTTAAGCAAGTTATTTAAGCTCTCTATGTCTCAGTGTAAAACGGGGATAATTATAGAATCTGATTCATAGTGTTATTGTGAGGACTAAGCGAATTAATGTATTTCAAGTACTTAGACGAGTTTCTGGAACATAACTGCTGTATGTGTTTGTAATGGTTGCTATTGGTATTACTAAACTAAAGAAAATAAACAAAAGTGTTTGTATATCCTATAGTCACAAAGGAGCCCTGGCGGTGCAGTCGTTAAGAGCTCAGCTGCTAACCAAAAAGTCAGCAGTTTGAATCCACCAGCTGACTCCCTGGAAACCCTATGGGGCAGTTCCACTCTGTCCTATAGGGTCACTATAGGTTCGCTATAAGTCAGAATAGACTAGAAGGCAACGGGTTTGGTTTTTTCATATAGTCACAAAGGCATGTCCAATGTTGTGAAAAAAATAGTAGACTTTAATTCTAGTTTAACTCTCCCCATAAGTAGCTACATGACTTTGCCAAAGTAATTTAATCACTCTGGACCTCATTTCCTCATTTAAGGTGAGTAGGGTTGGAGTTCATATTTATGATCCTTTCTTGTTCTAACATTCTATGATTGAAATAAGCTTTAATTATAAATCTTTAATCATTTGCGTAATGAATGTTAATTATGAGAAATGCCACAGCTCTGAAGGATTTTACACTACAATCTCATATGTAAGGCTAATATATCTTCTAGTCACCAATTATACTTCATATAATTTTTATTGGTTTTAAAATCATGCCTATAAGGTTAAAGACTACATGCTTTGTTATCTCTGTAGGTAGTAATTTTACGGTTGTTTCCTAGCTTGATAACATTTCTTTTCATATAATTTATATGTAAAGCTTGTTTTAAAACAGTGTTTTAATTATGGTTTTCCATTTTCAGGATATTTTGTTGCTATCTCACCTCAAAATTTGATAAATCTTGATAACATTTTCAAGAAGGACATATTCCATTGACATTTATCTCTAGATATTATGATGATTGGTTTTCAAATGCCTATATTGACCTATTTATTCCTTTGATGAAATAGGAGACATATAGACTCACTGGATGATTTTAATTGTTATTTAAAAAATTTAAGAACAAGTATAAATTAGAAAAAGTGGAGGGTGCAGATTTGAATTCAATAGTTATAATACAACTTTAAATCCTATAATCCAGTACTGTGTTCAAAATATTAAAGCAAACACATCTCACATAATCAAGAGATTTCTAAAATAGTTTAATCTAAAATATGTCAATTATGTCATCATGATTTTGTATTGAAAATGAAAAAAAATCAACTTCTGTAAAGTTGAATCACTTTAAAATAATAACACACAATTAAAACTTGTTATAGCTGACAACTACAACTTTGCACCTTCAAATTTTTCCACTAATTACTGCTGCTAATTTTTGAGAGGAACTGTTAAAATGAGTCAGATTTGACATAAGGACAGCTTCTCCACCTCTTTTGTGTTTTTTTAATTCAGAAAAAAGGTTTTTTTTGTAATGCAAATATAGTATCTATTCAGTCAGTACTTTATTTTATAGACTACTTTTACTTTATGATTTTGGAAAATAAATATTATTTTGTAAAGCATTATATACAAACAAAACAAAACAATAACAAACTGAACACACAAAACTGCACTTAGCCTCTACTGAAATATATATAAATCTAAACTCTGACCCCTAGCATTCAAGGTCCTTAATTAGTTGCTTCCAACATGTATCTTTTTCCTTAATTTATAATCTATGACCTCTTTGGCCAAGCCAACCCCTACTCACTATCCATATTTTCCCCATCTTCTCTGGTTATCCAAGGTCGTTATCTGCTTCAGGGAAATTCAAAACTCATTCCGCTAAGAAACTTTCACAGATTAACATCACATGGAGAATATCTGAATAAGGATAAGAGTAAGGATAATATTGAATATAAGTGCTTAAAGAGCTTGTAGCTAAAATGTGACAATTACAGGAAAGTCTTGGAGCAATGAGTTTTGTTTAACTTTAATTTGGGACGGATCCATTACGTAGTTACTACGTGTCAGGACATTCAAATCGCACATTTCCTTTGAATTTGTTATTTTAATGATAAACTACTACCATCAAAACAGAGACTGGGCCTCCTAATATTTTTGTAACCCCCCTTCACTTCCTCAAGTTCTTTTGGAAGCAAGCCTAGTACAGATATCAGGTATGTAAAATGCCATGTGCGTGTTAGGGGCAATAAAGAATAAAATTAAATCAACCCATAGAAGATTAAACTATAAACTGTGTTATACATGGTAGTCTGTAAACTCAAGCTGTTTGTAAAACAGTATCAATGTGATGAATTATGTTCCAATTACCTGTAAGGGGCTTGAATAATTTGGGAAAGACTAGGAGGCACTAAGAGAAACTGGAAGGATCAGAGGACATGGAAGGGGCTGTGGACGAAACTTGGGAAGAATAAGGGTACTAAGAAGAGGCAAGGGATGATTAAAGAGAGGAGAGGAATCATTTTGAGGATTAGGAGGGAACCGACTAATTAAGTAAGGGGCCCTGGTGGCATAACGGTTAAGTGCTCAGCTACTAATGGAAAGATTGGAGGTTCAAACTCACCAGTCCCCCCCTTGGGAGAAAAGACCTGGCGATATGCTTCTAGAAAGATTACAGCCTAGGAAACCCTATGGGGCAGTTCTGCTCTGTCTTATAGGGTCACTACAACTTGAAATTGACTCAATGGCCACAACCACAACAGAATAGTAAGTGTTCATGGAGCCTAAGCAGGACAGGAGCCCTGGTAGTGCAGTGGTTAAGAGCTCAGGCTGCTAACCAAAAGGTCGACAATTCGAATCCACCAGCTGCTCCCTGGTAACCCTATGGGGCAGTTCTACTCTGTCCTATAGGGTCGTTCGGAGTCAGAATCGACTCGACGGCAACAGGTTTGGGTTTTTTGGTAAGCAGGACAAGAATGGGTGGAAACTAACTGGGGAAAACTAGGGTGACAGCAATAACAGGGAACCTAAGGATTGGGTAGGAAATTGGAAGAATTATAGAGGCTAAAAGGACTGGGAGATACATGGGAAAACTGGAATGGAATGACTGCAGGAAATGACTACAGTGACTGAGAGAATTGAAGGACTGAAAAGCATAGGGGGAAGGTAAGGTGATTTGCAGGGTCTGGGAGGTCTTGGGCAACAATGAAATTATCTGGATTTGAGTACCTAGGGGGAATAGAGGCAAGTAATCATAATGATACAAAAAGTAAAAGAGGTTGTTTAAATATTTTTTCCCCTAAATAAGGAGTAAAGTGCCTAAGAAATTTAGCATTGACTAAAACTTCCAAGAAATTTCTTTTTTTAACAATGCCAGGGGGCACATATTTCACTACTTTCTTTTGCGGCATGGAAGGCAAAAAAAAAAAAATAGGAATTTGTGGTGAAGAATTTAAATATATTATTTTAACATATACTGTGTTATTATATCAGTAGCAATGTGACAAGGTTGAAGGGATGGTTGGAGGACACGTTATACCTTTGTCTACAAACTTAAATGATTTTTTAAATAAATTAAAACCTCATGACAATTTGCACCGTTTCCAAATTTCGTTTAACTAAATAGAATTTTAAACAACAGTTATTCATTTAAATAAAGATTTGGAGGTATGGAGTATTAGTTTGTTTAATCAAATCATCTTCCTACCGGTGCAAGAAATCCCATATGTTTATTAATTACAATAATTACTTGTTTGCTAGTTTGGTTGCTCGCTATGAGTCAGAATTGACTCGACAGCAACAGGTTTGTTTTTTTGGTTTTCTAGTTTGGTATCTATTTGTTCTTCTACTTCCATGCACCAAGCATCTGAAAGGCAAATATGAGGAAGACACAGTCCCTCTATCCAGGATGCTGATAGTCCACAGAATAGGTATTTTTTCTGAAAATTGGCACTTCTGTAATTTATGGCTGGCTACATGGATAGTCCTAATGACATCTCTGAATCATCCAAAAGGGCTTTTAAGTGTCCATAGGCTATCTTCAGAAGGAATTTAGTGTTGCATCTTTTCTCATAATTAATTATTTAGAAACTGATAATACATTGATGACATATGTGATCATCCAAGCCAATAGACAGTGACTATAACTTGTGGGATTTTTGTTGTTGCTGTTTTACGTATCTCTCCACATAATATTAATCAATATATTTTCATATAATCTTCCTCTCCCCTCATCCATCCTCACTGTTAACGTTTTAAGCTTGAAACAAATCTTGTAAGAAAAATAAAAGTTTAAATACTAAAAATAGGAGTTCAGAAAAAGTCAGTACCTCTGAAAAGACCTAGAGTAATGATGACTTACATGTTATTTAAGGTATACAAAACTCACCTTGAAATATCTGAACTAAAACCCACTTTCGTACAGTCCTCATAGTGTTCTGCAGTCAGCTGTGGGGTGGAGGATGAAAAGAGGGGGGGAAAAATGTCTTTGTCTCCAGTACAATGTAATTATTTCAAACTTAAATAAATTAGATGCACTAAAAAGACAGGGCTTTAATAACACAAATGCTGTACTAGGTGAAAGGTTCTACTGCAAGATCTCCAAAGTTCCTTTAGTCTCAGTGACGTAATTATTCTGTATTCCATGGTAGATAAAGTGCTGTTAGCAGCAAATCATCCCGCACTCTGAATATAGACACAAAATATTCCAGGAATTCAAAATAATGGGAGGTCTCTGCTATCCGTATCTGTCTGCTAAGAAAAGCTTAAATAAAAATACCATTTCCACTAATTAGTCTTTATCCCTGGATCATTATAATAGATTTATGAACCTAATACACAGAATTGGGAATTTGCAGTAGGTTTAGCAAATATTAGAAAGCATTGATTCAACGTAATACATATATGGATTATACTATCCCCATTGGATAGTAGTATTTATTTACTGACTGAGAAAAATGATCATGCCTTGAATATTATTATTCAAGTATTATGTGACTAAGAATGCATAATTACCTACATACCAATTTCAATTTTATTACATTATTAGTTTCAGTCATGAAACTAATCTCAACTATAATCCTCTTGATATCAATTAATAATATCCTAGGGGGGAATTTCTAATTCAGTAAGGAGGACAGCAAAACATTGTCTCACCCAAGCTTGTCAGCTTCGTCACAAGACTATAAAGTTGAGAGCAGCTGAGGCAAGACCTCTCTGGTATGTGATCTGTGGAATCCTTACTCACAAAAGGATTTTCCTGTGGTAAGTCAAACACTTTGAGTTGGATTTCAAGAAACCACAAATCTAAATTCAAAAAGTAGACAACACATGACAGAGGTCCATCATCATATGGCAGAATCCTCCAATATGCTGTAATGGCTACAAATCAAGAAAAAGTTAATGGTTTTTGCATTGCACAATTTTAGATTTTGGAAAAAGGAAAGCAAGGAACATAAAGACTGTGTTTTTCAATATGATCTTATGGATCTCTCTTGGATTAAAAAACAAAAAGTCCACAACACTTTTTGAAACAGAGGATGCTGGAAAGGTTTTTCCATTTGTTAGTATGGAAGAAGCTCTTAAAATTTTGAAAAGCCAGCCCAAACTGTTACATTCTTAATTCTAATTAAGCCAGATCTATAAAAGCATTTAATACATTTTTATGTAGAAATTATGGCAACTTCCTACCTATTCAAATTATATTTTGTGTTTCATATCACTGGTGTTGCAAAAAATTACAAATTAAATGAAAAAGTGACTAGAATGATACTCATATAATTGTACTTCTTTGTAGGATAATTGTTTATGTTGTAAACTACTGTAAGTTATACTTTTTAATATCAGAAAATAGAAATCCTATGCCTTATTTTATAATTATGACCTTCTTAGCATTCCAGAGAAGAGTGTTTCTCTCAAATTTTCACCATCAAATAGTTCTAGAGCAGTCTTATGCAATAGAGCTTTTTGCATGGTTCGATTTGGTAGCCACGTGTGGCTTTTAATCACTTGAAATGTGGCTACTGCAACTGAGGAAATGAATTCTTAATTTTAATTAATTTAAATTTATATAGCCACATGTAGCTGGTAACTACCATATTGGACAGCACAGTTCAGAGATACTTCATGTGTTGTATTCAATTTTGGGGTATGCATGAATTTCCTTAAGGAAATATTGTTTTGTTAGGATACTCCATATTTTCCACCCATCCATCTAGTTTATCTAGTTTATCTGTAATTTTTAAGCAACCTCTGTGTGTAAATCACTATAGTAAGTTTATATGGTGGGGGAGAAAAGACAGGAAGTATACAACATAAATAATATGTTGAATAGGCTAAGTGACAAAGGAAAGAGCAAAAGGCTATGGAAGTTATCAAATACTTTTGGGATTACTTTTGGATAATAGAATCAGGGAAAGGTTCATGTAGGAAGTAGTTCTTTAAATGTTTTTAAGAATTAACTACAAGCTGTAGAAAGGCTGGAAGGGGAAAAGATTGGAAGATAAAAAAGTCTCTAAGTTTAGTCTGGGATGTGGGGATAAGGAAAAGGAAATAGCCCAAGCCTTTTTAAGTCTGAGTGACTGAGGTTAGTGCCAGGAACAGATAAGGTAAACTCAGGAGAAATAACTGGCTTTATATGAAAATGTTGAGACTAAATAAGGGAACATATTTTAATTTGAGCTCTTTAGTTATACAAATTAACTGAAATGAGTTAATATTTTAGCAATCAAACCAACTTTATATGTTAGTTATAATTTTACTAAAGACAAATATAACCAATATGGAGATAGGATATGCTTAAAAGAGACCTCTAGTAAAGTGTGAGCATTAATCATCTACCTAAACTTCCATCTTGGTCTCTATATTTAAAAACAAAGACTAGGATAGCTATAGTCAGTGTAGCTAAACAAAAACGTACTTGAATTTTACTTTAATTCCTGTATAGGATTCGTATTGGGAGGTGCCAGATCACCTAAGATTTATCAAATCTTTTTTATGCCCAAGAAGAGTGCTTAAAAACCTCAGCAAATATTGCATCATGTATTAATCTATAAGAGCAGATCAAAACACTTCCTGAGGAATAAGACATCCCTACAACGTGATGTGGGGCCCTGGTGGTGCAGTGTTTAAGCGGTGGGTTGCTAGCCAAAAGGTTGGCAGTTTGAATCCACCAGCCGCTCCTTGGAAACCCTATGGGGCAGTTCTTCTCTGTCCTATGAGTCACTATGGGTCACTATGGGTCACTATGGGTCGGAATCGACTCAATGGCAACGGGTTTTTCTGTTTCTTTTAATAATGTGTGAGGGTGGCTAAACATATGCCATAAATATATAACATTAGTTATAGATTTACTGATGCCCAGATCCATCACACATTCCTTTAGAATATAAATTTATTAAAATTTATGTAGATTGAATAAAAGTTAATATTGATCTACAGAGATCATTGTTGATTTTTTTTTTTTTTTTTTGTTTCTGGAAATTAATGTTATTTTGTCCAGAAAATCATTTTGCTTCCTTTGCAAACAAAGGGAGAATTGAAGAATTTTCTCTTGATTTAAGTAAATGGGATCTTAAATAATCAAGTATTTAATATAAATATATATTCAGTTTGAATGCATGTTAAAATGTGGGAGGTAATCAGGGTTATATCTCCGCTTTTAATCAAGACCAGTCCTGTAATAGATAATTTTCTTAACTGATTTTATCTCTGGATTCATAGACCTAACAGGTATGGATATCATTTCTTTTATGCAACTGTGAGTTCCAGAAAGATGATTAACAGACATGCATGTTTTTTCCATTAATGTTTATAAGAAGAAATTTGTATCTCAAGAGAAGATCATTGAAAAGTTGTTGCTCTTGACATTTAATATTATATGAACCAGTCAGGTGCACTTTGACTTAAGTATAGGTATTTTTTTTCCTCCTAAAATGATACATGAAAATCAAGAAATTGTAGATAAACAGTTTGCTGACATATGGATTCTCAAATAGTAGAAGTTCTTCCTCCAAATTAAAAATATCTCTTTGAGCTTGACCATCCAACATAGTATGTCAGTGGGTGAATGAAAAAAACTACTTTTATGATCTCTCTCTCTCACACACGCACACACACACACACACACACACACACACACACTTTTATTATTAAGGAAAAACATTAAGTGGCGAATGTTGGAGGACTGAATCATTTTTATCTCTCCTTATATTACTTCTGATTATTGTTAATGCAACGTCAATGTACCTAATTCACTCCAAACTAAATGATGAAGATATAGTTGCCTACAAAAACAACTTTTAAGTAGTAATTGACTCAATGACACATTTAGGATATTTGTCTTTTAATGGTAGATACTCTAAAATTCAAGATGAAGTTGTACAAACCTGATCTGAATAGAAGCCAAAATATAGTTAACTACAGTTGACCTCCTTTCAGAGAATAGCTTCATCATTGATAAATTCTGTTGCAATAAAGCTAGAATGGCCAATACTTAATGCTTTAGGTTCTTCCACTTTACCCTGTTAGCTGGATGACTTTTATAAGTTCAAAGTGAAGCAAAAATTACTTTAAAGCCTAAGCACATTTATTGTAGGAAAATTGGATGTTGGACAAAATATAAAATTTCAGGTATAGCATAACAACTACAATGAACTACCTGCCAAGAGTTAAGTCTAGCAATACTGATTGTAGTGTGCACTGGGTAGAAAAGCAAGAGATGACAGAAAATGTCAGGTGTACGAAAAAATACAGAGATTGCATTAAGATTAAAGGATGACTGAAAGTTTAACATAAAGTGATATGCTACAGTTTTAAGTCACTTTCTTCTGTTTGGCCAGCATATCTTCACCAGTTCAGATAATGAACTATCCCGACTTCTGTCTGTGAGACTCTGAGAATTAAGAATACTTGAGGTAAAACAAATTACAAATCTTTAAAAGAACTAGTAGTTCATAAAGATTTCTCAGTGTAGCAAAAAGTAATTCTAAGGGTCTTAAAGTTAAGAGAGAGTCAAGCAAACAAATGCATGGCTAGAAGAACTGAAAGGTCTGACGAGATTTTGCTAAGATAGAAGAAAAGCAGAGAAAAACTATTGGTGAGAGGAAACTAAACTGATAGTACAAAACTCTTCTCTTTATTTAGGTTTGACAGAAGCTATGGGTAAAATGTTTTCTACTCTTTGCTCTTGTGTACATTTTGAGGTAGGACAGCATGGATACAATCAATAAGGAAAAATGCCAAGGAATATAGATACCAGCCCCTGTCAACATTAGGAAATTTTCTGAAGGTTTTTGTTTTTATTTTTTCCTCAGGGCACCATAAATGTGATCAATGGTCAAGTAACAAATTCCACATTGCCTATTATCCTTACCCAGGGTATCTAAGCTCAAACTCTAATTTTAATTTGCATATTCAAATTTAATTTCCATAAGAAAATTTAGCTCTTCAGTGAGATTAAAATTCCCATCACTTGGGTGCCTTATTAGTTGACAAGCAATAGGAAAAGAATTTCCCACAGGTGAGGTAACTGAAATTTATACTTATTGTGACTTATCAGCTTGAGAAGTTTATTTTGCAGTTTCAGATTTCTGTGGGTGACAATATTTTAAACAGGTGTACTGTGGAGATTATGACAAATCTCTACTTAACAGAATTTAAGATATCTAAGAGAACGGTAAAAACTGTGAAAGGTGAGAACATAAAATGCCCATTCTCCCCTGGAAAAAAAAAAAGAAAACCTTTTTCTAGTGTAAATCAAACCCTCTAAGTGGCTATGCTTTAGCACATACAAGACTTTACTTCACTTTTTTTCCATTTATCCTTCAAGCAACTTTTATTTTTGGCATACCTCAAGACAGGGGAAAAAAGCATGAATATTTTTCCCCAGTTTTCAAAAGTTAGTAAATCCTTAGACTACTCATTATAAACAGATCCAAAAATTCAAGCTCAGGTCATTACAAAGGTAATCAATTTAAATCAAGTTTGAATAACAATCTTCTCCCCCCTCACGGTACAGT
Organism: Trichechus manatus latirostris; assembly: GCF_000243295.1. Taxonomy (NCBI): domain Eukaryota; kingdom Metazoa; phylum Chordata; class Mammalia; order Sirenia; family Trichechidae; genus Trichechus; species Trichechus manatus. The sequence continues at coordinate 13,329,124 of NW_004443987.1, forward strand.
CCTGCTGATCTCCCCACTTTATACTCCTTTAAATTATTCACATCAAATATAGTAAATTATTCAAGAAAAGTCCTAGGCAGTGCACTTATCCAATGTCACTTTCATACTACCAAAATTTGTTTTCCTTCTATTTTTTGGAGCAAGCATTCCATTTATTTATCTTGGTTCCTTATTTTAGTGTAAAACTGCTCTAATTACATTGCATGTGACTAATAAATAGCATTGTGGTGAATATTTCTATTCTAATATTAGAGCCTTAGAATATGTTAAATTCCTTTTTGAAGTAAGTTACTACAAATAATGATTTAAAGGTACACACACATACATATATGCAGTATCAAGATCAACAGGGTCTAGTGTCTAGTTTAAAGAATGCCAGAAGAATAGATAAGGAAACTGCATTTTGGGGATAAACAAAATTCTGGGTGTTAAAAATTCATCTTCTATGAGTATTTATTTACTTTGAGGACTAAAACTCTGCAAAACAACTCCTACATTTAAATATGCTACATTAAGCATTTTTATATATATCCAGCGAGTAGAAATAGAATCAGTGATAGAAAGAAACTTATGTCTGATTATTATCCTCTATATTAATGAAAAAAGTCTACCTTAGAATAAAGTTTGATATATTCATCATTTTTCTTAATATATCACAAAGAGAAACTGCAACTTCTAGAAATAATGGCAGTAAGCGATTTTATCAGTCTTCTTGTGATTTCAGTTTTTATAAATGGAAACTGAATATTTTTCTTGCCATTTTTACTGTTACATTTACTAGTTCTCAAAACTTTCTGAATTTACCATGCTAAAAAAATGAAAAAATGTTATTCTTGATCATTCTCTAGGATTTTGTAGAATCGCTTAGGAAAATTAAGTCTTTCTGAGTAGGATTAAGTAATATGCCCTTGGTTGTCTTTTATCATGACATTTTATAATATGTCTACTATTTTCATACTAATCTTTTAAAAACATGCACAATTAGCAAGGTTACTTAAATATCTGGTGGTTAAAAACCAAAAAGATTCTAAATATACAATTTAACAATAATTACATTTTAAACTATGTCCTCTTTGTCCAGATAAAGTGATCAGTTTAGGAATAAAATATCATTGCTAGTAAAAAAAAAAATCAAGAAAACCTGCAACCATATGCATGTTGACTGAGTAGTTGTTTGAGAACAATGAAGTCACATTTATTTTAAAGTAGGATTTCCTCAAATAACCTAATAAATTCATTACTTTCCTAAAGACTGTATAAAAAATAAACTTTAACAAATTAAAATTTCAATCTAGTGAACTACTGATAATTTTTAAGGGTCTTAATTTTTTTCTTACTTTCTCACAGGTCAATTATAAATGGCCAAAACAATTTGAAATACGACACTATCATTTCATGTTTTGTGGCACACTTATAAACACTATTCTGAATCACCACAAAAATCTTAAGTAAAAATGATATATTTAAATTAAATAATATGCTTTAAAATAACTTTGATTTTTAAGAAAGAATTGAGATTAATTCTGCTAAGTTTGAAAAGACTTCCATTTGGTAACAGGGGAGGAAACTTCTTTAACATTTCCTTAAACTGTCAAGATAAGAATATGCTTTATTTGTACTGATTACTGTTGCCAGCAATGCCTCCAATTCAATAAGTGTAAAATTTCCACTATTTAACAAACTATTGGCTTTATCAGTAATCACACTATCAATATGTGGTAGAAAGAAAACTGAGAACTTGGATAGTTTTCCACTCAGGCTATTCTAATGCCTATGGACAAAATTATCTATACACTAGTAATTCCCTATAAATCACAATCTTACTAAAAGAAAACATAAAGGAGAAAAGATCTATGTTTCTCCAAATTCTAGTGTGACAGATATCTTGATACATTCAATAGCTGGTTTCATCTTAATACAATTTCCAAAGCATGTGATCAATTATTAAAATTAGTAGCCATCATTTATTGGGAGTCCTGGAGGCACAGTGGTTTAGAGCTCGGCTGCTAACTAAAAGATTGGCAGTTCGAATTCACCTCCTTGGAAACCCTATGGGGCTTTCTACTTTGTCCTATAGGATCGCTATGAGCTGAAATCCATGGTTATCATTTAATGAGTTTTTATTATATGTGAAGCACTGTGCTAAATGCCTTTAATACAGCATTTCTATTAATATATGAACTATTATTATCACTTCCATTTACATATAAGGAAATTGAGGATCTGAGAGTTTAAGTAACTTGACTAAGTTTACTGGAGCTATTAAGGTGTGCAGCTAGAATTTGAAAGCAGGTCTATCTGACTCCAAGCTTAAGCTCTTAACTACTACACAGCTTTATATCAGAAAACAATATGTTTATGTGTTCACTTAAACTAAAAGAAAAAATGTTTTCGAATCAGAATCTAGATCAAAACTATCAAGAGAATCACCCAGTAAAGAGCTGATGTATATTACAATGTAATTGTAGGCAAAATGGTAAAGATATTTGACAACAAATGGTTTTGTTAATTTAAGTTTTTCTTAGGAATAAAATTTTCTCTATTTTCGATAATGATATAAACAATTAAATGGAGGTCTCATTCCACATGTTTGCATAACCCAAATTAAACTGCAAACAATTTAAGTCTTCTGTAGACTGAACTAAACACTATCCTTTGATTCAAATGCTTACCTTCTTATCAGAAAAAAGTATCCCCGCATTCAATAAGTAATTGAATTGGAAAATAAATTTACTTCGTGCTACATCTCAATGAAATTTATGTAGCATAATTGGGTAATTTTCACTAAGGACATTTAACAGAACTGCATTTCATTTTTCAGGAACTCACATTAAAAAATCTCACTTTCTCCAGAAATATGCATTATTCATAAAGATTTCTCCAAAACTAATTTTTACTTAAGCCTCATGTAATGGTCCTGATAAATCTACATAAGTGAGGAGGATATTCAGCAAATATCTCCATTGATAACTTATTATAACTTATGAATTATTAACAGGAAAGTTTCTAACTTGCAGTAAATCTTCTGGACTATGGTTATTAGGTTATACCATAAGAAACTGCAGATAGTCAACTGATTTTGACCTAAAAAAAAAAAAAGCAATCTCATATGGTTTAACTTCATATTTTCTGTCTGGTATTTAGTCAGACTTTCCACTGATATTCAATTCTTCATATAAATCACTATATCAATAAGAAAAGATTAATCTCAAAGGTCTGGGGATTATACAAAAAAGATGTCCAGGAAAACTCATTTCCTGCTTATAGACATTATTATATGGAAATTATCAAAATACATAGTCCTTCTTAATAAGGTTACTTTAATGTGGGATGAGCAGTAAAGTGAAATTATTTGAGAGTTGATAAAGGCACAGCCACCACTCATCTGTCAGTTTGTTGTACTGTGGTGGCTTGTGTGTTTCTGTGATGCTGGAAGCTATGTCACCAATATTTCATACCAGCAGAGTCACCCATGGTGGACAGGTTTCTGTAGTGCTGAAAGATGAGCCCCTCAGATTGAAAGGTGTTCAAAATATGACTGGAGAAAAGCTGCCTCCTCAAAATAGAGTCTACCTTAATAACCTGGATGGAGTCAAGCTTTCGGGACCTTCATTTGTTAATGTGGCACAACTCACAATGAGAACAAACAGCTGCAAAGGTCCGTTAATAATCAGAAGATGGAATGTATGAAGTGTGAATCTAGGAAAATTGAAAGTTGTCAAAAACAATGTGGAACACTTGAAAATCAATATCCTAGGCATTAGTGAGCCAAAATGGACTGGTATTGGCCATTCTGAATTGGAAAATCATATGGTACACTACGCAGGGAATGACAAATCGAAAAGGAATGGAGTCACATTCATTGTCAAAAAGAACATTTTAAGATCTATCCTGAAGTACAATACTATTAGTGATAGGACAATATCCACATGACTACAAGGAAGACCAGTTAATATGAAGATTATTGAAATTTACACACCAACCATTAATGCCAAAGATGAAGAAACTGAATATTTTTACCAACTTATACAGTCTGAAATTGATCAAACATGTAATCAAGATGCATTGATAATTACTGGCAATTGGAATGCAAAAGTTAAAAACAAAGAAGAAGGATCAGTAATTAGAAAATATGGCCTTGCTGATAGAAACTATACTAGAATTTTGCAAGACCAAGCACATATTCATTTGAAATCTTTTTTCAAGAACATAAATGGCCACTGGACACATGTACCTCACCATATATAACAGACAAGAATCAAATCCACTACATCTGTTGAAAAAGACACTGGAGAAGCTCAATATCAGTCAAAACAAGGCCAGGGGCTGACTGTGGAACAGAACATCAACTGCTCATTTGCAAGTTTAAGTTTAAGAAAATTAAAACAAGTCCATGAGAGACAAAGTAGAACCTTGAGTATATCCCACCTGAATTTAGAGAAAATCTCAGGGATAGATTTGAGACACTGAACACTAATGACTGAAGACCAGATCAGTTATGGGATGACAGAAAAGACATCATACACAAACAAAGGAAAAAGGTCATTAAAAAGACAGGAAAGAAAGAAAACACAAAAATAGATGTCAGAAGAGACTGAATCTTGCTCTTGGAAAGTACACTAGCCAAATAGAAGAGAAGAAATGATCCCATAAAAGATCTGAACAAAATATTTCAAACGGCAGCTCAAAAAGAAAAAGTGAAGTATTACAATGAAATGTACAAAGACCTGGAGTTAGAAAAGCAAAAGGGAAAAACATGCTGAGCATTTCTCAACTTAAAGGACTGAAGAAACAATTCAAGCTTCGAATGGCACTATTGAAGGATTCTATGGGCCATCGACTCGATGGAAATGGGTTTGGTTTGGGTTTTACGGACAAAACGTTGAACAACGCAGGAAGCATCAAAAGAAGATGGAAGGAATAAACAGAGCAACTGTACCAAAAAGAATTGGTCAATGTTCAACCATTTCAGGAGATAGCATATGATCAAAAACCGATGGTACGGAAAGAAGGCCAAGCCGCACTGAAGACAATGGCAAAAAACAAGGTTCCAGGAATTGATGGAATTTATCAACTGAGATGTTTCAACAAATGAATCCAACATCGCAAGCAATAACTCCTCTATGCCAAGAAATGTAAAAGACAGCTACCAGGCAAACCTACTGGCAGAGATTCATATTTGTGCCCCTTCCAAAGAAAGGTTATCCAACAAGTTGTGCAAATTATAGAATAATAATATCATTAATATCACATACAAGTAAAATTTTGCTGAAGAGAATCCAAAAATGGTTGCAGCAGTACATGGACAAGGAACTGCCAGAAAGTCAAGCCGGATTCAGAAGAGGACATGGAAGGAGGGATAACATTGCTGATGTCAGATGGATCTTGGCTGGAAGCACAGAATACCAGAAAGATGTTATCTGTCTATTACTGACTACGCAAAGACATTCAACTGTGTGGATCATAAAAAATTGTGGATAGGAGGCAGGGCTAAGATGGCAGAGTAGTCAGACGCTTCCGGTAGACCCTCTTACAACAAAGAATCGAAAAAACAAGTGAATTGATTATATACGGCAATCTGGGAGCCCTGAATATAAAAGGCAGAGTTGAGGAACTGGACTGAGTGGCAGGGGGAGGGAGAGATGGTTCAGAAGCAGCAAGGAGCTGCCAGATCGGATGCGAAGAGAGCCTGAGCCCTTCAGGCCTGATCAGCTCGGGGGTGAGCGGTGAGGCAGGCAAGCAGCGGTGCTCCGGAAGCGCTCTTTTCGCACTGGGAGAGACCAGAGTGCCAGAGATTCTACACCGCCACTCAGAACCAGAGAGAAGCAGCCCTCGATCAGCGAAAGATAAGTATTTGCATAAGGCCTACCGTGCGGATCAAAAGAACCTCCCTAAGGTAAAAACCCCTCTCCCAATTTACCTCCCTGCTTCGCACTGGGTCCCGGAGGGGCTTGAGCAATTGCCCAGTCCCCTGGGCCAGAAGCACGATACGTCACAAGCCCAGAGCCATTCTCCCTGCCTTGGAGAGTGAACACATTAACAAAAAGGGGAAAAAATAAACTGCCAGCTCCCCTAAGCCAGGAACCCAGAGTAGGCACAGCTCCTTTGCCTAGACACATGCATAAGACATCAAATAACAGTGCTCAACTCATAAATAACAATTGACTGAATGTAAACGGACTAAATACACGAATAAAGGGACAGAGAGTGGCAGATTGCATAAAAAAACACGATCCATCTATATGCTGCCTACAAGAGACGCACCTTAAAGACACAAACAAAAGCTCAAAGGATGGAAAAAAAATATATCAAGCAAACAACACTCAAAGACCAAGAGTGACAGTATTAATCTCTGACAAAACAGACTTTAAAGTAAAATCCACCACAAACGATAAGGAAAGACACTATATGATTAAAGGATCAACACATCAGGAGGACATAAATATAATAAATATTTATACACCCAACGACAGGGCTCCAAAATACATAAAACAAACTCTAATAGCACTGAAGACAGAGATAGACAGCTCCGCAACAAGAGTGGGAGACTTCAACACACCACTTTCAGTAAAGGACAGAACATCCAGAAAGAAGCTCAAAAAAGACACCGAAGAACTAAATGCTACAATCAACCAACTTGATCTCATAGACATATACCAAACACTCCACCCAACAGCAGCCAAGTATACTTTCTTCTCCAATGCATAATGGAACATTCTCCAAATCAGACCACATCTTAGGCCATACAGCAAATCTTAACAAACTCCAAAGCATCGAAACATTACAAAGCATCTTTTCTGACCACAAAGCCATAAAGTAGAAATCAACAACACAAAAAGCAAGAAAAAAAAAATCAAACACATGGAAACTGAACAACACGTTGCTCAAAAACTACTGGGTTACAGAAGAAATTAAGGATGGAATTAAGAAATTCACAGAACCAAACAAGAATGAAAACACATCCTACCAGAAACTCTGTAGCAAACAGCAAAAGCAGTGCTCCGGTCAGTTTATAGAAATAAATGCACACATCCAATAAGAAGAAAGGACTATAATCATAACAACAACCCTAAAACTGGAAGTAGAAAGAGAGCAGCAAAAGAAGCCCTCAGGCACCAGAAGATAGGCAGTAATAAGAATTAGGGCAGAATTAAATGAAATAGAGAATAGAAAAACAATTGAAAGAGTTAACAAGACCAAAAGCTGGTTCTTTGAAAAGATCAATAAAATAGATACACCATTGGACAAACTCACAAAAGAAAAACAGGAGAGGAAGCAAATAACCCATATAAGAAATGAGATGATATCTCTATGTCACAACAGACCCAACAGGATTGAAAAGAGTCATAACTGAATACTATGAAAAATCGTACTCTAACAAATTTAAAAGCCTAGAGGAAATGGACACATTTCCAGAAACTCACTACCTACCTAAACAAACACAGAGGTAGAACAACTAAAAAAACCTATAACAAAAGAAGATATTTAAAAGGTAATTTAAAAACTCCCAACAACAAAAAAAAGCCCTGACCCAGATAGCTTCAGTGGAGAATTCTATCAAATTTTCAGAGAAGAGTTAACACACCTACTGCTAAAGGTATTGCAGACATAGAAAAAGATGGAATACTCCCAAACTCATTCTGTGAAGCCAGCATAACCCTGATACCAAAATCAAATAAAGACACCACAAAAAAAGAAAATTACAAGGGACTTCTGGCAAAATGGTGCTCTAGGCAGAAGCACCATGCCATCCCTCCACAGCAAAGATCCGAAAAACTAAGCCGAACAGAGAAAACAACAATCCTGAAACCCTAAAACATCAAATGAACAGATAAAGAATGCAGCCAAGCACCAAACGGAGTGAGAAAACAAGCAGAGAACGGAGAGCGAGGAGAGATTCATGCAGAGGTCCCCTACCAGCTAGCGCAGCGCAGATCCACCATCTTGGACTCCTATCGGATACTAGCAAACAGGGGGTACGAGAAAGCAGCTTCACGGAGCTTCCAGCAGGAGACAAAACAAAACGTAATTTCCGATATACACTTTCCCACCCCCCACACTTCTTCACCCCGACTCATCCTCCTCTGCTTCCCGCGGCCACAATCTCCTGTCTGGGAAACACCGACTGCTTGGATTCCACCCACCTGAACGGGCCGGCTCTCTTAAGCGCCATTTGTTGGCTGCTGGTGTTGCTTTTTTCTGCTTCTTTTGATTTCTTCCATACCCCTCACCACCTCCCCCTCCTTACGCTCAAATACCTGGCTCCGTGCGCCATCTTTGCTTCTTCCCGAGGGGCTGGAGAGCTCCGGAAATTTGTGCTATACGATTTCCCACTCCCTACCATTCTTCACCCACACTCTGCTCCCTCTGCTTCCCGTGGACACAGTATCTTGTCCGAGAAACACCGGCTGCTTGGATTCCACCAGCCCGCACTAGCTGGCTCTCTGAGTGCCATTTGTTCGCTACTGGTGTTGCTTTTTTTTCTGCTTCTTTTGATTTCTTACTTACCTCACACCACCTCCCCCTCCTTTCGCTCAAATACCTGGCTCCGTGCACCATCTTTGCTTCTTCCTCAGGGGCTGTGGAGCTCCATTCGAGTGTGGAGCTGCTTCCTATTCTGGGCTGCTGCGCTGGTGGGATCCCGGGACTTTTGTTCGTTAGTTTGTTTTGAATTTTCTGTTTGTTTTCTTCTCCTTTTCTTGAGTTGGGAGCCCCTTCTGGCCAGGCAGTACTGCATGGCAAGGAGACTACACCCTCGGCTTGCACAGAAGTGCAAAGGGATCCCTGAGGGCATTTCTTTACTTGTTCGTTTTTTTTTTTTTTTTTTTTTCCAGTTTTTTGGGGGGCTTTTCTTATACTTTTCTTTTTTTCTTTTTAATCTGTTTTGTTTTCTTTTCCCTCTTTTCCCCTTTATGTCTTTCTTCATTACTCAGTTTCTCGTTTCTGTATATCTTCTTTCTCTTTCTGTTCCCTGAATACCTGGCATTGTATATCTCTATGCCTTCTAGACAGGCTGTACTGCAATACCTGAGAGCAACCTCCCCAGACCTCATAGCTACACCAGTGGAATCCCTGGGGACTTTGCGGTTCTTTAATCTTTCTGATTTTTATTTATTCATTCTTTTCTTTTCTTCCTCTTCCCCTTTATTTTTCTCCATTTCACAGTGTCTAATCTCTCCACTCCAACGGCAAGCTCCCCTAGCATTCTTTTTTGTTTCGTTGTATGTTTTTGGCTCCTGTTCCTCTCTCCTCTCTCTCATATCCATCTTGGCTCCACACATAACAATCTCCCCACTACATCCCGCATACCTGCACCGTGCGCTTAACATCACACCACCAAGCAGCACAGGCACGGCCTGCTGGAAAGTGCACTGCACTGATTACCAGCCCGCCCTGGTGGCTGTGGTAAGTGCCCCGAACAACCTGTCCCAGTAACTCCTCTTCAGCTAGACCTGCCCTGCCGTACCATATCTGAGTGACTGACCCTGCCAGTTGGAGAAGGAAGCAAAAAGTATTGTGCTCACAGAGGAGCAAACAACAAAGAACACACAGTCCGCCTGCTCAGACACAGTCAAATTTAAAAAACAAGGGGGGATGAAACAAACAAATCTACAATCAATAAATGATAAAAGTAACTACTGAATGGCCTGAAGACAGAAGACAATATCAAAACATTTACAAAAACAGGACAGGATAGTTCCAGTAAGCAACCAAAATAAAACACCAGATGACTTTCCAGTGGAAGAAAATGCACTAGAACTACCTAATAGGGAATTCAAATCTCTAATACTCAGAATTCTCCAAGAACTGAGGCAAAAAGCTGACACACATAAGGAAAAAATAGACAAATTCATGGAAAATACAGACAAAAAACTGGAAGAATTCAGTAACATAATGCAGGAACAAAATGCCAAAATAAACTCACAACTAGAAATTATACAAAGACAACAATTAGAAATTCAAAACAACCAACAAGATTTCAGAAATGGACAGTGTCACAGAAGGGCTGAGAAGCAGATTTGAAATGGTGGAAGACAGGATCAGTGGAATGGAAGACAAACACTTGGATACAACCCTGTTTCAGGAAAACTCAGAAAAAAGAACAAAGAAAAACGAAGAGACCCTGAGAGTTATGTGGGATACAATCAAAAGCAAAAATTTCCTACAGATTGGAATTCCAGAACAGGGGGAGAAAACAGAAAATACAGACAGGATCATTGAAGAACTGCTGACAGAAAACTTCCCCAATATCATGAACAATAAGAAGCTGGCCATTCAAGAAGCTCAACGAACTCCATACAGGAGAAACACCAAAAGACAATCACCAAGGCATATCATGATCACACTCGTGAAAACCAAAGACAAACAAAGAATCCTCAGAGCAGCTCGTGCGAAACAAGTCACATACAGAGGAGAATCAGTAAGACTAAGCTCAGATTATTCAGCAGAAACCATGCAGGCAAGAAGGCAATGGGATGACATATATAAAATCTTGAAAGAAAAAAATTGCCGATCAAGAATAATATATCCCGAAAAACTCTAGTTTAAATTTGAAGGTGAAATTAGGTCACTTCCCGATAAACAGAAATTAAGGGAATATGTAAAAGTCAAACCAAACTTACAAGAATTATTAAAG
>NW_004443987.1:13341174-13342336 GCF_000243295.1 Trichechus manatus latirostris
AGAAAGGAAATAGTAAAGATCAGAGCAGAAATAAATGAAATAGAGAACAGAAAAACAATAGAAAGAATCAACAAAACCAAAAGTTGTTTCTTTGACAGAATCAACAAAATTGACAAACTACTGGCGAGACTAACAAAAGAAAAACAGGAGAGGACACAAATAACCAAAATAAGAAATGAAATGGGGGACATTACTACAGACCCAACTGAAATAAAAAGGATTATAATAGAGTATTATAAAAAACTATACTCCAACAAAAAATTTGAAAACCTAAAGGAAATGGACGAATTTCTAGAAACACACGGCCTACCCAAATTACAACAAAGTGATGTGGAAAATCTGAACAGACCCATACCAAGAGAAAAGATTGAAAAGAGGATAAAAGAAACTCCCAACCAAAAAAAGCCCTGGCCCAGATGGCTTCACTGATTTTCGACAATGGCCCAAAGTCCATCCAATGGGGAAAAGACAGTCTTTTTAACAAATGGTGCTGGCAAAACTGAATATCCATGTGCAAAAAAAATGAAACAGGACCCATACCTCACGCCGTATACAAAAACGACTTCAAAATGGATCAAAGACCTGAATATAAAGCCTAAGACTATAAAGTTCATAAAAGAAAAAATAGGACCAACACTTCAGCCTTTAATACACGGCATTAACACGATACAAACCATAGCCATCAACGCACAAACCCCAACAGATAAGCTAGATAACTGGGATCTTCCAAAAGTCAAACACGTAGGTTCTACAAAAGACTTCACCAAAAGAGTAAAAAGAGAACCTATAGACTGCAAAAAAACTTTTGGACAGTACAAGTCAGAAAAAGTCTAATTTCCATAATCTACAAGAAAATCCAACACCTCTACAACAAAAAGACAAATAATCCTATTAAGAAATGGGCAAAGGAAATGAACAGACACTTCACCAAAGAATACATTCAAATGGCCAACAGACACATGAGGAAATGCTCGCAATCACTAGTCATTAGAGAAATGCAAATTAAAACGACAATGAGACACCATCTCACCCCAGCACTACTGGCACGTATCAAAAACACTGGAAATAAATGTTGGAGGGGCTGTGGGGAGATCGGAACTCTTATGCACGGCTGGTGGGAATGCAAAATGATACAACCATTTTGGAAAATGATATGGCGCTT
>NW_004443987.1:13344713-13392193 GCF_000243295.1 Trichechus manatus latirostris
TCGAAGAGGAAATCACCAAATCAATACCATTTACAATAGCCCCCAAGAAGATAAATACTTAGGAATAAATCTAACCAGAGATGTAAAAGACCTATACAGTGAAAACTACAAGACACTATTGCAAGAAACACAAAAGAAGCCTGCATAAGTGGAAAAACATACCTTGCTCATGGATAAGTAGACTCAACATTGTGAAAATGTCAGTTCTACCTAAAGCGATCTACAGATACAATGCAATCCCGATCCAAATTCCACTGACATTTTTTAGTTAGATGGAGAAACAAATCACCAACTTCGTATGGGCCCCAAATAATTAAAACATTACTGAAAAAGAAGAACAAAGTGGGAGGCCACACACTACAGGATTTTAGAACCTATTATAGTGCCACAGTAGTCAAAACAGCCTGGTACTGGTACAACAACAGGTACATAGACCAATGGAACAAAATTGAGAATCCAGACGTAAATTCATCCACCTATGAGCAGCTGTTATTTGACAAAGGCCCAAAGTCTGTTAATTGAGGAAAAGACAGTCTCTCTAACAAATGGTGCTGGCATGACTGGATATTCATCAGCAAAAAGCTGAAACAAGACCCATACCTCACACCATGCACAAAAACTAACTCAAAATGGATCAAAGACTTAAATATAAAATCGAAAATGATAAAGATCATGGAAGAAAAGATAAAGACAAAGCTAGGAGCCCTAATACATCGCATAAACACAAAAAGTACTGTAAGATCCAGCTATCCTGCTCCTTGGAATATATCCTAGAGAAATAACAGCCATCACACGAATAGATATATGCACACCCATGTTCAGTGCAGCACTGTTTACAATAGCAAAAAGATGGAAACAACCTAGGTGCCCATCAACAGACGAACGGATAAACAAATTATGGTATATCCACGCAGTGGAATACTACGCAATGATGAAGAACAATGATGAAGCCTTGAAACATAACATGGAGAAATCCTGAGGGCATTATGCTGAGTGAATTTCGTCAGTTACAGAAAGACAAATATTGTATAAGACCACTACTATAAGACCTCAAAAAATGGTTTAAACACCGAAGAAAATATTCTTTGATGGTTACAAGGGTGGGGAGGGATGGTGAGGGTTATTTACTAACTAGATAGTACGTCAGAATTATCTTAGGTGAAGGGAAGGGCAGTACACACTACAAGGGAAGTCAAGTCAGCACAACTGGACTAAACCAAAGCTAAGAAGTTTCCAAAATACAATCAAGCACTTTGAGGGACAGAGTAGCAGGGGTAGAGGTCTGGGGACCATGCTTTCAGGGGACATCTAGGTCAATTGGCATAAAAAAGCTTACTAAGAAAATATTCAGCATCCTACTTTGGTGAGTGGCGTCTAGGGTCTTAAAAGCTTGCAAGCGGCCATCTAAGACGCATCAATTGGTCCAAACCAGCTGGAGTAAAGGAGAATGAAGAACACCAAAGACACAGGAAAATATCAGCCGAAGAGACAGCCCAAGAGACAGAAAGGGCTACATAAAGCAAAGACGCCATCAGCCTGAGACCAGAAGAACTAGATGTTGCCCGGCTACTACCAATGACCGCCCTGACAGGGAACACAACAGAGTCCTGGATGGAGCAGGAGAAAGGTGGGGTGCAGAACTCAAATTCTAGTAAGACGACCAGGCTTAATGGTCTGAATGAGACTGGAGGAAACCCGGAAAGCATGGCCCCTGGATTCTCTATTAGCCCAGAACTAAAACAATTTCTGAGGCCAACTCTTCAGACAGGGATTGTACTGGACTATGGGACATAAAGTGATACTCGTGAGGAGTTTGCCTCTTAGCTCAAGTAGATACAAGAGGCTAAACAGGCAGCTTCTGTCCGGAGGTGAGATGGGAAGGCAGAGAGGGTTAGGAGCTGGTTGAACTGACATGGGGAATCAGGGGTGGAAAGGAGGAGTGTGCTGTCACAGTATGGGGCGAGCAATTAGGGTCACATAACAATGTATGTATAAATTTTTGTATGGGAGACTAACTTAAAATGTAAACTTAATTTAAACTACAACAAAAAAATTAAAAAAATTTATGAATAACATTCAACTGTGTGGATCATAAAAAATGATGGATAACATTGTGAAGAATGGAAATTCCAGAACACTTAGTTGTGCTCATGAACAACCTGTAGATAGACCAAGAGGCAGTCGTTGGAAGAGAACAAGGGCATAATGCATGGTTCAAAATCAAGAAAAGTGTGCGTCAGGGTTGTATCCTTTCACCATACTTATTCAGTCTGTATGCTGAGCAAATTACTCGAGAACCTGGATTATATGAAAAAGAACGTGGCATCAGGATTGATGGAAGACTCATTAACAACCTGTGATGCGCAAATGACACAGCCTTGCTTACTGAAAGCTAAGAGGACTTGAAGCAATTACTGATGAAAATCAAAGACTACAGCCTTCAGTATGGAGTACACATCAACATCAAGAAAACAAACACCCTCACAACTGGACCAACAAGCAACATCATCATAAACGGAAAAAGACTGAAGCTGTCAAGGATTTCATTTTATTTGGATCCACAAACGACACCTATGGAAGCAGCAGTCAAGAAACCAAATGGCGTAATGCATTGGCAAATCTGCTGCAAAAGATTTCTTTAAAGTAGTTAAAAAATAAAAAACTAATGATGTCACTTTGAGGAATAAGGTGCACTTGACCTAAGCCATGGTACCTTCGATTGCCTCATATGCATGCAAAAGCTGGACAATGAATAAGGAAGACCGAAAAAGAATTGACACTTGAATTATGGTGTTGGCGAAGAATATTGAATATATCATGGACTGCCAGACGAATGAACAAATCTGTCTTGGAAGGAGTACAGCCAGAATGCTCCTCAGAAGTGAGGATGGTGAGACTTTGTCTCATGTACTTTGGACATTTTATCAGGAGTTACCAATCCCTGGAGACGGACATCATGCTAGGTAAAGTAGAAGGTCAATGAAAAAGAGCAAGGCCCTCAAGGAGATGGATTGACACAGTGGCTGCAACAATGGGCTCAAACATAGCAACAATTGTGATGATGTCACAGGACCAGCCTGTGTTTCATTCTGTTGTACATAGGGTTGCTGTGAGTTGGAACCAACTCAATGGTACCTAACAACAACAACAACAGAGACAAAGCAGACAGAATAGAATGTGTAGCTGTGAGAGGCAGGAAAAAAAAAAAAGGATTAAAGAAAGTGTGTTTCAGTCCACAGAATTAATTTAATCTAAACTATGTGCACTATACTGTGTTAACATAAGGCATAAGGAACCGTAAAGAAAAGACAACAAAGCAAATATAAAGACAACCTGAAGAAGAACGCTTGTCTGGTCTCTAGATGAAGAAAATCCCGCCTATATTTAATTTGGTATTTTCACCCAGGTGGAACACAGATTGCCAATAATATCTTGAATAGACACTTTACTCCATCCCTTCTAATACATGCATGCAGGGATAACATCTGCATGTGTATGATTGTTAGCATTGCCCCTTAATCATTCAGAAAGCTGTGAATGCCCGGATGAGTATCTTCCCCACTTAAAGGAAGTGGGGAATTCTCTGTTTTGAATTTCTCAAATGACCAATTATTCAAACAAGCATAATACATTAGTGTTTTTAATGAGTCTGAATTTTATTGTTTCATTTAAATAAAGTTCTTTAACATATTCTGACCTCCCAGATTCTTGCCTCTGCTAAGAATTTTTCACTTATGTTGTTGTCTAAGCGTGACTCTTAGTCATATGTAACACCTGGAGGCCTGATAACAAATGCCATTTTTAATACACTCTGAGAACTTGATATTTAAAAAATCT
Organism: Trichechus manatus latirostris; assembly: GCF_000243295.1. Taxonomy (NCBI): domain Eukaryota; kingdom Metazoa; phylum Chordata; class Mammalia; order Sirenia; family Trichechidae; genus Trichechus; species Trichechus manatus. The sequence continues at coordinate 13,348,551 of NW_004443987.1, forward strand.
ATGATGAATCCACTTATACAATGATGAATCTTTTTTCAAAAGAAATAATATTTAATGTGTATATCACATAAACATCATCTATAATTTTAGCTTTATGTGGAAATCTTTACTGTCAAAATATTCCTAGTTTTAAAATACGTAATTTTCTTTATGAATTTACTATGTAGATAAAGTTGTAAAGTATTTATGTAACTCCAAATGAAAGTAAAACGTGACTTTCACTAATAAAAGTTTATTTATTTTATTCTGGAGAAACACGCTTGGCTGTTTCCTTCCCTCTGAATATAACCAAGAGTTAACCTATAATTTCTATGCAAATAATTTTAAACCAGATAATGCTGAAGAAATTTCTTTATTCAGGTACAATATGATGCCCAATTTACATTTTATTAATAAATTAAGAATTAAGGAAATCTTGTTCCAATTCAATATCCTCTTTTTACTTGACTAACAAAGGTATAAAATAAATACTTCTCTCAAAACACTGTAAGCTCTATTTCTTATAAACTCTGCTGAGCTGAATAAGTAACAGCACTATTTATTAAAATCATTTTCTTTGAAGCCCAGATGGGAAAACGAATTTTTCTTTAAAAAAAGTATTTATTTTTCAAAAACAGACTAACTTTTGTATTTAAACCAAATATTCTTAAATTAATATGTAAACCACCATCTGCCTTAAATTGAATGATCAACTGATATTATTTACTATATGATTAGTTTGTTTTTGTCTTTTTTTTCAACCATCAATGACAGGAACAAAAAGGGTCTTAATTTTCAAAAGTAAGTAATTTCTGACACATAAGCTGGAAAAAAAACTAATGAGTAAATAAAGTTACATATACAGAATAATAATTACAGCAAAATTAACGTATCTAGTATCACCTTTTCTCAAAATGTGAATAAAATAAATGTCTATATGCTTATATGTTTACTTTATCAGACAAAGCTGAAACATCTATAAAGACCCTATTCTCCTGGGCATAAACTCCTTCATTGTGTATCTCCAAGACAACTGAGACCAACCAAGGGGACAATTTCAGTGTGGGGCAATTATTAGCCTTGTAGAGACCAAGCACATATTCCTGATTTATAACTTCTGTTCTTATTTTTGGAAAGAGACAATTAAAAACAGGATAATAAAGGAGGTTTTCAAACTGACTATTTTTTAGCATATATGTGCATAGGTAGAATAACAGAAGCAAAAAACAGAGCGACTTGTAGTATTTAATCTTTTGACAACTAACCTTATGAAGAGTGGTGAAAATTCAATGGAAGAAGGACATTATAGTAGAAGGAAAGGAAAAGGGAATGGAACATAAAAGCGTATGTAAAGTGTTGGGCAAAAACCCTACTGAGGTATCAGGTAAATAATCCCTACACTGTGTACTTTCTCTGGCCTTTTAACTCCCCTGCCCTGGCATGTGAGGGTGATTATTACTAAGGCCTCAAAGTTCTACTAGTGTTGAGGGAGAAAAAGACGCTTGGAATTGGTTTTGTAGATGAAAAAAGATCTAATTTGTTTTGCCGTTATTAGTACATACGATATTGCAAATTTCTATTTAGGAGCATGTGTCCAAACATTATATTGCCATTTTGTCTAAGCAAAAATATATGAGCTTATGTATCTGCATACAGCTATCCATAGATACTAATGTCTAATATATGAATAATACGTGTTATCTCACAATTGTACAGATGCATCTACAAAAATGTTTCAAAACTACACAACCGAGTTATGTACCATCTCATCTGATTTTGTGAAATGTCATATACACCACCCAATTTCTAAAACTTATTTATATTTCTGTGTTAAGTGTTTCTAATAATTTATAAGTATAAATGTATGACATTTAAAAGCTTTAAATATTTTAGAACCTTTCAGTTCTATTCTTCAGAGTAATACAATTTTTTTTCTTGTCTTATCACTTATTTCCACAAAGCCTCAGAAAAACTGTTGAATGGCAATTACTTTTATTTCAAAACCAGGAAACTGGCTAACTGCACACAATTCATACTAAATCAAGGGAATAGCATAAAATTTAACTTTACCTGTGAATCTTTTAAGCATTCTCATTATGTTCATTTATATCATTTATAACACTATATTAAAAAAATTAAGTGATTCCTCATAGCAAACAGTCCCTTAGTGACTATGTCACACTCACTCTTGTATTTCTGGAGCTTAGCATATGTCTCAAAATAGAAACTGAATCTTTTACCTAGCAAAACTATGTACATTTGTGATTTATAATTTAATTGAAGGATAACAGATACCATAGTTTTAGATATGTCTTTTTTAAAATCAGTCAGAAAGTACAATGATTTGTGTTTAGGAGATCATCAATTTAGTTCAAATCTCTAGAAAATTGTGGAATATTCTCTTAAAATTTGTATTTTAAATATCTTTTTGGCAATTTTTTTCAAAAGACAGTTCAGGAAAATATAAAATATGAAGTAAGTCAGAAATAAGCTATTCTGAGTCTCTAGAGAAAAGTAAGGTTTGATTAAGTATTAACTGGTGATAGAAGATAAGAAAAATGTATTAATTTGGGCCTAAATCTTTATTTCTTAAAAATCTGTCCTGAATACATACATATTTATGGTTTATTATACAGTTTCAGATATTACATATATTATATATCTTGAAGAAATAATGCATGCCTGAGTAAAACACATGCCAACAAGTACTGAGTTCTTTTAATATACCACTGCCATCTGTTGGTAATATATCTTAGTAGCAGGAACACAACCTAAGTCTTACAATCGTAGGTTCTTTTCTGGAAAAACTAGAATTCTAAATGATAAAGTGGCACTGAATATTAGTAAGAGAACTACAATTTAAGCATTATTAAAGATGAACCTGTCTATTTTTTCTATTTATTTGAAAACCATCATGTGTCAAATTTTAAAAGGTGTGTGCACGCGCATGTGCCTGTGTATTTGTATTTTAGAAAACTGTTTCTATTTTTCAAAGATTCTAAAAAATCACTGTAAGAAAAAAATGCATCTTTACCCACTAGAATGAGTCTGCTTAGGCAAGATGCCACCATGCTAAGCTTCGTTGTTTGTATTCATCAAGCACAGGCATGTATGTTAATCTATGTTCTATATTTGAACTGCATTTGCATCATCACGTTAATACTGGTAATTATTTTCTTAAAATAAATCCAAGAAAAGATTAGCATAACTTTTGACAGATCTATGATCAATATCCTTGGCTCACAATTTTTCACCCCGGCTTATAAATCCTAAGAATATGATTACCTGTTATCTGTTGCCGTAAAGACGATTCCGACTCATAACGACCCTACAGGACACACTAGAACTGCCCCATAGGGTTTCAAAGGAGCAGCTGGTGGATTCGAACTGCTGACCTTTGGGTTAGCAGACAAACTCTTAACCACTGCGCCACCAGGGCTCCAAGAATATGATTAAGAATAAAAAATTGCTTCACTTTGGGTCTCCATGAGTCAGAATCCACTAGACGGCAACGGGCTTGGTTTCGGTTTTGGTCCTTTGGGTTAGGTAGAAATACTGACTGAGATATTTGGACAATAAGGTTAATGTCCACATGAAAATAAAACTGCAGTTAATTTGGTGAAAGGTCGGTTAAAATAAATGATTGACTTAAGTAGATGTGGTACTAGGTAGGTGGATTGTAAATAAATTCAATTGTCCCTTTTGTGTCAAGAGAATGCTAGTTATTTAATTATTTAATGGTGTGAAACATTTGATCCCTCCAGTATTTATCCCAAAATTATGTGCCAGGATTTTTGAACAGAGAATCGAATTAAACGCTATTGAGTTTGACCAAGCAAATCCATTAAAAATAAAAATTGCATCATGCCTCTAGATCAAACCTGTCAAGTTTCTAATACAAATGAAATAAGAATGCAATGATCTTTGACGAGAAAGATCCCAAGTCATCTATAATTTTAATTTGTTTAAACTGATTATATAAACCCCGTTACCGTGGGGTCGATTCAGACTCATAGCAACGCTATAGGACAGAGCAGAACTGCCCTATAGGGTTTGCAAGGCTGTAAATCCAAGGGGAAGCCGACTGCTACATCTTTCTCCCCTGGAGCGGCAGGTGGGTTTGAACCACCGACTTTCAGTTACCAGCGTAGCACTTAACTACTGAGCCACCGGGCTACTCCTGATTATGTAATATACAATAAAAATACAATTATCAAAGGAGAAATCTAGATTTTAAATTAGACTCAAAGTGTGTCAGTACACATCTTCCAAGATATACATGAATTGTTAACGGCTGGTGATTTTACAGACTGAATATTTCCCCTATAATTAAAATACTCTGAAGAAAAAAAACTTAACATTCAGTTTAACCTATCTAGTTTTTTGTTTCCTACAACCTAATACAACTGTTACACACAACATTAACAACAATACAGTTAACACAAGTAAACAATGGATATAACATGAAAAGTATCTAAAGAGAAATAAAAATAAAATGTCCATTTGCTTAGTCATTATTAATATAGTTACATTATATTCCAAAATCTTGGACAAATTTTTATTTACCATAGTGGTTAAAAATATGGGTTATGAATTTAATAAGATCTGAATTTGTGAATTTGATTCCTAACATGACCATTTAATATCTGTGTAACTTTGGGCAAGTCTCAATTTCCATATTTAAAACATGAAAATAACTAGAATGCCTCCCACCTCACAGGGGTTCAGATGTAGCTGTCTAAGATACAGATAACAGAAGAACAGAGCACGCTTTTGGTTCATTTGGACCAAGTGAAATATCTATAAATAATGATTATCAAGTGTGCAAAAAGTAATTTTCTAGTATTTCTGACATTTATATTTTAACTATAATAGTTGGTGAAATAATAAACTTTGGTTTTTTCAGTTATTGTGAATGCATTAGTTCTGAAAATCCACCTATCAAGCAAGCCATTTGTAGGAGAGCTAAGAAAATGTTATTGATAATTTTTGTCCTCTTTTAGTCACTTAACAGTTTACAACTTTACCTGTTTGTCTTCAATAGCTTCTGAAAGGAGATTTTTCTCTTGACTTTCTCACCACACAGCTAAAATTTCACAATTTATCTATATATTACTTCCAAAAGTTATGTCATTTAAAAAAAAAAAAACTATACCTAGAAAATTTCTCAGAAAAATAAAGACATTCAAATTGTTTCTTAAAAGAATTTACTCTCAAATATTGCTAAGTTAGATGCCCTCCCCACTCCAACCATCACATTTCGATAGGTATAACCTATAGATACTAAGGCTCTGGTAGAAAAGACAAAAAAAAAAAAAAATTGTAGACCAATAATTAGTCAAATAAAATGCTGTTTGTTCTTAATGGAAAAAAAAAGGTATAATTATTTCATTCAAACAAATATAACTAGGGTCAAAATACAGCTGAAGTTGCTGGCTTGTAAAACTATTTCTTTGCAATTAACCAAAAGCTGTTAATTTATATTTTGAAAAGCAGCATGACCTTTGAAGGTGTGTTTGCTGAGCAAAAATTCACAACTCCATTCCGTCTATTAAAAGCCTAATGTGTTAGACATTTTTAGCAGGAGAGCAAACACCTTTAAAATAAATAGGGAAAATATTTCATTTTCTGCAAATGAAAAAAACATAAGTTTCATAAAATTAGATTGCTAGTAGTGCTCATGAAATATTAAAACTTTACAGTAATGTATTTGAGGTCCTAAGTAGCAGAGACACACTATTAAAGCTGACCATAATACTGTTCTTACAGTGTTTATTCTAAATAAAATTCTGGAATTCAAGACAAATCTATGTTGCAATATAACAGAGTATTACAGTGAATTTTCAGTAAAGTTTAAGCTGTAGCATAGAATCTCATGTAGATGTATCTAAAATTCAAGATGATAAAATTGTTACAAAATATGTAATGCTGCCTTATAAAATTAAGTTTTATTCACAAAATTTGTTAATAAGTTCATATTTTAAGTTTTTAATTTGTTCAAAAAACTTCACCAATTTTGCTAGTTAATAAACTTTACTTGGGTACTTACTATTCAAATCTCTGACAAAAATTACTTTTAGCACTTTGGAACATTTAAGGCTATTTGATCACTACGCATTAATTTTTTTTGATTATTTACACAAGCACTATAACTATGGTAAAAGACATATGATATAGTGAAAAGTACACTGATTAGGAGACAGAAGATGTAAATTCTATTCCAGACTGTCACTAAGTAGCTTTTGTGACCTTGGGAAATTCACCACAAAAGGAATGGAACCATCACAGTTCACATTTAAACAGTTTTGTGTTTTATTAAATTAACTCAAAAAAAGCACAAGTTAAGCACAAGCACAACAAATGCTGAAGGATGATCTTCCTAAGTAAAACAGACAAACTAAATAAACTAGAAATTCGAAGATATTACATAATATCTACTAACATGTATTTCACTGAAATATCCCCACTGTCTCCATTTGGAGTCTTTAATAAAGAGAACAGAAATAAAATCATCATAACAGCAAGTAAGTTAATATATTTTCATCAAAACTGCTAGTTATGAGTTATCTCCGCATACTGCTGGTTCACAGTCAAGCCTCAGTATCTGACTATAATTTGCATTATTTCTGCACAGAAATAGTAACCCCAACCTTAATTTGATATCTAAGAAATATTTCCTTTCTCTCTCTTCATTAAAATTCAAATCACTGCATATTTCCCAGGATAAGTTTTATAGAACCAATTACCCAGTTTATACGGCATAATGAAAAACACTCAAATTTGAAGCCAGTCCTAATTTTGTGACCTTGGGCAAGCCTTTTACCTAATTCTGGACTAGCCTGATTCCTCATTTGGGAAAAAAAAAAGTGAGGGATAAAAATGTCTGCTCCACCTAACTCACAGGGTTGTATGGAGTGTTAAATGATTATATTCGTTATTAGTTTTTTGTCAAATATAAATTCACAAATACCAATTTTATTTAGAAGAGCTATAGTTTTAAGGAAACTTTACAATAAGCATAGTGTTTTTTCTTTTATATTTGGTAGCACATTGGCAGCATATGTGTCATAGTTTATACTTTTAAGTCTACTAATTTCCTCATGAGATTCATTAAAGGAACTAAACAGGGTTTGCTTCTCTGACAACAAAAGATATTTTTGTAATACCTTCTAATAATCTAGTTCTTCCAAGGGAAAACAAAGTGTGATCTCCCAGAGGGAAAACTACTCACCCCGCTGTTAACTACTATTTCAAAATCTATCTTACTGAAATGCTTGAATGTAATTCAAACAAAATAAAAAACCTAAAACCTTCCAAAGTTATGGATTGCAAACATTGCCAGAATTTATCTAGAAAAGTACACCTTAGTTTATTATTTAAGTCTATATCTAAACCAACCCATAGCCTAGACACAATACATTTTCTTTTCTCTCCCAAGCACTGTCCCTCCAGGCTTGTTCTCTCAAATATTTTTGTCTTTAAAGAGAAGAAAACTCTCAGGAACCTGACTCTGGTTTCTGAGCCTATTTCAAATTATAACCAAATTTTCATTTTTTTTTAAAGTTTCTCAGATTTATCCAATCTAGCATCGCTCTCTTGCTCTATTTGTTTACATCTTTTTTCCCTAGTCTTTTATGACTATTGTATTATTGTATATTTGTTATCATATATTTTAAATCACTAAGGCCAGTGATGTTAGCCTAATTGTGCATAACAATTCAATGAGTGCTCACCAAAACTTTCTAATACAAAAGCAAAACTTCTAAAGATTATAATACTTTTTTTTCTTTAATATGTACCCTTAATTGTATTTGCACTTAAAAAAAAAAAAATAGGCGCAACACTGTTTGATGGAATGAGTATTGTTCCAGCGAGTAGAAGAACCAGGATCGAGTGCTGTCTCTGTCACTTAATAGATGCGTGATTGTAACAAAAACAAATAACATGTTTGTGTCTCTTTCTTCATACGTCAAAAAGGCATAATATTTAAAAAACTTGTTTCAGAGGATTGTTGTGATGCTCTGAAATGAGATAAAACACTTTCAGAATATTAAACCTGGTCGTAGTGCCTTTCATAGTTACTGAGACGTGTTGTTTCAGGTAATATTTTTAAATTTAATGAAAAATTTCATAATAAATCTACTTTAAAAAAAGTCTTTGTTTCAAAAACTCAGTAGTTTCAGTTACTACCAAAGCATTTTTCTTGTGTAATTTAGTTCCTACCACTAATGTGAGTATAAGGAAGGTATAAAGTGTAATGACACTTTCAAAGGAAACGTGAAACGTTATGTTTTCAAAGCGTCTTTCATTCATTTGAATGATGATGCTTGAGTTTTCAATCCTCATCCTGGAACCTAACCTTAACTTAGAATTCTAATTCTTTTTTCTTATGACTACAATCGCCCCAGTTCCTTAGCAGTATTTATCATTAGTTTTCCTAGCATATTATTAGCAATTGTAAGTACTTCAATGTTTAGTGTATATTATATAGCACTATTTTCTGGCAAATTTTGCTCAACCTTAACTGCAATCTTTTTAAAATTTTTACCAAAATTATGTGATTTATGACTAAAATTTTGTCGGGTTACAAAATATTTTCCTCTAGTTAAAAAAAAAAAATCGCATTCAATTATGATGTAGTCATAACGACTCTGAAGCAGGAAAAAGAATTGATTTAAAGTTGGAAACCCTGGTGGCATAGTAGTGAAGAGTTCAGCTGCTAACCAAGAAGTCGTCAGTTCAAATCCACCAGGCCCTCTTTGGAAACCCTATGGGGGCAGTTTTACTCTGTCCTATAGGGTCACTATGAGTCAGAATCAACTGGACTACAAGAGTTTTTTTGTTGTTGTTGTTGTTTTTTTATTTATTTAAAGTTATGTAGCTGGATTAAATTACTTTAATTGACACTATTTTAATATTTTTTAGCATTTATAATATTTGCTAGACTAGGCCAAGAAATTATGTTTTTTGCTTCCAGTTGTTTTAACCATGGGATAGTCTGATTTTCAAATTATATTCAATTTTTTTTTAAACAGAGCATGTTTTCATAGAACTGGTATTTCTGCTTTCTAGAGTGGTTTCCTTCTTCAGTCTTTGAAAATATATATTTCTTGAGGATGTTTTGTTATTCTTTCATCAGTTTCTTTTGTTTTGTTTTAGTTTTTTTTTTTTTTTTCCTTAGGACATTTTGGGATTTCCCTCTCAAAAAACAAATATATCATATTCTGGTTGCTATACGTGGCTCCTCAGGCACATGAAAAGTCTATGCTTAACATTATTAAATAATGTTAAGAGTAATGAAATCCAAGGCAATTCTGGCAGACACCCAAGTTCATTAGCACTTACAAAAAACATTTTAATCCAATTGGCCCTTTAGTTTACTGGGAGCCTCAAGTTACCACAAAACAAGCTCTGCTTTTGCTTTTAAAGTGTCAGAGCTTAGAAAAGACTAACACAGCTTCATTGGGAAGGTGGTAGCTTCTGAATCCCAACACCACAATTAAGACATGAAAGCCCAGCTTTGAAATTACAACTTCTTCAGTTGTTTTTCTAACCCTGCCAGAACCACATCACGTCTCCTAACAAACACAGTTTAAGTACTTACACTTAATCTATGTCAATAGTTGCTTTCAACATTGTTTGTGTGTTTGTTTGCTTTAATTTGACACTGGGGAAGAAGGAAAGAGGAAAAAAAAAATTAATTAAAAAATTTTAAACTGACAACCTTTTACATGAGCTACACATAAATAAATGGAACTATGAAAGATTTCCTGGACTTACTATGAATGAAAAGAGCACTTAGATGAAAGGACTTCTCTGCTGTATTCTAATATAAAAGTCTAAGTGTGAGAATGTAGCATGATGCTTAATTTACCATTTGTTCCTGCTTTGACAAATGTTTGTTAGGGTAACAAATATAACTTCTACCGAATCTCTTTTGTTGTTGTTGCCCTACCAAATGTCAGACACTTATAAAGAATGTCTTCGAATTAAAACCTACACCAGTTGCCACTGAGTGAACTCCCAGTCTTGGTGTCCCCATTTGTGTCTAAGTAGAACTGTGCTCCATAGGGTTTTCAATGGCTGATTTTTCAGAAGTAAATCACCAGGCCTTTCTCCTGAGGTATCTCTGGGTGGACTCGAACCTCCGACCTTTCAGTTAGCAGCTGAGCGAGTTAATCATTTGTAAAATATACAAACGAGGGAAGAACTACCAAAACAAAACAAAAGAAACAGATGAAAAAATAACAAAACATTATCAAGAAATGTATATTGTCAAAGACTAGAGAAGGAAACCACTCTAAGTCCCAGGGACTCTGTCTTTAAATTGTTGTTACTGTTGCTGTTAGGTGCCGTCTAGTTGGTTCCGACTCATAGTGACCCTATAGAATAGAGTAGAACTGCCCCACTGGGTTTCCAAGGAGCAGCTAGTGGATTTGAACTGCCAACCTTTTGGTTAGCAGCCGAGCTCTTAACCACAATGCCACCAGGGATCCATCTTTAAATTAGGTTCATGAAAATTTAATTGGTCATTTTTTTCTGAAATCTGAAAAATTAAGATATATTCATTTTCAATATTTTACAAACTAACACCTTCAAGACTCTATACTAACACAGCTCAGAGCTTTTGGATCTCTTTGGAAAAAGTTTTAAAATGTGGGGAAACTATTGGTACTGTGTGGCCAATGATTTTCATTTTCGAAGTAGTATGAATGCATGTACATATAGTGCCTGTGAAATAGATTTGACTGTAAAATGATCAAGCAGTCAGCTTTCATTCTGAATTAGTTTTAACTGATATAATTTCACCAAAAGTTAAAATTAATTTTAATATCTAAATGCAAAGAATTGTGTATCTACTTCTTTTTATTTCATCCTTTGTAAAACACCTAATTGAATATTTTAAAAATTTGTTACCCTTGGCTTACTTCACCTTTTTCATGCTAGTTTACCAGGCTATGAATCAATCAGCCCCTTGCTACTCAAAATGTGGTCTGAGGACCAGCAGCATCTGCATCACAAGGGAGCTTGTAAAATATGTTGAATTTCAGGCCTCACTTCAAATCTGCATTTTAACAAGATTCCCAGGTGATGGGTATACACGTTACATTTTGAGAAGCACAGGAATAGAATATAACTTCCTATAAACTGGAGTTTAAAATAACAAGTCATTAGCAGTGATGGTGATTGATTGGAAACTGTTTATTGGCTCTATTTCATTCTAAAGTGCTTTGATTCTGTTATAGCTACCCAGCTATACAATTTTTGGGGGATGAGCTTTATAGTCCCATATTAGTTTACTCTTGTATGCAGCTCTAAGGCTTTCGGAAGGCATAGGACATTTAATGGACTCAAATGCCCTTGCCCAAATAATCCTGCTTTGCACTCAATTGCATTACAAAATGGCCAACGCATATTGTGACTGCTTTATCTCATGAATGTAAAAACTGAGTTAATGGACTAAGAAAGTTGCAAGACAAGAAGAGATGTAAAAACTATGAAGACTGACTGAAGGCTAAAAGTTCAGTGTTAAACTAAGCAAATTCTTCCCTGGTGTAAAAAGAAAGACAATGGAAATCCTGCCTAATGGCCATAGAGCAAGCTTCCTCGTAAAAGGTTTTTCCTGTTGTTTATGTGTTTATTACCTATTCTTAAGCCTCTCTTTAAAACTTTAACATATTCACATATTTTTGAAATTTACCAATCCTAGTTAAACTAGACAACAATTATCAAAAAACATTTTAAAAATTACAAGTTTCCAGTGTTAGAATTTAAAGAGGAAAGTCAGCCTAGGCAGTTTCAAAAAGGCTGCATATTTCACACTAAAGTAAAACCCAGGCTCTATTACCTGACACTCTGGCCATTCTCTTTTTTCTCCACTTGATTTCCTCTTTTTTTTCCCTCCTTCTGCTCAGTCACCAAGTAAAACAAATCAATCTAAGGTCATTCAGGAAAGAAAGAAAAGCTTTGCTTTGGTGTATTTTGCCTGACTACCTTTTCCTGACCCACAGTCCCCAACACACACATACACACGCAAACACACACACTCTGACATAGAAAGTAAGATGATGTAGCCAAGAGATCACATTCTAGAAAATTCACTCAAAGTCTTCCCCAAATTATATTTAAACATCCAGGGAAATGTACATTAAAGTCCTTAGGAAAATATGGATTTATAAAATTAAAACCATCCTTCAAGGAATGTATATTCCTAGACAACTTAGGTAAATGGGCTTTTCAAGTAAAATTTTTCAAATAGTTAAAATAGTTACATCATTTAATGCATTGATACTTTAGTCTGTTCACTTGGCCTTCATAGTGTATGCTATAATATGTTCAATGCAGATGCTTTTAATAATCTAAACTCAAAACATTAAAATGTAGAAAATATGATATTTTCTACATCTGAGTCAGAGTGGGAAATTGTCCAGTTTAATAAAGCCAAAGAAATTAAACAAATCTTATACTTAACTTTCTAATAAGATAAAAAACTATTATTGCACTTAAGCAATATTAATTAAAAAGCCATATATGATGGCCTTTTGGAATTCTAAATACATTTGCAAGTAAGGATGAGGTAAGTTTGTGAAGTGAATTAATCAATGCCATCGTTCTATACCTTACCAAGCTCCTATAGCACTCATTTCACATCTCTGAGCCTTAGTTTTCTTATCTGTAAAATGAATGGGTTGAACTAAATGATCTTTCGAGTCCCTTCCACTTCCAGAGCCAATAAAACTTGTACCATACTTGGTATACTGTAATGCACAGATCAGTCAATACATGTTTGCTGAATTTGACTTAATGTGACTATAAATTACTTTGATGCTGTTGTTGCTCATTGTTTTTGCTCAATCAGAATGTAAGCTTCTTTAAGAAGGTACTCTGTTTAATTTCTTTAGGGGCCAAACTTCAAAATCAGCCCAGCCACCACATAAATTACCGGAAAGCTGGACAAATGGGGTTTTTAGTTATTGATGGTTAATGAATCAATGTAGTTAAACTGGTAATACCTGCAGAATCAAGGGACAAGAAAAGAATGCTTTGTATGACTACCATTCATTGTAAAACATCATAGAATTTTTTTTCATTGGAAGAGAACTTGATATAATTTACAACTCTCGTTTTTCGCTTGGGGACACTGTAGTTCAGGGGGAATGAAGTTATTTGCCCAAGGTCACTTTCTAGACACTAATAAAACATAAAATACTTAGTGCTTACACAATTTAAATTTACCCTATACTCCCACTCCCCACCCCAAAACCACAGGAAAAAAGAGTTTATAATCCTAAAGACAAAAAACAGTGATTCGCACATTGGAAGTTTAATGCCCTTTTAGTTGATATGATACAAACACACATTCGATTGATTACCAAAGCCAGGTTGCTTCAAAGATGACATGTCAGAAGAAGACCACTCACTACTGAAAAGTCACTGGCAAATATTCCCTAAAATAAATCATATGGAAAAATGCAGACGTCCTGAAAGAAACATGAATTAGGTTATAGCACTAAATATTACCACATTAAGTAAACTTACTTTACAGTGTCAGTAGGATGGATCATAACCTAAATAATTTCTGTAAAATAAAATGGATGGAATGTATGAGTGTGTCTGAGTGTGTATACCATTAAATTTCAATAGTCCTACTATTTTATCATGTCATTTTTACAGGGTTAGTGCACAAAGATACTAGGAAGAGAATATAATGCTGATGGCCAATTAATTGATAAACTTATTTGAATAAATTCATCTTTGAGATTTTTATTTTCTAATCCAAGAAGCATTGTTTTTTATTTTACATTCAGAATTTTGATAAAATATACTCAAAAAAATAAGAAAGGTAAGGCAGGTGTTGGGAAAAACCCTGGTTTGCAGACTGAAGATCAACATTCCTATACAGACTTTCCCTTTTAGTAATTGGAAAGCTTTGGGGGACTCACTTAACCTCTCTGACCTTCAGCTTTCACATTCATAAAATAGATATAACTATGCCTTCTTTTTTATACCAAAAGCTTTTATGAGACTAAAATAACATAATGACTTTTTAAATGATATAAAAATATAGAATATTGTACAAACTAAAGGTGTTAAACTAGAAGAATGCATCAAAACAAAAGTATGACAGAAAACTACTTAAACATTTGTTTTCATTTCATTATGATAGTAACTGAATTGTAAAATCAGTTCAAATCTCTATTTGCACTTCAGTTATTTAAAATGTAAAAACAATTGTCTTCAGATTGTTTAATTAAAATCTATTAGCAAATTAGTTTACTATAGTCAGGCAGTACAACAAATTAGATTATTAAAGCAGTTTTTACTGAACAGATAAAAACTCTCTCAGAATTTCTTCTTTACCTTTTCTATTTTTCTTTCCTCTTTCTGTTTTCTCAAATCTACATGTTCAAGAAGAGCACATTAGGCAGAAAAATAATTCTTGCAGATTTGGGCTGGAAATGACAACTATAGCCATTGTCACTCTTAGTTTCAAAATTTATTCTACTGATCTCACTCTTATTTGATGCTTAACACATTAGAGGCTATAACAGGGCCAGATTAAATCCTTCAACAATTGAGATACTTCAAAGTGCAAAATTTAATAGACCCTGGTGACATAGTGGTTAACAGGTAAGGCTGTTAACCAAAAGGCGCTGCTTGGAAACCGTATGGGGCAGTTCTACTCTGTTCTATAGGGTCACTATGAGTCAGAATCGACTCGGTGGCAACGGGTGTATGATTTCTGGCAAGTCACCCTTCTAACTCAAAAACGATAATTGAAAAAGGCTGCCTTTTCCCAATTTATATTTTTACTGTTTGATAATTAGAATGTATTCTTTCTACAATCTAAACAAACCTCAAAAGACACTTTTCACCTGAAAATAGCTTTCTCTATGTGATAAACCTGTGCTTTACAATTAATGTTGCACAGGGCAGAAATCTTGAGGGACTATGGCATATAGTCATTTGATGTATTTGCCTAACAACAGATGACCACATTTTAGGGATGCCGCCTTCCTGATGAAATTCTACTGAATAATAACATCATTTTTAAATATGATTAGATTAATTTAAACATTTCAAGCCAATCTAGAATATATAGGCATCTTACCTAAGGATTCTTCATTCTGGATACTGAATGATCAATAAAGTCTTCAGATATTAGAACTCTGCTCAGATAATGACATGTGATTTGGAATGTTATACTATAATGTCAATCCAATTAAATGTACTTATATATTTTGTTTTCCCCAAAGTTACAATTTATAATATGTCAGCAATGAAAGAATGTATCATCTATTTTTACTGGCATCCTCTTTCTTCCCTCCCCAATTCCCAATGATACTGAGTCAACCTCACTGAATGTGGAGATATGGGCGATGTGAGAATTGCCTTTTTTGCACCAAAAAAAAAGAAAAAAGGAACTTTCTAAGAATACAGTAAAAATCAAGGGTTTCTTTGCCTTTGAAGATCAAGATGGTAAATGTGTGCGTTGGTATGAACACACATTGACAAAGGTCTTGAAATCCTGTGTGTGGGGTGGGGGAAGATATTCTCTCAAAATATTTAAACTTGAGCCACTATGATAAACCCACAGTGCAAAAGAGTAGGGAATAAAAATAAGAAAGAAATTTTTACTGAAAACATAAAAGGAATGACCCAAGGGAAAAGAACATGGGATGCGATGCTGAGAAACAGTGTCAGGACTGTGCAATGAGAAATTCAGAAATGTTGGAAATACTCCCCAACGTACAATATTTGAATCCCTAGGTGTAACCAAAAGAAAACAGGCATCCATAGACATAATAAAAAATATAACAAATCTGAGGAATTCCACTATAAATTTTGTTTGAAATAAAACAGCAAAAGACACACACAGACAGCAAGAAACCTTCTTGGCCAGAAAACTTGACAAATCTGTAATGGAGCTTTGAAGGAGGGTTTCTTCCTTTTCTGTAGCTTCTTTGAGGTCACTGAAGGGGAGGAGAGTCCAAGGTAGGTAGTGGGAAGGAAGAAGTAAAGGGAGGATTAGTGGAGTAAGGCCACCTGCAGGTTAGTAATGGGGGGGGGGCGGAGCGGGGGAGGGAGAGGTGAAACAACTGATGTGAAGAGGGAAAAGCAGAGAGATCAAGGTGCTTTCTAGTGCCTAAGTCGGGAAAGCCCAAGATTAAGTGATACAAACTGGTGGAAGAAAGAGAGAGAGTTGAAGTGGATAAGGGTGGGTGAAATGATTTAGGGCATAGAGATGAAACAGGGATATGTGTGGAAAAAGGGGAGGGAGACACATGTGTTTGCAAACGGCCAAAAGGGAGTGAGTCTCCCCAGAACAAAATGGAATTACTCTAATGGTGGAAGATTGGGAATTTGAAAGATTAGGTAGGGAAAGTGAGACGAGTTAAAAGAAAAGTGGGCAGATGATCATGTATTAAAGAAAACTTTTCTTCCCCAAAGTAACATTCTTTGTTATCCTAGTTCTACTGATTTAATTTAGGCCTTCTTCATTCCTTTGTCCTCTTTTCTGGATATTATAAAATCTTCTTCATTTATTTGCATCCATTCTTTATTCAAGTCCATTAGTTTACTCAGTCATTCATTTAAAAAACAAAACAACAAAAAATATTCCTATGGTGTGCCAGCTACTGCCCAATTTTGTCATCCTTTTTTTTTTTTAAGCGAATCTGCTTGAAAAGCCATCAAAGGTGTCCCATTCTACAAAACACAGGATTCTTCTTAATTCCATAGCTAATTATTCTGTGTCTGGCATGCCCTTCCAAGTCTACTTCTTGGCTAGCCATTGCCTAGGCATGCCTATTTTTCAAAGCCTGAGAGACACCTTCTTTAAGAATCTTTTCTTAACCTCTTAGGAAAAATTAATTTAATTAATTTATTAACTTATCCCTCCATTATGCTCTTCTCGCCTCAAAGAGAACCATGGTCACGTTTTCCTATTTTGTATTCTTGGAGCATAGCACATTGTCTGGCACAGTAGATGACTAATATGTTTGAAGATAGTTTGGTGAATAAATAAACATATGGCACCTCTTTTAAAATATGTGAAACAAGATTATTGGAGAAAACCAGCTCACAAGTTTTTATTTTCTGAATAGTTTCCTTTACCACTAATAAAAAATGTGGCAACTATATATATTTCATAAATGTAGCTCAAAGCTGGTGGTTTATATAAAGTCTCCTTGTTGTGTGTCTTCCCTTCCCTCCTCCAAGAATTTTATAAATCTTGGCTAAAGACTGTTGTAGACTGCTTGCACAGAGAAAAGGAGAATTTTCTACTTTCTAAATTCCTTACCAGATTTCTTCCTGCCACCAGCAGCCTGGAAGCTATCAGGAATTTCTATCTTGCAAAAAACAAAGTTTTGAATAAGAAGAGAAGAAATGGTGTGAAATCTGCAATCCCTTTGGCCAGGGTTCCCAGCTGCTGAAACCCAACAATGCTTGGGCGTCCGTCAGAATCACATTTGGATGACAAAAAGGAAAAAAGCCTCCTTCCAACCCTCAGCAAATGATTGAGCTCTAGAAAATGGACATGTCTTTATGCTCGGTCTGCGTTTTCTCCCCATTCCTGTATTTCAACAGAACAGCAACTAAGTTTTCTGCCAGCGATATATCAAGTTAGGGAAGCCTTCCATCAAAGGGTGGTGAAGAGGATTCCATTTACAAAACGGAAGAATTCTTTGCTCCTGCTCCCCTTCCCCCAAATCTCCCACTTGCTTCCAAACCTTGATACTGAAACTAAGCAGTTTGTATTGTATTTAATTTCCTTTGGAAGGTAACTCAGTCCAGAGGCTCCAGTTGCCTCCCCACTCCCTGCCTCTTTCCTTCTTGCCCTATGCAACCTTCTTCAACTGCGCGCTGCGCCTTTTTTCTTTGAGTTAAAAGAAAGAACATCCCGCAATCAGGGTAAACTGATTAGCCTCAAATTCTGGAAAGCAAGGGTTTACTCGTTAAGTCTCGAAGGGCAAGCTCAGAAGGGACGCTGCAGCGGGCTTCGGTCTTGTAATATCCTATTCCTGAATCTTCCCAATTTGGCGCGCCGGCCTCGGGAAGTGTCTGCGCAGCCGTATCATAAAGAGCACGGTAGCCTCTCCCCTGCGGCAGCAGTTTCTAGAGCCTTTCTCTCCGCAATCCCCAATTTCCAGGCCCTCCTTCAGTTAAGGGGACCTCCCCATACACTTCCTTCGCCTTCGATTACCCCACCCTCTACCGCATCATAGCTTTGGGAAGCCGATCCTCCCCACCTTCTAGGGTGCTTGCTCTGTTAAAGGGAACGAGACAGCCAAGGTATTTTAAAGACGTCGGTCTTCACATCCCCCTGCCTCATCAACTGGGGAGAGGAAAAACAGCAGAAATTTTACAGTGGTAACTATTATTATTGTATCTAAAGTAGTTGCCCCCTAAAATGCTGCTAAATAAGTAAACTGACCGTGAATAGTGAACCTACGAACTGAAAAGAGGAGAAAATCAGGAGCGAGGGAAAGGGAAAGGAAAGACCTCAAATCTGGGTTTGATCCCCGGGGTTTAAAACCGGCAGCGGCCCGGCCTGCAGTGGCCTACCCCGCCCCCCGGCGCCAACGCGCGCCTCTAGGGAGCGGGTTAGCTGGAAGGAGGGGCCGAGAGCGAGAGCGCGGGAAGAAGGCCGAAGGGAAGCGAGGGCGGCTGCGCGCAGGGAGCGCGCGGGGCAGGCCGCTCGCGCTCCCAGCCCGTGGGACCCTCCACGCGGCCTCCTCTCGGCCACCTTTACCTCGCAGGGCCTGACATCATTGCCAGAAGGAGGGGCTGTCCGAGCGAAGGAGACTGGAGAACTGGGTTCTCGGGCCTCGCTGGGGGAGGCGCTCCCTCGCCGCTTGGCAATCGCAGCGCCGTGGCAGTGGCGGCTGGTGGGCTGCGCGCGGCAGTTCTTAATTTAGCAGAAAGAGAAAGGGATCTTTAGACCTCAGCGTGTCCATCTGTCGGTCCATTCCTCAAAACCGCCCGCACACCATCCGCGCTTCCTCGGATGAGCCAGACAAAGACAAGAAAACTGGAAACGTGTATATACTATGACTTCGGCTTGTTTTCAAACCTTCCTACACACACACAGACCACACCACACACACAGGAAAGGGCAGCCCTGGGGCCGAGACTCCTGCCGTGATTGTGCGAGTTTGTTTCAAACAAGATTAAGAGTGGAATTCCATTTATTCTTTACCAAGTTCTGAAGGTGCCCGCAAGTACCTTTTTTTTTTCAATCACACCTGTTTCACCTTGGAGTGGGGGATGCGCTTTAGTCATAAAGCACCACTACATTTTTGGATGTTATGCTCGGTGTACGGAATTCTGCTCCGCACGCTCCTCAGGTTTTTCGTTGCTGCAGCCCTAAGAGCACACAAGGGACTCCCCTGATCCCATCGCCCCCTCCCTATATTTTCTGCCCCTCTCCCAGTCTATGCTGATTTTCAAACACTTTTATTAAACACACATCTCCCATTCCTACAGAAACAGCGCCTGGGCTAGGTTGAAATCCCACCTTGAAATTTTTTTTTTTTTCATTTATAATTTGTCCTAGCCCCTCTTCTCTCCCGTCTTTGCTTTGTGGATATGTGCCGCAGTGGCGCAAGTTTGATTCCCAGCCCCCGAGCCAACATTTTGGAAGGGCACCCCGTTCGGAGACGCGAGGGCCCCGCCCGCAGGCGCGCGCGCGCACACACGCACTCCAGCGCCCCGCACCCCAAACCGCAAATGCGGCCAAAGCAGCGAAGCACGGGCTAAATCATTCTGGAAGGAAAGGGGCCCTAAAAAAAAAAAAAAGAAAAAGTGACCTTTTTTTTTCTTTTTCTTTTTTGCGAGAGGGGACAGGCTACTCAATTTTCGACTAAGAGCCGATATGCAAGTCGCGTCTCCAACCCAGGGCCGACTACCGCTCAGCTCTTCTAAAGTCAAAGAACCCATTAGCGACTACTCGCTTTTCAAAAGTCACCTTTTCCAACGACACTCTTAGTAAGAGGCATTCGTTTTCGGGAAAGGAGCTGTTTTACGGCTACGCGCTTTAAAAAAAAAAAATTGGGGCGATGTGGACTTTTTTTTTGGTTCTATCTTAGCGTCGTGTATTTATGGGATAGGTAGGCTTTTTTTTTTTTTTTTTTTTTTGCTAAGGGATTAAAAGTAATTTTCTTAGAGAAAGAGGAACCCCCTTTTTATTTCACCTACACTTAAAACGTCATTTATAAGAAAAGGGTGCCGTTTTTAGACTACGCGGTTATAAGTTGTTGTTTTTTTTTTTTTTTTTTAATGATAGGCAGAATTTTCCACACCTTCCAGCTCCACACCCAGCAGGTGCTGGCTGAGCACAGCCCCAGATGTAGGACGGGAAGGAGGAGCGGGGAAGCTAGCGCCAGGAGGAATGGCCCGGGGGCCCTGCGCGCCACGAGGCTCACTTCGATCTCCTCCGCTCTGCGCCAAGGGTCGGACCCCGGAAGGGAAGCATCGGCCCGGCCGGGCTCCGAATCGGTAACTCCCAGAGAGAGGAGCGCCGCGGAGCCGGGCGCACGAGGTCTGGGCGGACGCTTGGCTCAGGGTATTGCCCCTCAATTCGGACCGCTCCACCAGATTAGCCCGTGACTCTGGGGCGTGATTTTTTTCAGCACCTGCCTCAGTCTTAGAGTTTCAGCCTCGCTGAAGCTGGCTGTATCCGTTAAAGTGAGACCTTTTTGCATGGCCAATATCGGGAAAATTCATGCGCGGACACTTTTCTGACAAAAGTGAGTTTTCGCAAAGTAAGCAAGCCGAGCGGTGGCAGGGCCGAAAAGATATTCTATCTGCGCGCACCTCCGGGACTTGCTTTTTCTCTTACTTCCAGGTAAGACAAGGGGGTGGGGGAGGACACCAGAAGGGTCTGAAACTACTCCGTTGTCATAGTCCAGACCCCAGGCAGCAGGAAACCTCCGCGCACTAAGTGCGGTACGCACGCCTCACACACCGCTCTCGGTTCTGGCACCCGGACCGGATACTTACCTAGTGAACGAAGCCTCTTGAGTAGAATGGGGTGGTAAGTGTAAGGGAGAAAAGGCTTCCGCCAGCTCCACGGCGACTGCGATTGCTGTAGCGGGCTCTTCCGCCACAGCTCGCAGTCCGCGGAGCAGCTGGAGTCGTGGAGGCTGTTTCTGAGGCTGTTCGAACCGCCCGGGGTGCCTGGGCTGCCTGTGTCGCCTGTATCGCCGCTGCCGCTGTCGCTGCCACTCTGCGCACTCTGTTCCGCTCGCCTTCCGCTTTGCCGTGCGGGCCGCTGCGTTCAGCTCGGGCTCACGGCTCCTCCCGCCCTGACAGTTCGCCGACTGCAAGGAGCCAGTGCCGAGCCAGCCGTTTTCAATGGCGAGGGGGAGGGACTAGAAAGCGGGGGAGAAGGGGGAAGGAAGGGGGATGAGCGAGTGGAGGGCGGGGGGAGAGAAGTGAACCAGTGCCCGGGCCGCCTGCTGGGAGGGGAGGGGATGGCTCAGCACCAACTGCCGGGTACCCCCTTCTGGTCCCCACTCCCGCACCCCACATCCCCCACCGTGCCGGGGGCGCCCCCACCCCGCTGACTGGGAACCGGGGGAGAAGGGCGGGGGAGAGATGGAGGTAATCTTAGGAAGTTACTGCTCGCCGCCCTAAGAAGGCGGCCGAACGCGTGCTGGCGGCACAATCGCGTGTGGGACCCGCTGCTGGGGAAAACGCGCCGCTTTCTGGCAGCCCGCTTTTCCGAGCAAAAACGAGGGCATGCATCGCTCCCTTCGGTCTCCTGCTCGCGCCTCTCTTAAGCTTCCCGTTAAGTTTAACTCATTCACATTATCTTCCAGAAGTTTTATTTTTCTTCTTATGTGTGCTTTTCTCGCGATCGCGCTGGCCGCCGTGACTCCATCTAGAGCATAAGCATTCAGCAGCATCATTTTCTCATACAAAGAATACTTAAGACACACTAGTGGAAGTAGAGGCAGGAGCCCGGCAAAGCCCACAGTTGAAGCCCAGAGGCTGTGTCTGCATATATCACTCTCAACGCGAGCGGGGTCTGGTACCTCAGCGGCCTCTCTGGTTGAACATCTGGGAGTGGGGGAGGGGTGAAGAGGAGCTCTTGTGTTTTGGCTATACAGCAAAGCAAGTACGAGTGAGTGAGCTTCAGCAGGTCGGGTGGCTTTGGTGATGTCCAGCCGCGTCGCTGCCGAAGACCGGGCTGCATCGCGGGAGTGGGCAGCGCATTTCTGAGGTAGGGAAAAATGCAAGAGAGGGAGGAACCCAGCCCAGAGCCGCAAGGCTGGTGCTTGCCAGCGCGCTCCGGACTAACTAGTTGGCGACGCTCTGGCAGGCATCAGGGTGCCGGGTCTCCAAAAACCACTAAACGACCAGGAGCTATTTGGCTGATTTATGGCTCGGATGGGTCGCAAGTATCAAGAAGAAGGAGCTAATTCCCCGGTCCCAGGCGTGGGATTAAAAACAAGCATTAACAACGAAAAACCTCCCCAGGTCTACTCTGATTCTCTCTCCCAGGAGCAGGTCCTTAAATTTGCCCAGAGTCCAGAAAATGAGCCAGGTGAATTCTCTAAATTTCTCTCGAGAAAGGTGTGCCATTTTAAGGAAGAAATACGCTTTCCATGTGTGTAATCATGACACCATGATTAACCAAAAAATTTATTTCCAGTGCTCTGCCTTGTTTTTAGAAGGAGGATCTCTTTCCTGACAAAAAGTAGATGTCTTCAGATGCGAAGAGTACATTATCCATTTTTATATTTTGTCTATTGAATGGAAGGGGAAATGGCATCTGCATAGAAATAGAACGTCAAGAGGGGAAAATAAAGCTTTTTCATTTATTTTAAGTTGATTTTAGCTAATAGCTCCTTCATGGAAAATTTTTTATTGAAGGGCCAAATCTTTATGACTTCTTTTCCAGTATGTCCTTCTCCGTTTTCAAAACTGCCTTATTTCCAATTTCTGATATTTTAAAGGTTAAAACCTTAGTTAAAATAATCCTCACAAGATTTTTTTCCCCACTTTTGCTTTCTTTTACACATAAAACCATTACTGGGGGGACCGTCAGCATCGCAATTCAGTGCAGTCTGCATAAAATTAAGGAAGTATTTGCTTGCATAGGTCTGGGGAGACACTTTACTATTACACTTCACTCCTCTAACTCTGCTTCCATTATTCACAGTATCCCACACATGCATTGTCCTATCCATGGGAGCTAGGAAATGTCGGGGAGATGGAATCAGAAGCTGTCAAATAGTTACAGCTCTGACTCTTGGGGTTTGCGCTACTGGATGACACTCTGTCATAGGGGATGGCAGGAACTCAATGAAAATAAAATCACTGATTGATCCAGGACAGTGTGGCAAAGCCATGCTATGGAGGTATTCTCAGAGCACTAATAATCATTTGAAATGTTTGAATTAGACACCTGTTAATTGATTTCTTATAATTTTCATCTAAACCTGAAGTAGAGGGAGAGAACTATTCAGTGTCCATTGTTTGGTATTTAAAGTCATCATGACAGACTCGTGAGGTTAAAGTTATTATTCACAATTCCTTATTAAACAGAAACTCATAAAGGACAGGTAATCTGTACAAGGCCATGAAGCTAAAGAGAGACAGACTCAAGATTTCCATTCAGGGGTGTATAACTCCTAAATTCAGCTGTGTGGTTGCTTTATAGTTAATCTGGATTTTTCTGTGATCTAGAGGAAAGCTTTTAGTTTTAGTGTATAATCCAAAATAAGATGATCTGTGTAGAGTAGAAACATTACTTACAGACCAAGGAGACTCTAGTAGTTGAACTAAGTAACGCAGAAAATCATCTTAGAAATCCAATTTATTGATAAGATGGACAGAAATCCACATCTGAAAAAAAGATTTTTATTTCCATTTTCTCTGCTTCTATGTTGTGTCTGATGGTGGCACCAATGAGCAATGAAATAACTAAAAGCCAGGACACCTTGCAAAAGCTTTCCACACTCTTAACTTTAAAAGGAGTAATGAGGATGCTGCTCTGCTTACTTACAGAGAGGAGGACTCCTCTTTATTGAATGTCTTTTATGGAACATCTGTGTTATATACATTGTCCTGTTAATCCCCACAACCATTCTGTGAGATAGATATTATTAGCCTCATTTTTCTTTTAATAAATGAGAAACAGAGACTCAGAGACAAGGTAAAAAGCCCAAGATTATATAGTTATAAAAATTATAGTTTTGGGAAATTCAAATCTGCATCATCTCTAGTCCACTATGCTAACTGTCAGTATATAGTTTCAGATTGTGCAGTTATACATTTTCAAAATGTATATTACATCCAAAATTTTATAATTAACAAAAACCGTTCAAAGTGAAAGGGCACTCTAGGAATTTGTTTTGGGGAGGAGATGCTATGAAGGAACTGTGATATTTATTGCATTCCAATTTGGAACTTTGAAGCAGAGTCCTGTTAAGGGTAGAAAAGGGACCCCATAAACATGGAAATATGTCTGCTCCCTAAAGGTTAAGATTTAAAGTTTTATGACTAATATATAATGGAGCAAAGAAGAGACTTAAAAGTCTTCAGTGAGTAAGGATGTTTCCCAGGCCTGTAAGAATTGATTAAATCTGAGAAATAATGTGTCAATCTGAAGAAGGGTTGATCAGAAATGGAGACCTAGTAAAAGGAGACTCAAAGAGATGAACATTGACAGTGCCTATCCACAAAATTTTTCATCTCACTGACAAAACCATCCTTAATATGAAATTGATGGTACCTATCAAATATTGTTATTTTAATAGTTCTTGCATTTAAGCACCTCTTATCAAGTAACCTGCCCTCTGATTGTGACTTGCCTTTCCGTTTAGTTTCTCTGCAGAGAGAGAATGTGCAGGTCATGAGATGGATGAGAACAAGTACTTTTTATCCTGTGACAATTATTTTACATTAAATCTCATTCATCTTTTTGTTGTCCTCATCAACTTGCCCTGTACGTTAAACATTAGTGTTACAATCAATAAATCGCCATTGCTACTGGGAAAATAGGTGAGGGAGTGGCCACAGATCTGTAAGACCAGATACATTGTGTTCACCATATTATTTTTCATGTTTAATATTAAACAATAAGCATCAATTGCATTAGTAGGACGCAGTGACTTAAGAACATGTTTAAGAAAAGGGCTTTAGTTTTAGACTAGATTTGGAGTCCCCTGGCTCTGCCTCTTTCTAGCTGTGGGGCTGAGGGCAAATTAATCTGTAAACCTATACTGTCCCCAATATGATAGCCACCAGCCACATGTTGAGCACTTGAAATCTGGTTAGCCCAAAATGAGATGTGCTGTAAGTGTAAAATAAACACCTAATTTTGAAGACTTAGTGCATGCACACACACACACACACACAGAAATAGTATGTAAAATATTAGTTAATATTTTTATATCAAGTGCATTTTGAAATGGTAATATTTTGGCTTATTAGTTAAATGAATATATGATTAAAATCAATTTCACCTGCTTGTTTTTAATAGTTTTAATGTGGCTGATAGAAGTTTTAAAGTTACTTACATGGCTCACATTATATTTTTATTCGACAGCACTTCCCTAAAAACTTTAGTTTCTTCATCTGTAAAATGGGGGTAATAACCTAGCCACTTCAGAATGTTGTGGTGATAATAAAATAAGATAATGTACCTAACATGGTTACCACAGTGCCTACCATTGAGTTGTCAGTATACAAGAGTTGAAAATAAAGATGTTAAGTAAAATTAAAAGATAACCTAAAACCTAATGGGATAGGGATTGCTTAAAGAGAAGGCCTTAGTTAAGACTTAATTTCTCTTTATCCCAAGTGAAATCATTCTACTTCTTTCTTTAAAAACGAGGATAAACATACATGCATGGTAGTGAGGGTAGGGGCAATATTGTGAGATACAAAAATATTCATGTAGCTGAAGGTGCTTTCTCAATTCCAAGCATTTGTGCTCTCATCATTTGTATAGGCACTTCCACATTTGATTGGTAGACATTTCTAGTGTTGAGGCATTCAAGTCACAAATAAAGATAAGACTGCAGCTGCTGCCGGTACGAAAAGAAGAAATGAATTTCTGCAGAAGCTAAAGACGTACACGCAGTGGAGAAAGCCTGTTATAGAGCTCTATGCTTTCAGTATTACAACTGCAGAAATACTGTACCTAGCTGATGACAAAAGCGTAGCTCAACTGGAAACACTAGAGGGTGCTATTAGTGAAAGCTTAGGAGGAAGAATAAAATCTTCCAAAGCCCTCCCCTCCTTGCCTCTATAGATCATAAGAATTTGAAAAGGGCATACCTGTGAAATGAAACTAACACTACTCCATTCCCTCCTGGACCTAGACATGACTTGCAAGTTTATTTTCTAGTCCTGGGACTGGTCTTACGATATTACCAAAATAATAAAATATTAGAAGCTTGCTATGGTGCTTGGCAAATAATTGGGAAAAGTTTGAAATGATTCTCTGCTTTAAGGAAAACTTTATAGCAGCCCAAGGAGGGGGGATAAGATTTAAAAAAAAAAAAAGGATTTTTCATGGAGGAAAATTTTCTATAGGAATTCCTCATTACCCCAACAACCTCTGTAATTAAGTAGGGATGGGGCTGTTCGCAGTGGTTAAGAGCTGGGCTGCTAACCAAAAAGTCGGCAGTTCGAATCCACCAGCCACTCCTTGGAAACCCTGAGGGGAATTCTACTCTGTCCTATAGGGTCGCTATGAGTTGGAATCGACTTGAAGGCAAAGGGTTTGGTTTTGTGGGGGTGTTGTTGTTTGGTAATCATGCTATGTAAGATTCTTTTCCTTTCTAGGCTTGAACAGCTACACTCTTGCAGTGGACAGAAGCTGCAACCGACTTTCTTTCATAGGAGTCTGATATTTACTGCCTTATGTGTATAGCTGAACTTCGCTGAAGCACTGAACTCTGATTAATGCAATTAAACGAGTAAAGGTATGTGGTGTTTCCCTCAAGGTTGCTGTTTCATACTGAACAAAGTACCTCTCCTACTGCACTTTATTTTCTTTCTTTGTATTTTTTTAACAAATGAATAGCTGCAAACCTTACTGGATGAGGCGTTTTATCTGTGTATTTTCCTGTATTGTGATGGAAACACGAGCGGGGGAAATCATTGTGTCTTTCAAAACATAGAAGAATTAAAATGCTATTTATGGTCTCTGTCCTTCTTGTTTCCTTAGGACAGGCTTTAGCTTGAGTTGTCCAGATGTAGAATAGTGGGGTGATAGATGCAAAGAGATTTTGTTTGCTGAGGAAAGCAGAATTATTTTTTGTTGTTTCTTTTAACATAAAGTATGAATCTTTCCATCTTACTAAAACTGCTACATGGCCATCTCTCCAGGAAGTAGGAAATAGGTATTAGTCACTGCTCTAAATTTAGGAAGTACATACACCTATGAAAACAAAGAAATCTATTGTGATATATCTATATGAGTCCTGGACTAATCCCACACCACTCAGATACTCTTTTACTTTTTAAATCTCTTTATTTGTATTATACCAACAAACAAACAAACAAACAAACAAACAAACTCATTGCCATTGAGTTGAATTCTGACTCATAGCAACCCTATAGGACAGAGTAGAACTACCCCATACCAGTTGTTCCAAGAAGCAACTGGTGGATTCAAACTGCCAGTCTTTTTGTTAGCAGCTGGACTCAACCACTGTACCACCATGGTTTGTGAACTAAGCTTTTTTTTTAAATATATAATAACCAATATACTGTGTATTTCATTGAAACGTATGGGAAATTTTATTTTTTAACAAGCATGGCTGTGGTTTAGTCAAGAAAGTTTTTAATGGATGGCTATTTGGGGCCATTTTTATTCTACAGACTGATGTACTACAGACATCCGGTTCTGTATGGTTAGACATGCATTTAGATAATCATTTCTGCTTTACTTTTAAGATTGCACATTTTGTGTTTCATTATTACTGAAACTTAGCTGAATGTCAGTTTCTGTCTTTAAACTGATAAAATATAAAGACCCAAGATTCTCCTCAATTGCCAGATTGCAGCTGGTCTCAGCTTTTCCTTTTAAGTTTCTTTTTGCATAAGGTGAAGAGAGGTGATTCATTTTATTTTCAGGAAAAACGAATGATGTCATAAATTTTTTATTAAGTGTACATTCTTTAGTAGCCTCTAAATAAAGTGAAACCACAGATTCAGTTTGACACACTGTTGATCCTATTGTGGTTACCTTTTTTGATAGGCTAGATAGTGAAAGAAAAGGGAGTAGGAGCATAGAAGGAAGGCTCTCCTTTTAAGAAAAAAAAAAGTGTAACACAAAATTGACAATGAAAATAAAATATTATACCTAGATTTCTTCCACTGTGAATGTTATTGATAACATCCATCTTCTCTAGTCCTGTTGCTGCGGTTCTAAGCACTGAAGGAACTTCTACTTCAAACTCAACCTAATCCTGTCATGGCAAGAAACTCTTCAGAAATCTCCACTTTGTCAACTGATGGTTTTTTCAGTTTGACGTCTTTTCAGACCCAGTTTTCAGTGTGCTTGTGGTGAACCCGACATATCCAAGTTTTACTCCAAGTCCAAACCTAGTGGTCTAGTTTGTATAATGAGCCATCTACCTTATTTATCTGAGTGATACTCTAGTACCCACTGCTAGGACCACTGCTCAGGCTTTGATACCCAGTCCCATTCCCTGGCACCCTAGACACGAAAATATTATCTGCTTGGCTTAGGATCATGGTCGCAAAAGGACAACCTTCCAAAACAGTCTTACAGTATCAAAATAACTTGTGACTGTAGCCTCACAGTTTGTTTCACGTTCTTGGACCATTTATTCTATGGAAGATGCTGAGGTGGGTAGGCTGTGTTGGTCAGCGTTTTGCAATTCATAACAATAAGTAATGTTATGTTATTCAAACATGTTTATTATTCTCGAACAGCACAAATGAATTACTTAACACCCACATCTCCACTCTCGTCAATTATAAATTATTCTTAAAAAAGTAACCACAGGGATGTAACAATCATAGAAAAATTACAAACAAAAAATTAGAGAATGTGAAATTAACTTTGTCATAAAATTGTCAAGTGATAGATTTAAGAATGTTTTATGAATTATTAAAATTGCCCCTTTTTTACAGGGATCATTTGGAGAACAGCATGAGTGGATTTTTGAAAAGGCTATATTTTAAGAGCACATTTACAAGACAAGATGTGTGGCAATTTTGAAGTGGGTCTCAGTGACACAGACAATGAAATGTGAATCTTCAAAGTTAGTCAAGGATCTCAAGAATTATATACTTACGATGAAAATATTGAAAGTATTAAACTGTTTTTGCCAACTATTGTTATAAACTAACATTTCATGGGGAAATGAATGCTTCTAAAGTTTGTACTAAATTAACTTTTGTTTTTAACTTGGTGCCCGTCTAGTTTCTTTTTCAAAGATCTTTCTGGGTTAACAACTCATAAAAATAATATAAATTAAAATGTTCCCTGAAATGTATAGCGTCTGCTTGTTATGCTTCACGGAACAATATGGACTTGAGATGCGTTCTAGACAGGTAAAATTGTCAGATAAACAATGTCTTCATTGTTACATTAGATTTGATCTACCAAGAAGCTATAAATTATAGTTCAATGAATTTTTAACAAAATTTACTTGACTTAGAGTTCTATTCACCTAATAAGTGAAAATGGATCCACAGACTAGAAGGTAGACTTTTGCCACAAAAGCATGTTTGGGAGCTGGTAACATGGGTGGAGTCTAAAAAGGGGAGGAAGCAGGTAGTAAGACATGAAGAATAGGCAAACTCAGGATCCTGAGGGAGGGGAGGCGATAGAGATCTTTTTTTTTTTTTTTTAACTTTTTTTTCTCCTTCAACTTCACTACCGTCACTTTTTAAACTTATTTTCTGATACTTCTCTTTCAACTTTTCTGTAAGCACTCCAGCAAAGTAAAATGCCCATATGGAGGCTGGCGTAGAGAGAATTCAGAGTGATAGCAAGAAAGGACCTGAAATCACCTTTCTCTTCACAATGGTTTCCATACTGCAGACTCTGGATAGAAGGGAGGGGAGTTCTTAGTTAGCAAATGGTGGACACATACAAATCAGTGTTTGAACCCTGCCCCGAAGCCTCTAAGCTCTATATTTTGAGCTTCCCCGATGTGAGCTCAGCAATGGGGTCTGCAATAGAAAAAGGAAATGATACAGGAGAAGGCAGGAATAGTGAATGTGATGTGGGTAAGGTCCTTTAGGGGACAGCAGAGAAAAATATTGGCATTGGGGGAGGGAGGAATGTGTAGGGATGGGAAACAGGTTTGCATAGAGAAGGCCCTCTGGTGTCTTTAATATGTGTTTTGACTCTCCAGGAGAAAACTATCAAGAGTGTATTCAACCATTGAACCTTTTTGAAATAGATTGAAAAATGCTTCCAGGCACTTTAAAATTACCTCTCTTTGCTCTTCAAACCTGTTTGCCCAATCATAATGAGGTTGATCTTTCCTTATATAGCTATGCCATGATATAACATACATGTTAGCCTTGATGTGCTGCTGCCCAAGACCAGACCAAATTCAATTTCAAA
Source organism: Trichechus manatus latirostris (assembly GCF_000243295.1). Lineage (NCBI taxonomy): Eukaryota > Metazoa > Chordata > Mammalia > Sirenia > Trichechidae > Trichechus > Trichechus manatus. Next base: position 13,379,107 of record NW_004443987.1, read on the forward strand.
ACTGAGAACATGAAGACAATTTATGGATGTGGAAATAAAGGGGATAAGTTGAAGAAATTTGTACATTGTAACACAAGGGATTTAATTGTAGCTATTTTTGACATACTACATTTTTGTCTAGAACTTGTATGTAGCAAAATATTAATTGATTTTGGCATCTGTCTCACTCTCTATCGCGTGTGCACGTGTCCGTGAGTGCTCTCTCTAATCTATGTTCTTACAGCATGACATGAAGGGAACAGAAACAGCTATGATGTATTCTACCTTGGTGTCTAGAAAACCTGGATTCAATTTACAATCCTGTGGTATTCTAGCTGTAGAACATTTGGCAAGTTACTTAAACTGTCTAAATTACAATTTTAATAAATACGGATTGAGAAATAAAATTACCTAAAATTGTTACAAGGAATAAATGAGATAATGAACATAAAAGCAACTAACAGAGTATCTGACACAAATAGTTTAATGCTGTAATAGATTTAGACTTCATTAGACACCTAAAGCAGTCATTGAGATAAAAGAAAAAGGGAGGTGAAGAGAGATATTTCATTCAAATACTCATTTGTTAGTTCATTTATTCATTCATCTTCCTGAAGAATGAATAAATGAATATTTATTGAGCAACTACTATGTTCAAGGCACCTTTTTTGTGCATATTAGTTGCTTAAATAGCCTTTCCATTTGATGTATGTTTTAAAAATCTAGTTGATGAGTTATATAACCAAAAAAAAAAAAAAAACCTGTTGCCATGGAGTCGATTCCGACTCATAGCAACCCTATAGGGCAGAGTAGAACTGCCCCATAGGGTTTTCAAGGAGCGGCTGGTGGATTCACACTGCCAACCTTTTGGTTAGCAGCCAAGCTCTTAAACACAGCACCACCAGGGCTCCAATGAGTTATATAATACTGAGTAAACCCAAAAAACCAAACTCACTGCTGTGGAGTCGATTCCGACTCATAGCCACCCTTTGTACAACAGAAAGAAACACTGCCCGGTCCTGCACCATCCTCATAATCGTTGTTATGCATGAACCCTTTGTTGCAGCCATCATGTCAATCCATCTTATTAAGGATCTTCAGCTTTTTCAGTGACCCTCTACTTTATCAAGTATGATGTCTTTCTCCAGGGAGTGGTCCCTCCTGATAACATGTCCAAAGTATGTGAGAGGAAGTCTCACCATCCTTGCTTCTAAGGAGCATTCTGGCAGTACTTCTTCCAGGACAGATTTATTTGTTCTGGCTGTCCATGGTATATTCAATAGAGTACTATAACACTTTCATGGATCATGGGGTATATATGCCTGTGTTATGTTTTTCTGCCCCTGGAGGTTTATTGGCAGGCATTTGAGCCACTTCAGTATGTTCTGACACAGTGGTAGATACTGGTCCAATTGCCTAAAAAACAAGGAAGATGGTCTGTACCACATTTGAGTGTTGAGAGCCATTCGTATGAGGGGTTGCTTCCCGGAGAATTGATTGTGCAAAACTTATGTGTCTTTTGGCCTCTGTACAGTGAGATAAGGCTTGCAAGTATGATTATTATTTCCTTTGTGCTATTGGGAAGGTACGGTCACCGGTATTTTGTAATATTCAAAGGAAATGAGTTATTTTGGGAGTGAAAATAGTTTGCGATGCACTTCCTGGGCCATGGAACCCGATATGTCTCATGAGTGTGATGTGCTTCATGGAACATGGTACTAATATGGCCCACTCTAAATCAAACTGATCACAATTATGTGCAGCAAGTGCAATGTTTATTTAATATTTTGTATATTTTTGGAAAGTTGAGTAAGATATATTATGGCTCAAGTGTAACTAAGAAGGGTGATGAACCATTGGACCAACATGTCCCACGTGTGTCATGTGCTTCATGGAACATGGAACTGATATGTTCCGCTTGCAACTGGCACCCCATTTTTTCAAATTAAAAAAAACTACCAACAAACAACGATTCAGCATCAATTCCATTAGTGAAAAAACATGGGATCACCAAAAATTTCAACAAAATAATAATTCACCCATGAAAGGGATAAAAAGTATTATAGAGGTCTGTCAAGCAGTTTGTTAATAAAAATATTATGCTATTCTCTTGGATTCTGTGATGTTAGTGGTATTTGACAGCTTTTGTAAATTTGTCATTTGTTTTAATTTCCTTTTTCTCTAAGTACTTACTACCTTTATGCTTAATTTTGTATTAGTAATTTTGTATTCTTTTTGATCAAAAGAGGCTACGTGTATAAGCGTCAGGTTCACCAAACCCAGGATTCACCTCTGTTTACCCATGTTAAGAGACCTCCTTTTATTCGTACAGAAGAGAAAAATCTTTAAAAATAGTACTTAAGTTATAGGTTTTGGTTTTTGCTGAATGGATTAATTTAGGTCTACAGGTAACTTCAATTTTTAGTTCTGAAAATTATTTTAATATTTTCTGGCATCCTCTGGAATGTGATTCTTATCCACATGAACAACTAGGGGGAAAATAAAATCAAAACTGCCATACACTTTGGAAGAGATTTTAGACTTTTAATTAAAAGGCAAAGAACATGCAATCTGTGACCATATGGAACTCTGTAAACCAGAACTGGCCTTTATCATTTTGGAAATTATAGAATTCAAGTTTTGAACTTTTGGTCATAGACATTTGTCTTCTCAGATAATAATCTATCATGTTTAAAGAATATATGAAATTCCTGAGAAATCAAATGAAATGGAATTTTGTATTGAACATAAAGTGGAAAACTATCAGATCAATCTTTCTTTTGCGTTCTATGATGACAAACCTCTCTTGGATTAGATTTTTTCCACTTTGAACTGTTAAGTATATTATATTATATTTCACACAAGAGATTTAGTCAAACTTCCAAACTTTTCTCCAGACCAGTTGGCATTTCTGTTGTTTTAAATGACAAGGGATGTGAAGCAATTGCCATGATGTTCTCTACCCCATTTGAAGTTCTGCACTCTTATTTACAATCTGCTCTGAGCAGAAAAATAGAATCAGAGTTTAGACTAAATTAAAATTACCAAAATACAAAGTGATTAAATTTTAACAGGTAGTAATAGCACATGAATCTCTTAATTTTATATTTGTTGTAATACTGCATATAATATTTTTCAACTTAAAAAATGTTGATATTTATGTGAGAGAATGAACAACTTGAGCATTCATTGGTTAAAATGGAGCATTCATTAGTTAAAAGGTGATTAAATCTTAAGTTTCTCCCCTTGGGAAAGAAAGTTCCTTTAAGCAAAGCATGTGTTTAGAAGTATGGCTAAAGAACTATTAGTTAATGATGAACAAGTGTGCTAGCATGTGATATTGCTTACTCTTTTTTTTTTTTTTTCACAGCAGCAGTGATAGATTTCCTTTATGATCAAAAAACAGACATTCGTTAGCGGGTTGGCTAATGGCAAAGGGCCTAGTGTGGGTGGAAACAATATTTTTTCTGTACAAAATTAACTGGCCTATATGTGACTCAAGTCCATGGCCTTGGACTCATTAGCACAATGCTCTAACTAATTAAACTAATGAATCTCAAAATAATGACAAATCCTAAGTTTGAAAGAATAAGGTTCTTTAACTTGGCTTGTTAAAACAGACACAGACTATTAAGTAAGGATGCCAAAAATGTGCTAACATTTCCTGAAATCACAATGACAATAGAGAAAAAGAATTGTCTTTCTTTTCCTCCTGGTACTTGTTCATATAGGCAGAACTGGGCATAATTAACATTGAGTAGTCTACTGGCCAAGTATAGATAGTACTGAAAAATGTAAAAGGTTATAGTTGTTAGGTGCCCTCGAGTCAGTTCCAACTCATAGCAGCCCTATGTACAACAGAACGAAACAATGCCCAGTCCCACGTCATCCTCACAATCATTGTTATGCTTGCACCCTTTGTTGCAGCCACTGTGTCAATCCGTCTCATTGAGGGTCTTCCTCTTTTTCGCTGACCCTCTACTTTACCAAGCATGATGTCCGTCTCCAGGGACTGATCCCTCCGATAACATGTCCAAAATATGTGAGACAAAGTCTCTCCATCCTTGCTTTTAATGAGCATTCTGGCTATACTTCTTCCAAAACAGATTTGTTCGTTCTTCTGGCAGTCCATGGTATATTCAGTATTCTTTGCCAACATCAGGAATTCAAATGCATCAATTCTTTGGTCTTCCTTATTCATTGTCCAGCTTTCACATGCATATTAGGCGATTGAAAATATCATGGCTTGAGTCAGGTGCACTTTAGTCTTCAAAATGTTATAAGGGGAACTCAAAAAAGACCGAAGATAGAGATCAAAAATACTGGATATTGTTAAAATACTATCTATGAATGTTCACAAAAAATTGGAAACTTAAGAAATTTTATCTTCTGAAATGTGCTGAATCAGAGGCCACATCAATGTAGTACCACCAAATATAGCATGGTAGGATCACCAAATCTAAATTGGGCAGTTAATTTGCTTGGGTCACTGATCGTTTTGGTGATCTTAATACCCAGTAGTGCAAGAGGACTAAAGCACATCCATCAGTTTGCTTATTAAAATGCCTCAAGGTTTCATTCAGACAACCATATAACCCTTGCCAAATATTCATTAGCTAAGTGAGGCATTTAGTTAGGATGGTGTTTTCAAAAGCATGTTCCTTGGATTTGTAAATAGTATTAGCATTAAAGGCTCTGAGATGTATTGCAGCAAAGAAGTAGTTCAACATTTTCTCACCTAGAATTTCCCAAAATTAATTGCCTGGGGAGTCTGTCTTTTTTCTTTTCTTTTTATCAGTAACAACTATTGAACCCACTTTGAGAAAATGATGACTTATAAGGTACTTGTATTCCTACTGAAAAACATAAAATAATAGATAAAAACTACTCGTAGAAATATCATGAGAGAAATTGAGGCCCAATTATAGTAAGAATTACTTCTTTAGGTCTCTAAATTTATATTTTAATGTCCAAATTTATACAACACAGTATTTAAAATGGTTAAAATAACACTAATAGATTTAAATAGCTATTCTTTAAGTTCCAGGCCTTTGCACTAGAGTGTCTGTAAACCCATTGCCTTCAAGTCAATTCTGAGTCATAGCCACCCTGTAAGACAGAGTAGAACTGCCCCTTAGGGTTTCTAAGGATCTGCTGGTGGATTCAAATTGCCAACCATTTGGTCAGCAGCCAAGCTCTTAACCACTGCGCCACTAGGGCTGCAGAGTATCTCTAAAAAAAAAAAAAAAACAAACCCATTGCCATCTAGTCGATTCTGACTCATAGCGGCCCTATTTTGTATCAAAACATTCATGAGCACAACAGAAGCAATATCAGTTACTTGGTCAAAGTCCAATTTCTGCTAAATTACATTCTGCCTAATTAAAATTCCCCTTGTAACATCAATTATATGTAGTTTCTTTCACTTCCTGCCTTAAACTACTGTGTTATGTCGCCTTATGTTAAGTAGTTGCCAAGTTGCACCCCTGAGATGACTGCCTGATACATTGGTTTCGTAAGTGGTTTCAGAGCACAGTCACAGTGTAAATGAAACTCATTTTACCTGGCCATAATTTCTTTGTTAATTTTCTTTTGTATTTGTTTTTTTAAGAGATCAACTTTTTTTTTTTTTACTGATATGAAAGAGAACTAGCATATTTTCCAATGTATGTAATTCAGCAGATCAACTCAGTGATCTCTCATAGGACCATTTCACTTGGAGGATTATTGACTCGTTAGGTGGCTAGGTTTGCCAGATCAATTTTGGCCATGGACAGTCAACCATAAGCACTAAAGCCACATATTTAAATCCCTGTTCCTTCTGGTTAAGATAAAAAATAGTTTTCAATATAAGAGATATTGAAAATAAAACACTTATTTTTAGTATTTTTATTAAAGTCTCCACAGGATATAGTATACTTAATAGATCAATCACATTTACAATTTCATTCTGTTAATCAAAGTCATTTTTGAAAAATAATGAAGGAATTTATAGTACCAACTTTGTCGTTTTTATTTACATTCTTGTTTAAACCCATCAGACATATTCTTTTCTAAAATTAACCTGACTCCAATATACATATATGATTTCGGTTAGTTTTAAAATTATACTTCTAGTTGGGTAGTATAACACTGCCTTGTAGCTGTAAATGGTTGTTCCTGTGGTACAGTTTGTCGTACGTTTAATAGAAAAGCAGGTCATCTATCAAATGGAATTCTGAATTCATGAAGTATATGGGCTGGGTGCACAGAAGGTGTTCATTCGTTAATTACATACCTTGTTTGAATAGTGATACTATCTAATTTTACTTCATTTATGGCCAGGTATTTTCAATATCTTTTTCAGAAGATCACCATAACACCATGTAATTCCATGGTGACAAACTTATTTTTATCATTTGGGAAGAAATAAAATATTGTGTTCTGAAATGAATCAGCCTAGTGGGGCCTGGATCTTTCTATGCATCTCCTATTACCAGTAGTGTATTCATGTTTCTTGGTGAGTGTTTATTGTGGAATTACTCAGTACTACACAAATTTCACAATCTTTTTTGGAGCTGTTAATGACTACTCCTTATGATAAGAGCACTAGAAATAGTTGTTTCATAATGATTTTTAAATGAAAAATAATTTATTTGTTTTAATCTCTAGCCAGTGAAGTAGAAGTAGTAAATACATTTTATGATAGTAAACCTCATTTCATAACTGGGAAGGCAGTGTACTCCTTTAAAGTATGAAAATCAAAGGACAAAGAACTCAGATGAAAAAACACTTACCGTCTGAGATAATACAAATTTTCTGCATAGAAATCATGAACAGTTCTTTTCAGTAGTAATAATTTTAAACATATTTAAAACTGGTTCATCTGGTCTAGATATTTTCATATTGTATTCCTCAGAGTCCTGAGACCTTATGGAAGTGCCTCAGAATCTAAGGTATGGGGTGCAATGAGAAAAAAGCTAGACAGACAAGGCCTGAATCATTCACAGTCAGGATTGCTCTGTTTTCGTCTGTTTCATATGTTAGGGTCCCACTTAACACTTTATTTGAAGTCAGAGTTCTGCTGCTAAAAAAGATAAAAATACCTTTAAAAGGTCACTGATCTAGACCATCATCCTCATTTTATACTTGAGAAAACTGAGGGCCAATGGATTTAAATAACTTATTCATGAGTATATCCGTTTACTTAGTGACAGAATAAATTGTTCAGCAAAGAAATTTGCCATGTTATATTTATTATTCCTTACACTTATATTTGATTCTGAACTTTTTAAAGTAATTTCATGTCGGTTATCTGATTTGATCCTCAGAAAATAACACTCGTAGGTGGTTATTTAAGTAGTTAAAGCAAGCTTTAGCCTAATTTTAGAGATAAGATGAGATTGAAATAAATAAAGCCACCAATGTGACATAACTTTGTTGGAAGAATCAGGATGACAATTAAGTTCTCCTGACTCCCAGAGGCTTGCCTTGGACCATAGCTTGTTCCAGTAATAGCTTTCTTAGGAATTGGCAGTTTATACAGATGTGGCACACGCACTTGTCAAAATGCTTATCAAAAGCGCATGCTGCTGTCACCATAAAATTTAAAATCTCATTTAGGAAATATCTAGGCCCACATTCTCATTTTGCTGATGAAGAAACTGAGACTTAGGCTAAATAAAAAGCCTTATATTTAGAGGCAGGGTGTGAATTAAAATTCATATATCCTAGGTTGAAGTCAGTGTTTTTCCTACCAAACTGCATTTCATCTTGTAGACGTATGCTAACTAGTGGAAACACACATTGTTGCCAGAGTTCCTGACCCATGCTTTTAATCATCTAGCTCCTCTATCTTAGAATGCCAAAAGACCTCACTGCAGTGGACTTAATTCTCTGAGGTGGGTGTGATAAGCTCTTTTATGAATTGTAATGTCCCTAAGGGATAAAGAAATGTTCATTGTGAGAGGAGGGATGACTGCCATCTACCATTTGCATCAATCATCTATCCATCAGTTTATCATACTGTGGTGGCTTATGTGTTGCTATGATGCTGAAAGCTATGCCACCGGTATTTCAAATACCAGCAGGGTCACCATGGTGGACAGGTTTCAGTGAAGCTTCCAGACTAAGACAGACTAGGAAGAAAGTCCTGGCAATCTACCTCCAAATATTAGCCAATGAAATCCCTATGGGTCACAATAGGATATTGTCCGATATAGTGCTGAAAGATGAGTCCCCTAGGTTGGAAGACACTCAAAATACACAGTGGCCACAACAATGGGCTCCAGCATACCAATGAGTGTGAAGATTGTGCAGGACCAAACAATTTTTGTTCTGTTGTACATAGGGTTGCCATGATTTAGAGCTGACTCCAAGGCAACGAATAGTGACAACAACTATTTGCATAGAAATAGTAATCTTCTTGGTCAATTACTGTGAGAGCTTGCAAGTGAAGTATACCCCACTTTTCTGCCCAGTCAAGAGATTTAATCTTCATGTTTTCTGAATGAGGTCTCAGTCCACTGGAAGTTTAATTCCCTTGAAAGGTAAATAAAGTTCTTTTTAGTTCCCAGACAATTCAGACACAAGGAGTATGCTTACTTAAACAATTGCTTTTTCTAAATCTCTACTAGACCTATGAAAAGCATTTTCATAGTTACTTTTGTACATGCATTTATTTCTACTGTTAGTGTCACCTCAGATACCTTCTCAACTGTGGAGCTTCTTTCACAAATACACACACAAAATGAAATGTGATTTAGTATATCTTAGATACTGACCTCAGAAGCACAATTATATTCTTAATTGACCACTGTCTATACTGGAATTCAGCATTCACTTTTTTAGTAGTAAAAATGAACAGGAAAAATCTGTACTCCTATGGGATTGTGGCTTTTCATTTAGTTGAAATTAAAATGAGAGATTATTGAAGAAGATATATTTGAATGGCACACTTCTTTGGGGGAAAACATGCCTCCACTGATAAAAATGAATTAGGCATAGAGATGTATTCCAGAGCAACAGTTATGTACACATTATTATCAAATGATAATTAACAAATAAATAATTATTTTCAAATGATCATTAAAAATGTAAAATACACTGGGAAACAAATATTAGAGTTTGGAGGAAGGTGAGGAGGAAATACATTATGAAGATACGATCTCTTCAATAAATAAGTTTGAGCAAAGCCTGAAAGGTTCTGATGTCAGAAAGAAGACAAGGGTTAAGGGCAAGTCCCCTTGACCCCAAGGTTGAGGAATTAATATGTAGGATAAGTTGATTTAAATCCAAGTTGTGTACCCTGGAGGTTTTTTTCTCTTAGAGGAAGAGGGGCTGTAGCAGACAGAACTCTAAATATGCCCCCAGTCCCCAAAATTCACATCCCTGGCTATTTAATCAAGCACTAATCTAGGTACCATTGTGAAGGGAATTTGTAGATGTAATTATGTCACAGGTCAGTTGACAGAGATTATCTAGACGGCCCGACCTAATCATGTGCCCCTTTAAAACAGAGAGTTTTCTTCTGCTAGTCAAAGAAGGCGAAGCGAAAGATCCAAAGCACAAGAGGCATTCGATAAGCCTCTGTTGGCTTTGAAGTTAGAAGAGGCCATGTGCAAAGGAATACGGGTGGTTTTTAGAAGCTGAGAGCAATCCTCAGCTGATAGCCAGCAAGGGAACAGGGAACTCATTCCTACAACTACAAGAAACTGAAATCTGCAAACAACCTGAATGAGCTTGGAAAAAGATTCTTCCCCAAATCCTCTAGAAAGGAACACAGCCCTGCCAACACCTTGATTTCAGCCTTGTAAGACCCTGAGCAGAAAACCCAGTCAAGTCCACCCAGACTTCTGAACTACAGAACTACGAGAAAATAAATGGATGTTGTTTCAAGCCTCTAAAGCATGTGGTAATTTGTTACAATAGCAATAGAAAACTTACACAGTTTTCTTTCTTTTTTTTTTTTTTAGCGTATAAATGTGCCCTATGTGCTAGTGGCAGCTGCCTCTAAAGCTTTATACCTAAACTCTTCAGGAGAGCAGGGGAAAGTCTTTGGGGAGACCAATTGTAGGTTTTCCTTTTTGATTCTCATTCCAAGTTCAGTTGCTTTCAGTGAAATTGTAATAACTGTTGGTGTAACTACTGACCTGAAAAACTCAATCAAAGGTAGAGAATTGTTTGTTCTCGTGCTTGTTTTCCCTGCCAATTTCACTTCCCTTTCCACCTTTAATCTATTCCACAGAACATCAATAGAGACTTCGTGGCAAATCTTTCAATAATGCTAAATCTTCCATAAACATATTTTTATGTATTATTTTTAATTGTGTCATTAAGTATTTTTTAGAACTGGCATCCGGCTTATTGGAAAGAGGTGATAATTCATTAGCGCTTTGGTTGAGCAGGGCAGTGTGCTTAGAATGATCAAGGGTAGTAAGGTTTGACACCTAACTTTGTAAACTAAAACTGCTAGCCTTGTAACTAAATAGCCTCTGAAATAAGGGAGGGCACTACTCTTATGAAATCTGTGACATCGCACAGATGCTTCTAAATAAACCAGAAACATCATGCTATAGGCTGAGAGGACACTGCTGAAAATGTTTTTAATTGTAATAGAAATGCAACTTCATCACTCTACTATGGACATAAACAACTAAAAAATAAGGTATACTTTGTATTTTACCCTTTCTTAGATGCACTCATATGCTTTCCAGTTTTCACAATCAAAGCGACACAGTAGTTCAAAGTGTAAGAAGAAATTTGGAGAAGAATTCCAGTTAACTCTATTAATTGGAAAGTTAACTAAAAGTTCTAGTTAACCCTTAGCATCAGTGTATTAAAAAAGAAAAACCAAACCAAATAAAAAAGCAGCAGTGTTACATTAAACCTTATAAAGAGAATCTGTTTGCTTTTTTGGTGTAGTTTAGAATACAGTATTCATATTTTGTCAGATTTTGTTTTCCTGAGAATATGCCACTATGATATGAACTCCTGAAATATGAACTGCCGTGGCTAGAAACATGTTTAATTTATGAACATGTCTTAAAACTTCCAGTTTTTTGGGAGGCGGGGCCAAGATGGCAAACTAGTCAGGCCCTTTTGGTGGACCCTCATACAACAAAGACCTGAAAAACAAATGGATCGATTATATATGACAATTTAGGAGCCCTGAACATCTAAGGCAAAGTTGAGGAACCAGACTGAGTGGCAGGGGGAGGCAGAGACAGTTCGGAAGCAGTGAGGAGTTGCCAGAGCTGACTCAAGAAGAGCCTGAGCCCTTCAGGCCTGATCAGCTCGGGCGGGAGTGGGGAGGCAGGCAAGCAACAGTGCTCAGGAGGCATATTGTGCACCGGGAGAGACCCAGAGGCTGAGAGTCTACTCAGCCACCCAGAACCAGTGAGAAGCAGCCCTCGACTGGTTAAAGATAAGTAATTGCTTCCGGCCTACTGCGCAGAAGAAAAACATCCCCCTTAGGGAAAAACCTCTCTCCTATTTACCTCCCTGCTCCCTGCTCTGCACTGTGTCCCGGACCAGCTTCAGCAATTGCCGAGTTCCTTGGGCCAGAAGTAGGACCCATCACACGCCCTGAGCCATTCTCCTGGCCTTGGAGAGTGAACAAATTAACAAACGGGGGAAAAAAAAAAAAACCTGCCAGCTCCCCTAAGCCAGCAACTCAGGGTAGGCACAGCTCTTTTGCCTAGGCACAGGCATAAGGGACCTATGGACTTTGAGTGCCTTTCCCCCTGCATAGACTTGTGTGGGCCCATTTCAACAGGGTAGTCCCTCATTACCACACTACAACAGGGTATATACATGAAGTCCAACTTCAAGTATTTCAGATGTGAAGTGCTAGGGTCATGACATTTGACACTGCTCTGCTTATTAAGCAGGGTCTTCACCTACCCACATCAAGGACCTGAGGACTGGTGGCTCCACCCATGCCACCTAGCCACCTGCGATAGTGGCCCAAGAATAAGAGATGCCCCCCAGTCCTTACAGCCAACAACATTGGGTGCTCATAGTCCAGCTGCAAAACCCACCCACCTACCAGCTCTAGGGAACAGGGACACGTCTTCCTAGACACTAGGGGGCGGCCATCAGCCCCCTGCCTTGCTCAGAGTGTGTCCCCCTGATGCAGCCAGAAGCCTGTGCCTACACCAATCACCCATGTCTGTCTAGGACTGTAAGTGAGAGCCTACACCACACACTTGGTGGCTACCTACCTGGGCACCTGAGCTGAATCCATACAGAAGGAGTGGGTGGACTCCTGAGCTCACATACCTAATAACAGATCTAACCACCTGGTAACAAGACATTAGAGCTTCAAGGTGCCAATAATCAAACTAGCTCACAGGAGCAGCTTATTTGGGCATATCAAAACAAAACAAGAAGCTAGGACACAGTAAGCAAACACAAAATAAATATAATCACTTATTGATGGCTCGGAGACAATAGTCACTATCAAATCACATAAAGAGGCAGTCCATGATGGCTTCAACAAGCTCCCAAAATAAAGAATCTAGAAATTTTCCAGAGGAGGAAAATTTCTTGGAATTACTGGAGGCAGAATACAAAAGATTAATATGCAGAACTCTTCAAGAAATTAGGAAGGAAATTAAGCAAACTGCAGAACACACAATAGAGGAAATTAAAAAGATTAGAGAAGAGCATAGTGACAAATTTAACAGGCTGCAAGAATCCATAGAGAGACAGCAATTAGAAATCCAGAAGGTTAACAATAAAATATCAGAATTACACAACTCAATAGAAATTCATATGAGCAGAATTGAGACAATGGAAGTCAGAATTAGTGAGATTGAAGATAAAGCACTTGACACCAACTTATTTCAGGAAAAATCAAACAAAAGGATTAAAAAAAATGAAGAAACCCTAAAAATTATGTGGGACGCTATCAAGAAGAATAACCTACGAGTGATTGGAGACCAGAACGGGGGGATAACAGAAAACACAGAGAGAATTGTTGAAGATTTGTTGGCAGAAAACTTCCCTGATATCATGAAAGATGACAAGATATCTATCCAAGATGCTCATCGAACCCCACATAAGGTAGATCCCAAAAGAAAGTCACCAAGACATATTATAATCAAACTTGCCAAAACCAAAGATA